>NC_053492.1:9846895-10149785 GCF_905171775.1 Rana temporaria
AAAGGCAGAGATCAACTGAGCTGGACAGCTTAAGTAGGCAGGAGTGACGAGCAGGATCTCATCAACAGGTGAGTCACTGTGGAGAGATGGGAGCTGGCAATTAGCCGACAGCTGAGTGGCCAGCTCAGAGAGAAAGGGCTGAGCCCAGCCCTGACAGTACCCCCTCCTCAACGACCCCTCCCCCTCGGAGGACCACCGGGCTTGAGGGAAAAACATCTATGAAATCAAGGAGGAGGACAGGGCATATACATCCGAAGAAGAGACATAAGAGCATTTCTCCGGTCCGTACCCTTTCCAATGCCCCAGGTACTGTATGTGCCCACGGAACCTACAGGAGTCAACAATGGACTGTACTTCATAATCCTCATGGTTCTCAACCTGTATAGGGTGAGGAAGTGTCAAAGAGGTGGTAAAAGCGGCTGCAGATCAAAGGTTCAATAAGGAGACATGAAACACATTTGAGCTATGCCACACTAGAAGGAAGATCCAACGCGTAAGCCACCGGGTTAATCCTGCGAAGGATACAGAAAGGCCCAATATACTGAGATTTGAACTTCAGAGAAGGAACACGAAGTCGGAGGTTACGAGATGACAGCCAGACCCTGTCTCCAACTTGTTAGGAGGGCACAGGGAGGCGGTCCTGCGGTCAGCATGGAGTCTGTAACCTATCATTAGCATGTCGCAAAGCCTCTTGGACTTGTGCCCAAGTGGAACGAAGACCACAGAGATGCTCCTCTAACGCAGGAATGCTCTGATGAACAAACAAGTCAAGCATCATGGAAGGTTAGAAACCATAGTTTGCCATAAATGGGGGCAAACGAGAAGCAGAGTTCAATGCACTATTGTGAGCAAACTCCGCCCACCAAATAAGAGGTCTGACCAGTTGTTATGATGAAATATAGCAACGTATATATAGTTCATTTTATATAGACCTTCATAGATCAGACCAAAATGAGGGACAATGAGGAGGAAAGTGGGACAGTGGGACTCTGTTCTGAATCATGCACAGTCCCTCAAAATCAGGGACAGTTGGGAGCTATGTACGGTACATACACACATGGCACAAGGCCCCGTTTCACCCCACTAGATGTTTTTTTTTAAGGCTGCACGTCCTCTGAGCTCCACAAGATGGTGATCTCACCTCAACCCAGACAGGAAGTCTCCTTGGAAAACAGACAGGAAGTGATGTAATGTTACACCTAGGAAGTTATGTCAGCTATAAATAAGAAGTATCGGGTGAGAGGTGAGTCGGGAGGAAGTAGAGAGAAGACATTGTTGGAAGTGGCAGCAGAGGAGGTAATAAGATCTTATTTTCTATTTATACCCAGTATCCCCCTCCGTCATGTTCGTCCTCTTCCTCCATAGTCACTGGGCTAGATTCAGGTTGGGGCGCGCATTAGTTACGGCGGCGCAGCGTATTGTATTTACGCTACGCCGACGCAACTTACAGGAGCTAGTGCAGTATTCACAAAGCACTTGCTCCGTAAGTTGCGGCGGCGTAGCGTAAATGGGCCGGCGTAAGTGCGCGTAATTCAAATCTATGATGACCTGACGTGATTGACGTTTTGTACAGACGGCGCATGCGCCGTCCGTGTACATATCCAGTGTGCATTGCTCCCAAGTACGGCGCAATGACGTATTGGTTTCGACGTGAACGTACATTACGTCCAGCCCTATTCGCAAACGACTTACGCAAACAACGTAAAAAATTCAAGTTTCAAAGCGGGGAACGACGTCCATACTTAACATTGGCTGCGCCTCCTAATAGCAGGAACAACCTTACGCCAAAAAAAGCCTTACACAAACGACGTAAAATACTTCCGCCGGGCGCACGTACGTTCGTAAATCGACGTAACTAGGTAATTTGCATATTCTATGCCGAAAACAACGGAAGGCCCCGAGCGGTCAACGTAATATTGCACACAATTATACGCCGCCGCATTCAAGTTACGTCGGCGGAGGAATCCTAATTTTTTAAGCGTATCTGCCTTTGAGAATCGGCGTAACGATACGCCGGCGCAGATTTCAAATTACGGCGGCGTATCTGGAGATACGCCGCCGTAACAGGTACCTGAATCTACCCCACTGTGATGTCTTTATGTCCAGCAGATGATGATACTCACATATATAGTGTGGAAACCTAGATTAACCCCTTCAGGGATAGAACATTTCTCCACTTACGGGGCAAAAACATTCTTTTCATTTTGGAGATAAATTCTAGTAATATTTTCCTCTAAATAAACAGCACTGACAATAAATAGACAAGACAATGACCATCCTGACCATACATGGCCTACAGTGGGCAATTATTACACTACACAGGCGTGGAGTGCAGGGTCAGGAGTATGGAGCATAGAGCCTCTTACATTGCTGGTCTGGAGGAAGAAAACATTCCCCAGCCTGCCATGAATAATATGTTCCATCATTGGTGTCAGAGGGAGGAAAATACTAAGGGTGCTGAGGGAAGTAGAGGAGCTGAGAGATTGTGAGGGATAAGAGGGCTGAAGGTCAGTATTGGGGCTGAAGGATTCTTAGGACCTGAATTGGGCAGCAGGGCTGTGGGGTTGAGGGGGGTCTGTGATTGTCCTCCCTACCCATGTGCACTAATTATTTAGACCTTACAGGACTGTGAACTGAGAGTAAAGGAAGCAAAAGTAGTCTTCAGCTTTTCACTGTATCGCTTCTCAAGTGATATGTTCTAGGATACCAAGTGGAATGAAGTAGGGCCGTAACAACTAATCGATAAATCGACATCTAAACGATTATGAAAATAGTTGTCAACTATTTTCATAATCGATTAATCGGCCAGTTGATTAGTTGGCTGCATATAGAATGCATTATTTGTTTACATATCAGGAAATACAGTGCAGCACACATACAGCTCAGTACACCATATATACATGTCACTAAGTGCCTGAGAATTTGTGAATGTGAAAGTGTGAGGAGCAATGCCTCATGGGACATGTAGTCCTGGAAGTGAGTGGTTCTAAAGGCAGAATTTTTTTTTACCTTGCTATAGCGGGCGCTCTATACTATACTTTGCAGCTTGCTAATGAGGCACTCTGAAGGCAGGAGGAGCCAGAAGCATCGGTGAGGGACCCCAGACGTGGAGGATTTGGGCTGCTCTGTGCAAAACCATTAACACAGAGCAGGTAAGTATAACAAGTGTGTTCAAAAAAATCAAAAATCTCTTTAAAGGACTATGGGCCAGATCTCAGAAGAGTTACGACGGTTGTATCTCAGGAAACACTGCTTGTATCTCTGTTTCTGAGCCCGGGTATCTATGCGAGTGATTCCTAGAATCATTTTTCGCATAGATACGGCCAAGAATCCGACAGGTGTAAGTCACTTACACCGTCCGGATTTTAGATGTAAGGCGACGCCGGCCGCTAGGTGGCGTTTACGTTCAGTCTCATTTGACTATGCAAATGAGCCTGATACGCCGATTCCCGAACTAATTTGCGTTGTGTACTCGACGCTTACGTCGGTTCCGTAAGCGTAAGGTTTAACCCTGCTATATGAGGGGTAACCTTACGCCAGTCCGCCGTATGCCATGTTAAGTATGGCTGGGGTCCGCGTCATCTTTTTCCAGTCAGTTACGTCGTTTTCCTAAGTCGTTCTTGAATACGACTTTACGTCAATGACGCACACGTCGGCGCATTGAAGTTTTCCGTTGTGAGCTGGAGCATGCGCACTGGGCTATCTTTCAGCCCGGCGCATGCGCAGTTCAATCGGCACGGGGGCGCGAGCTTAATTTGAATACAAGCCGCCCCCTTTAAATTACGCAGCCATACGCCGGGCCAATTACACTACGCCGCCGCAAATTACGGAGCAAGTGCTTGGAGAATACGGCACTTGCTCCAGTAAGTTGCGGTGGCGTGGTGTAAATGCTTACGCTACGCCGCCGCAAATCTACCAGAATCTGGCCCTCTGTGCAGGGAAGATCAGCATCTGAACCCAGAGAAAGTGGAGGTAATAAAGGCATTACAATTACTGTATTGGTTATTTATATTACCACTGCATATGGATATTAGGAATAAATTGCCTTTTTTTTATTTACCTATTAACTAAATTGTACACCACACTTTTTTTTAAATGATCTGATTAGTCGATTAATCGAAACAATAATCGGCCAACTAACTGATTATAAAATAATCGTTAGTTGCAGCCCTAGAATGAAGAAGGCAGTCCATCACCCATTGGGGCACTTGTTCATTCAAATTGTACAAACACTAAACAATCCAGACTAAATGTCCTTCCATAGGGACAGTAGTTTCTTAAATGTTCAAACCCCCCCCCCCCCCCACATCAACATCTTGTTTGTGTGACCAATACCATCCAAATAATTCTTACTTTCATTTACCAAAGTTATCCATCTACAAGGAGACCTGTATAGATCAAATTACGGCACCAATAAGGATGGAGGAGGACCGGAGTCACATGACTGAAAGAATGCTAAACCTCACCCTGGAAATCATCTACCTGCTGACCGGAGAGGTGAGGAGGATTCTGGGAGGTCACATAATATCAGTTTTATCTCTATTAATAAAAAACAAACCTGACCAGAGAGGTGAAGAGGATTCTAACATGATATTCCTATTGGTTCCTTAATATAGAGATTTTCCTCTTGTGAAGTCAGGTGATCATATGACCATCACAGTGCCTCCATGTGACTCCCTAAAACCTGAGAGACACAACATGGAGAAGATTCTAGAAGTCACCAAGAAGATGATGGAGCTGCTGACAGGAGAGGTGAGCGGTGCCGGGAATTCTGGGACATTATTCAGTAACAGACAAGGGATGTGTCTGGATGGTGACTGTATCATTGTGTGTGTCAGGTTCCTATAAGGTGTCAGGATGTCACTGTCTATTTCTCCATGGAGGAGTGGGAGTATTTAGAAGGACACAAGGATCTCTACAAGGACGTCATGATGGACAATCAGCCGCCCCTCACATCACCGGGTAAGAGGAGACTTTATTGTAAAGGAGAGAGCAGTACGGAGGCTCCACCTAGATCCCCCATCATCTGATAAACACATAGAAACAATGTATTCAGTCAGTGTGTGTGTTTCCTACAGATGGATCCAGTAATGGGAACCCACCAGAGAGATGTTCCCGTCCTCTGTATTCCTGGGATTCCACACAGGAAGGTCACACCATCCCCCACCATCATCAGGTAGATGAGGAACAATCACTGATAGTATCATTAGGATCTGTACATTATCTGTATTGTTACAATTTGTTGCCATTTTTATTATATATTCAGAGAGGAAACCTGAGAGATTTTAAATTTGAGGTTAAAGAAGGAAGAGATGTATGTGAGGGATGATCTGAGCAGTCTATGGAGGAGGATGGATAATAAGACCCATTTAGAGAGGAGGACACGCCTACAGGAGATCAGCACAGGTGGGTCATTAACACTAAACTACATTCCTCCCACCCATACGTGCTCCCACTGATTGGTCCCAGACGTAGGGCTTGGGACTGGGTGATATCAGAGACCTTTACCAAGTCCCACTGGTCACTTTCCTGTGCTGGTTGCCCCGTCTGTATTTCTCTCGGATAATCTTCCTTCTCTGTGCTGCAGACACAAATTTATGGATCTAGAATGGATTTATGGGAGATTCTGGGGTTCAGCTGGCAGCAAAATGTTGATTTCTTTATCATACATCACGGGACACAAGAGATAGGCTAATATTCATTACCTGCTGGGTTATACTTTATCTCCAGGTGAATGGACACTGGTAGACCAAAGGTCTTTTAGACAGGAAGTGATCCCCTATATAACCCCTCCAATACAGGAAGTACTTGTCTGCCTCTCAGTCGCAGAGGCTTTTGATCCAGACACTTACTGAGATGGTTTGTTTCTGCCTTTAAGTTACCACCCTGCAGAGGTTTCTGAGCCCCCTGGTCCTCTTTGGGGTCCCTGAAGCCCTCCTCAGGCAGCACAAGCTTCCCCCCCCTACAACCCCTGTTGGAAGAGGCGATGTATACTGATTGGAACATCTGACAGGATTTTTGTTCTTTCTAAGAGGTTTTCCCTTTTATATCCCAGGGATGATATGTCTGTTAAGAAATGGAGCATGCCATCAATAGATGCGGCCAGTCTCCCATCTCCTTAAACAAGAACTTAAAGCGAGTTCCGGCCACAATTTCACTTTTAAATATAAATACCCCTGTAATACACAAGCTTAATGTATCTTAGTACAGTTAGTCTGTACAACCTAAGGTCCGTTTTGTTAGGGTTGTTACAGCATTTTAGACACTTTATAAAATAGAAATTGACTGGGGCCATCTTAATGTGGGCATCATGAAGCCAGACTGTATGACTTCCTGGATTTCAGCCTTGCAGATCTTGGACATGCTCAGTGCTGCACAAGCAGTGTCAGATCAGGTTTCAGCACCTGTGCTGTCCAAGTCACATGAATTCTTTGAGACTGGGGAGTGCACAGACTCCTGGAAAGTTACACCCACTACATTCCCAGGAGTCTGTGCGGTGTAGGTTAGGAAGCATTAAGCACCTAGGTGCAGGAAGTGTGAAGATTAACTATTCTGCCTAACAACAACACTTTGAAGGCATTTAAAAAAAAAAAAAATTTCGTAAAGGACTAATGACATTTTTTTAAAACTACTGATGTAATGTTATATTTATGGGTGGAACTCCACTTTAAACTTGTCCGGTAGATAACGCACAGGGCTTGACGGACCCTGTTGACAAGAAACTGGAGTCACTATTAAGGCTTCCTTTTCTTTGGCCAGTTCAGCTATTCAGCCAGCTGTCACAGCAATTGCCAGTCTGCCAGTCCTTAAAGGATCAGGTCAGACGGCCTGATAGGCCCTAACCAGGAGGATGATCCTTGCTGAAAATAGGGCAGATATTTCTCAAGCACTGTTTCTTGTTGTGGATGTCTATTAACCACTTTCCCGACCGACCGCATGTATATGTACGTCCACAGAATGGCACGTACAGGCAAATGGGCGTACAGGTACGTCCCCCCGCCTTTCCCGCGGGTCGGGGGTCCGAATCGGGACCCCCCCCTGCTTCATGCAGCGGTCCGGATACCCGCGGGGAGCGATCCGGGACGACGGCGCGGGCTATTCGTTTCTAGCTGCCCCGTCGCGATCGCTCCCCGGGCTGAAGAACGGGGAGAAGCCGTATGTAAACACGGCTTCCCCGTGCTTCACTGTGGCGGCGCATCGATCGAGTGATCCCATTTATAGGGAGACTCGATCGATGACGTCAGTCCTACAGCCACACCCCCCTACAGTTGTAAACACACACTAGGTGAACCCTAACTCCTACAGCGCCCCCTGTGGTTAACTCCCAAACAGCCACTGTCATTTTCACAATAAACAATGCAATTTAAATGCATTTTTTGCTGTGAAAATGACAATGGTCCCAAAAATGTGTCAAATTGTCCGAAGTGTCCGCCATAATGCCGCAGTCACGAAAAAAATTGCTGATCGCCGCCATTAGTAGTAAAAAAAAAATAATTAATAAAAATGCAATAAAACTAGTCTCCTATTTTGTAAACCGTATACATTTTGCGCAAACCAATCGATAACGCGTATTGCGATTTTTTTTTTTTTTTTTTTTTTTTTTTTTACCAAAATAGGTAGAAGAATACGTATCCGCCTAAACTGAGGGAAAAAAACAAATTATATATGTTTTTGGGGGATATTTATTCTAGCAAAAAGTAAAAAATATTGAATTTTTTTCAAAAATTGTCGCTCTATTTTTGTTTATAGCGCAAAAAATAAAAACCGCAGAGGTAATCAAATACCACCAAAAGAAAGCTCTATTTGTGGGGCAAAAAGGACGCCAATTTTGTTTGGAGCCATGTCGCACGACAGCGCAATTGTCTGTTAAAGCGACGGTAAGTGCCGAATCGCAAAAACCTGGCCTGGGCATTTAGCTGCCTAAAGGTCCGGGGCTTAAGTGGTTAAAGCAGACAGAGGTCCACCCACCGCTGCAAAAATTAAAAGCCAGCAGCTGCTGACTATTAATAATCGGACACTTACCTGTCCTGGAGTCCAGCGATGTCGGCACCGGCCAAATGATGTTTCCATCAGCTGTCGGGTGCATGCTGCCTCCATTGTGATTAAGGGAACCCGGCAGTGTAGCCCTTTACGGCTTCATGCCGGGAACCCTACTGCGAATGCGCGAGGCTCCACTCCTACCGACCCAGCAGGGAGGGAGGACCCCCGAAGGTGACGTCAATAACCCGCCGCTGAGGCTCCCGAAAGTGGGAACAGGATGCCTGTGAAAAGACAGGTATCCTGTCCCGCTCCCCCCTGAAAGGAACCAAATGTGGCACCAGCGGCCGGGAGGGGGGGGGGGGTTAAGTACAACCGAGCGGAGAAGTTCCACTTTAGGGTGGAACTTTACCTTTAAAACTCCTCAGAACCGGCGCGGTCCGACGCGCTGTCCATTATTCGGGCAGAATTTTAACACACCCTCCAGACGGTGCCCCTCCAGCCTCGGTAGCCCTCTCCGTCCATGATATGCAACGGAGGAAAAGGTACCGTGTGTAGTACATTAGACCGATAATAAATGAATTTTATGTATAAGGCTGGGAACAAAAATCGACTTTGAATCGTGAATTCAAGTTTTTTTTTTATAAAAACTAGATTTTTTTGGGGGGGGGGGAATTGCCCAGCTCTAACGTAAGCTAGCCTTCCTGGTGGCCATCACCTTGGCTAGAAGGGTGTCACAGTTGGCGACCTGTTCCATCCTTTTGGCAAAAGTGGTGTCGTTCTCTCATTTGAATCAGGGCATTAATTTGCCGCCTTTTTTTCTCTCTCAGTTTCGTTTGGCAGAAGAGAGACGACTGCACTCCTTGGATGTAGTGCGAGCAGTCAGAGTTTATTTGTCCTAGATCTGCAGAGATCCGAGGATCAGACTCATTTTTTGTTTTACCAAAAGACCCAAGAAAGGGCAGACAGCTTCCATAACTTCCATTGCCAATTGGGTCTGTCAATTGGTCCTTCAGGCCTATGGTCTGAAACATAAAGCTCCTCAGTTTAGGGTTCATTCCTACCAGGGGTGTAGGAACCTCCTGTGCTATTCGCCATCAGATATCTGTGGCTCAGATTTGTAAGGCCACTACCTTTTCTTCAGTACATACGTTCACAAAATGTATCAAGTGGATGTTCGAGCCAGACAAGGATTAGGCCTTTCGGCCACAGTGCTCTGCGGGCTGCAGTATAAAGTCTGATGGCTATTGTTTGGCAGGGTGTCCTCCCTCCCCCCTCAAGGCTATTGCTCTGAGATGTCCTGTAGGTAATGAATATTAGCCCAGTGTCCCATGATTGTATGACAGGCATGTCCAAAGTCTGGCACGCGGGCCGGTTTTGAACGGCCCCGCTTGCTTGGTTATCTAAACATATATATCTTTTGTGGCACCTGACGATCTCCCAGATCGCCAGGGCCACAACAGATATACCCGTATTTATCAGCGTATAACACGCACTTTTTTTCCCCTTAAGATCAGGGGAAAATCGCGGGTGCGTGTATACACTGATCCCTGCTGTCTGTGAGAGGAGCGAGCGCCGCCTAAATTGCCCCGAGCCGAGTGTACTGTGTAATGGTGAGTGCTTTCCTGGCAATGGTGGGGCTTGCAATCCTGGCAATGGTGGAGTTGCAATCCTGGCAATAGTGGGGCTGCAATCCTGGCAATTAGAGAGTCATTCCGGCAATCCTGGCAATTAGCGTTCATTCCTGGCAATGGTGGGTGTGTGCATTCCTGGCAATGGTGGGCTGTATTCCTGGCAATTGGAGTTCATTCCTGGCATGGTGGGTGAGTGCATTCCTGGCAATGGTGGGTGAGTGCATTCCTGGCAATGGTGGGTGCTGCATTCTGGTGGGTGGTGCATTCCTGACAATTGGGGGTCTGCAGATGGGCACTGACCCTTATTTTGCTTCACAGTTCTTTCAGGAAAAAAAATAAAATTATTTTAAAAAACTTCCCTCTTAAAGTGAAGGTGCGTGTTATACGCCAATGAATCCAAATAATACGCCCAAGCTCATCTATTAACTCACACAGCCACAAAGGCAAGATAATTCTTGTTGGGCAGTGTATTAGTGCTCGAACGAACACACTTAGACCGAATTTTAATGATTCAAAGAATGTCAGGCACAATGGTCGGCCCTCGTGCATGTGCACTTAATCAAATCTGGCCCTCTTTGAAAAAAGTTTGGACACCCCTGATGTATGACAAAAGAAAATAGGATTTTTTTTTTATATCATACTTACCTGTAAAATCCATTTCTCCGAGTACATTATGGGACACAGAGGTCCCTCCCCTCTTTTGAGGATTCAGTGCTTGCTACAAAACTGAAGTACTGACTGCAAGCCCGGCCTTCTATTCCAACATCAGCACCTGACCTCACAAATGCGCTTCTGAAAGAATGGTCAAACATTCCCATAGACACACTCCTAAACCTTGTGAACAGCCTTCCCAGAAGAGTTGAAGCTGTTATAACTGCAAAGGGTGGGCCAACTCAATATTGAACCTTATGGACTAAGACTGGGATGCCAATGAAGTTCATTTGTGTGCAGGGCTGGATTTTCCCACAAGACCACCGAGGCGAGGCCTCGGGGCGGCAGTGAGTGAAGGGGCGGCGCCGTTCCTGCTGCAAATTCTCCGCTTTTGCGGCCGCCCCCCGCACTAACATAGCCCTCGGCGGGCGGCGGCACTTGCTACTTTGGCTAGGCTGTATGGAGGAGGCCGTGAGCGACAGGCATGCGCACGGCGGGGGCACAATGACTTACTGGCAAGGAGGGGGAAAAAAGGTAACTGGCGGAGGCAGAGCCTAATGTTCCGCCTACCCTCCTCTGCGCCGACTGCGAGGCCGGCATCATCTTCTCCCCCAGGCTCTCTGTGACCAGTGACGTGACTCATGACGTAAGGAGAAGAGACCCTCTTTGAGCGGCCGGCATCTCCCCGAGGCCAGAAGTGGGGGACTGAGACTGTGACGTCGCCACTACCACCAGAAAAAGAAGCAGCCAGCAGGGATTACACACTAGCAGGTATGATTGATGATCATGGTTGATCATCATGTTGTGCATGTGTGTGTGCCACTGTGCCAGGCCCAAGCAGAAGCAAGCAGCCAGTTAAATGTTATAGTGCTAAATATGGATTATATATGCACAAATCACTTTATTACACGTTATTTATGATATCTATGGCTGCTTTTGCACAGAGTGGCCCCGAAACCTGGTCTTCTGGGGTCCCTTGGTGGCTGTCTCGGCTCCTCCTCGCAAGAACTAATCCCCTTCATGCGAGCTCTCTTGCAAATGGGTTAGTTCTTGCGGGCGCGCTCCCCGAGATACAGTCGGCGGCTATAGCCGCATAGAAGGACTTGGCCTTGGGGCGGCACAGGGAGTAAATCCGGGCCTGTGTGTAAAGGCAGGCATCCCAATACTTTTGGTAATATAGTGTAGTTCTAACTAACCTTGTACAATAAGTTGTCAGTTACATACTCCTGACCCCCCCCCTGCACTATATACTCTATGTTATACATTACATAATTCTGACACTATATAGTCCTAACTGTTGTATCTTATACAATATGTTGTACATTACATAGTCCCGACTTCTGCTCTCTCTCCTCTACCCACTGCTATATATACACATAGGCCAAGATTCACGTAGATCGGCGCATCTTTATGCCGGCATAGTGCATCTCATATGCATTACGCCGACGTAACTTACAGAGGCAAGCACCGTATTCTCAGAGCAAATGCGCCCAACCTTGCGCCGGCGTAACGTAAATTCGTTGGTGTAAGCCGGCGTAATTCAAAGTAGGAAGGAAGTGGGCGTGATCCATTTAATGAAGCGTGACCCCATGCAAATGAAGGGCCGAACGGCACGGCGCATGCGCCGTGACGTGGACGTATGTCCTGCGCCCCTCTGCGCATGCTCACAACTACGCCTGGCGTAAACCCTGAGATACGCCGGCCCACCGCCTACTCCCAGACATGCGCCCGTCGAGTGCAAAAGTACACCCGTTTGGTTTTTAGTGGTGTAATTACTTTTGCAGTATGCCATGTCTGCTCCAGCGTCCAGGAGGGATAAGAGCAGGAAGAAGAACTTCTCCCCCACAGGAGAGGGCCATTGTGATCTCGGCCATGGAGAGGTACGATGCTCGCCTCCATGGGGCAGAGAGTAAGACCACTAGTAAGCCCAAGAGGGATGAGATCCTGATGAAGATCACCACCCAGAGTCAATGCCCTTGGGAATGAGGTAAGGACCCCCCAAGGACATTGCAAAAAAGATGAATGACCTGCGGTCGTTGATCAAAGAGAAGCTGGGCTGGAAGTGGAAGTGGAGGGAGTGGAGGGCTATAACTCCATTGAATCGGCCTTGAGGACAGGTAAGTGTGTTTTATCTCCTATCTGGTGTGTAGCATGTGGGGGAGGGAGTGAATATGTGACAATTGTGTGGGTCCACCAACATGTGAATGTTTTGTGTCATCCACAGATGTGCAGGAGGAAGCGGGGCCATCTGCTGCCGGTGCCCGTCCCACGCCATCCCCGGAACATCCTGTACCTCAGCCTGACCCCCTGGGAAGCCAAGAGTCATTGGTGGAGGGGAGTGCCCAGACCTCACCTCAAGAGGTGGTTGAGGAGCATGTGGACCATATGGATCAGGAGGTGGGCCTCTATTTGGAGGATTCCTCCCTATTGGCTGGGCCGTCGCAGACTTCCACCCCCATCTCGTCAAGCCCCTCAGGGTCCATCGCCATCAGTTCGAGCCCCTCAGGGTCCATCGCCATAAGAACCAGTCCCTCAAGGGTTTCCCCATATAGAAGGCCCCAAGCCTCTCCTGGCCCGAGAAAGGCAACCAGGAAGACAAGGGAGGTTCCTGAATTCCTGCCGGAAGATTTAACGAGGGAATAGGACCCCGCCAGACCCGCCATATGGCTAATATTGCCGTGGAGATGCAACGGGTGGCAGACAGCCTGGCCTCCTCGGGCCACATAAAGGACGCACTACTGGATGTCAGTGGCAACAGTGCAACGACGGTCCACCTGCCTGGGGGAGCTGCAAGACACAAACGGTCAACCTCGTGGCAGAGGTCAAGGCCCTGGCAGAGGCCGTACAGGGCAATACAGCTGCCATCAAGGCGGAGGGGAGGCAGACGTGGCTGGTGCAGCTGGACACCATGCCCTACTCACCCGCATTGCCGTTGCTTTGGAGGGCAGGCAGCCAGCCAGGGAGAGACCAGGGGATGCTCCTCCACCTGATGCCCCACCCGAGGTTCCCACCAGACAATTAAGGGCCTGTGGCACCAGGCCTGGCTAACGACAGGCCAAATGATTTTTTTTGTTATCCTTATATTTGCTCAGATGATGAGCGTTTTTTTTTTTTTGTTGTGCGTTTTTTTTAATTCATTACTGCACACGGTGAGGCGTGTAGACTATAGTGTGACTGGTGTGTGAATGTGGGGGTGACACTCCTGACAGTAAGGTTTGTCACCCTGGGTCGTCGGGGAGAAATTATCCCCACGACCGTGTGAATGTGGTATGAATGGCCAGCGACATAATTGGGGCCTTGGCGTGGCGTTGCTGCTCCCAAGTCCTGCATGGTGGACTTGGGCTAATCCAATGTGATGTGGTGTGTGTGAGCTAGGGACCACAGTGGTGTGCATGCGTGCATTCTCCTTGTGCCATGATGAATGTGTGTGTTTTTAACATGCAAAAATGCGTTCCACGAGGCAATTCCTGACTGCTGTTCCCTCAGCAGACGGGGTAGCCTCGGGCAGGGGGGGGATGTCTGGTTCGGGGGTCAGGTCATCACATATGTCAATCTCCAGGCCCTTTCTCATGGCGTAGTTGTGCAGCATGCAACATGCACCGATGATCTGGCACACAAAGTTTGGGGAATGTAACAGGGTACCCCTGAACTTATCCAGGCATCGGAAACGGGACTTCAGGAGGCCAAATGTGCGTTCCACCACTGCACGGATACATATGTGTGCATCATTGTAATTTCTCTCTCCTCTGGTTTGGGGATTCCGGAATGGAGTCATGAGATGGGGCCCAAGTGCATATGCAGAGTCACCTGGAAGGGAAAAGACAGGAGGATGTTAGTCGTGCATGTGCCCCTCGTGATGTCTGCATCATGGGGTCGGACAGTCATGCTTGACTCCCATGTCACTCACCAACCAGCCAGCTGTCCCTGTACACGTTCTGTTCAAATTCTGTTGGGATGTTGCTTTGACGGTATATGTAGCTGTCGTGGCTGGCCCCTGGGTGTTTGGCACGGACATGCCATATGAGGCATTGGGCATCGGCTATCACCTGTACGTTGATGGAATGCCAGTGCTTACGATTGCGGTATATGTGCTCTGTGTCACGGGGGGCCGTAGTGCCACATGTGTGCAATCAATGGCCCCCACGGTGCGTTGGAATCTTGCAATTCTGACAAAATCACCCCTTGCCTTCTGCCGCAAATGCTCATGGGTGGGTCTGATGATGTGGTGGGAAGATGCGATACACCTCTGATTCACCCATGCCAAAGACGTTCATGCGCGTTCGGTATATCCTCTCCTGTGCCCTCCTCCTTCTACGCGCCTCTAAACACACTAGTAGTGCTATGACCATGCCTGCCCCTGGCATGTTGGCATACGGATGTGTTGTCCTGCAAGTGTGGTTGCTCAGCTCGTCCGTAACGGTGCTGCTGAAGTTGCTCTCCAGCTGACCTGCGCACGCCTGGTGCAAAGTTACCCCTGCTTTATGAGGGGTAACTTTAGGCCGGACTTACATCTTACACGCAGCGCACGTAGCCTGCGTCGGCCGCACGTACGTTCGGGAATCGGCGTATCTCCCTCATTTGAATACAAAAACAATGGGAGCGCCAGATGCGTCCAGCGTAAATATGCGCCCACGCTACGCCGGCGTAGAAAAGTTACGTCGGTCGGAAGAAGCCTATTTTCGGGCGTATCTGGTTCTGTGGGTACGGCGCATAGATACGACGGTGCTTTTTTTACACTTACGCCATGCATCTCGAGATACGCCGGCGTAAGTTCTTTGAGAATCTGGGTATATATTATGGGCCAGATCCACGAACTTACGGCGGCGTATCTATTGATACGCCACGTAAGTTCTACGATGCGCCGTCGTATCTTTGTTTTGTATCCACAAAACAAGATACGCCTGAATGTGGGCTAGATCCGACTGACGTACGTCTTAGTACGCCGTCGGATCTTAGGTGCATATTTACGCTGGCCGCTAGGTGGCGTTTCCGTTGATTTCCGCGTAGAGTATGCAAATTAGCTAGATACGCCGATTCTCAAACGTACGTCTGCCCGGCGCATTTTTTTACGTCGTTTACATAAGGCTTTTTTCGACGTAACGTTACCCCTGCCTCTGAGGCGTACGCAATGTTAGGTATGGACGTCGGGACAGCGTCAAATTTTCCGTCGTTTACGTAAAACGTTCGCGAATAGGGCTTTGCGTAAATTACGTTCACGTCGAAAGCATTGACTATTTGCGATGTGATTTCGAGCATGCGCACTGGGATACCCCCACGGACGGCGCATGCACCGTTCAAAAAAAAGTCATTTACATGGGGTCATTTAAATTTCGCGCCCTTACGCTGACACATTTTCACTACGCCGCCGTAACTTACGGCGCAAATTCTTGTGGATAAGGAACCTCCGCTCTAAGTTACGGCGGCGTAGTGTATCTGAGATACGCTACGCCTGCCTAAAGATAGGCAGTTCTTTGTGGATCTGGCCCTTTCTCTTTTGTTACACCCATTTCCTACCAGCTGGTCATTTTTATATCTGATGATTTGATTGGAGCACAGACTTTTACATGTTGATAATAATGTGATGACATCCTCAAAATGTGTAACCTTAAACAGAAAGTGTTGATGAGGGAGGAGTCAATAACCCAATGATGGTGGTCTTCAGAGTCAGTCCAGTCTTTATCTTGGTTGTTCCCAACCCCCCCCCCCCCCATCCTCACTCTCTGACCTCTGTTGGGACTAAATCATGGACTAAATAAGGAAGTGCAGTACTTCTTGTGTTGGGAAGATGGCAGTGAGTGATAGAGGGGGTGGGGACACTCGTCCTATAATCCCCCTCATCACTGTCACTCCTATAAAAGACAGTTCTCGTTGTTTCCTCACTCTGACTAAGGTCCATGAATAAAGAAATTAACTGGTAGGAGATCAGAGGAGCCATTTACTAGTTACCTTGAGGGGGAATTGTAAGATCCTCAGAGACAAAGCTGTCTGATGTGGGCGGAGTCCTGGTTTAGGAGAACCAATCTCCTCATGTCTAGTAATAATCTTTTTATTCCTATTTTAGTAGATGGACGGGAGATGAGGAAAACCTCAGAGGATTGTCTCACTTTGACTCCAGACTGTAAAGTAGAAGATGAGGACATCACACAGTATAGTCCAGGCGAAAACCTGACTACCTCAAATGTCCATCCGGCACCACACAGTGTAGATGGACCATCGTATTCCTCTTATCCTGAGGAGCCTCAGACTGTGAGGGACGGTGCCGGACCATCGTATTCCTCTTATCCTGAGGAACCTCAGACTGTGAGGGACGGTGCCGTCCTTCCAACAGAGAAGAAGTTTTCCTGTACTGAGTGCGGGAGGTGTTTCCGTTCTAAATCCGGCCTTTATGTGCATAAAAGATCTCACACAAGGGAAGTGGTGTATTCCTGTACTGAGTGTGGGAAACGTTTTTCACATAAGTCAAGACTCTACATACATCAGAGATCTCACACGGGGGAGAAGCCGTTTTCCTGTCCTGAATGCGGTAAATGTTTTGTACAGAAATCAAATCTTGTCACACATCAGAGGTATCACACAGGGGAAAAGCTATATTCCTGTTCTGAGTGCAAGAAATGTTTTGTACGAAAATCAGAACTTGTCAGACATCAGAGATCTCACACGGGGGAGAAGCCATTTTCCTGCCCTGCGTGCGGGAAATGTTTTGCACAGAAATCAAATCTTGTCACACATCAGAGGTATCACACAGGGGAAAAGCCATATTCCTGTCCTGAGTGCAAGAAATGTTTTGTACGAAAATCAGAACTTGTCAGACATCAGAGATCTCACACGGGGGAGAAGCCATTTTCCTGCCCTGAGTGCAAGAAATGTTTCTCAGAGAAGTCCAGTCTTTATTATCATCAGAGATTGCACACAGTGGAGAATCAATATTCTTGTCCTGAGTGTGCAAAATGTTTTCTACAAAAATCAGAGCTTGTCCAACATCAGAGATCTCACACAGGGAAAAGGGTGTATTCTTGTCCTGAGTGTGGGAAATGTTTTTTATATAAGTCCAGTCTTTCTGTACATCAGAGATCTCACACAGGGGAGAAGCCGTATTCCTGCTCTGAGTGTGGGAAATGTTTTATACAAAAATCGATACTTAGCATGCATAAGAGATCTCACACAGGGGAAAAGCCATATTCCTGTCCCGAGTGTGGGAAATGTTTTTCAAAAATGTTCAATCTTTATAGACATCAGAGATCCCACACGGGGCAGAAGTCACGTTCCTGTGCTGAGTGAGGGAAATGTTACTCCGTGTAGTCCTGTCTTCCTGTACATCAAAGATCACACACAACCCTCGAGGTGTATTAGTGCCTTGAATGCAGGAAATGTCTCTATATGAATGTTGCTGGACATCACAGCTCTCATGTGGGGAAGAAGCACACCCTGATATACATAGGGCTGAATTATAACATAGGGGCTATTGGAGCTGCAGCTCCAGGCCCCTTCCTTAAGATAGGCCCGACCCAGTGGTGTAGGTCACTAATTGTGCCCCGCCTTGCTCTGTGTGCGGTGTACACATGATTGATGCGTAAATTGTATCATTTACATTGATATGTAAAATGCCGGCAGCATTGATATGTAAATTGTTAGAACATTCATCGTTATGTCAAACTTCCTGAGCCCTGATCCTCCATCAACTCTGCTGACATTGGGGATGTAAACACTCCCTGCCTGCCATCAGCCTGTACTGCAAAGGTGAGCAGATGGATGGGGTGTCCAGAGGTAAACAGAAGGGATTAGAGTTTGAAAGGCAAAGATGGAATGTGAATGGGGGGTTGGGGTGCAAAGATGAGCATAGGTATGTGGAGTAAAGCAGCGATGAGGGGGTTTGGGGTGCGGAGGTTAGCAGGGGGATTTCGACTGTACAGGTGTACTGGGAGGAGGTGGATAAAGATGCAGAGAGGAAGGGAGGGGTCCGTATTGCATGCGGTATTTAGGGAAAACGTGTCCGTCACCTAAATACTAGGGATGAGCCGAACACCCCCCCGTTCGGTTTGCACCAGAACCTGCGAACAGACCAAAAGTTTGTTTTAACTTTAGAACCCCATTAAAGTCTATGGGACTCGAACGTTTGAAATCTAAAGTGCTAATTTTAAAGCCTAATATGCAAGTTATTGTCCTAAAAAGTGTTTGGGGACCCGGGTCCTGAACCTGGGGACGTGTATCAATGCAAAAAAAGTTTTAAAAACTGCAGTTTTTTCGGGAGCAGTGATTTTAAAGGACTTTTTATCCTTCAGAAATTACACTTTGTGCAGGGACAGTTCTAAGCATGGGAAACAAGCGCTGCTTTTAGGGCTGCAACCAACGATTATTTTCATAATCAATTAGTTGGCCGATTATTGTTTTGATTAATCGGTTAATAACCTTACAAAATTTACATTTTGTTTTGTTTTTGTTTTTTGCCCAATTTGTTGTTGGGCAGATTAAAAAACAGAAATTGCAGCAAAAACACATTACATGCTTTCCTGCAGCTTCTCCATTGATGTATATTGAACCAAAAAAACAATATAACACCGTTTTGCATTAAAAAAAAAGTCCTTTCCCTTTCCAAATATGCAGCAGCTGAAAAAAACATGGATGTGAATGTGTCCCATAGGAAAACATGTAAATGAACTGTAGTGTGTTTTTGAAAAAAGCACCAAAAAACACAGGTGTGACCCAGGCTTGAGATGTTTAGTTTTAAAAAAACTAAAATTAGTACAAGAGAGCAAATTGCTACTGTAAGGGGTGTTTTTTTTTTTAAAAAAAACGTTTTGTTGCATTGATACATGTACCCTGAGGCAGAACCCGGGTCCCCAAACACTGTTTTTGACAATACCTTGCATATTAGCATTTACAATTAGCACAGATTTCTCCCATAGACTTTTCCAGGGTGTTCTGTGGCTTTTCGAATTTGCCGCAAACACCCCAAATTGTTCGCTGTTCGGCGAACAGGTAATGTTCGAGTCGAACATGAGTTTGACTCGAACTCGAAGCTCATCTCTACTAAATACCACATGCAATCTGCTGTTGTGAATGGAGCCCAGTGTAAAAAAAAAAAGATAAAATAAACATATAGTGAAACTAACTTTTTACATACTGTCACCAGAGCAAGTGTAGTGTTCACTATGGTGACATTGTACTGCTGTGGCAGTGACCATGTACAAAGGCTGACTGCTCTGATATTATTGTATGTCGGTGTCGCCAGCCATTGTCTCCGATTACCACCACAGCAGTACAATTTCACCAGGCCATTTCTGACAGTCAATATCCCTAATCACTATCACACCCAAGGCCGGATCATGAAGATGTAACAGAGCCCACACATTCCAATATTTTGCGTGCAAGGCAGCCCCTCCCACTCTTGCCGCAATGTGGCTCCCACAGTTCATAAGGAGATCAGAGATCACCAAAGACATGGATGAAGTGTTGTACTGTGTTGGAAATTGATAGCAGTAGAAAAATAAAATGTATAGTTTATTGGCTGAGTACATTTTGTGGTGTAAGCTTTCACAACCACTAAAATAATAATAGTTGAATGCTTGTGACATGCATTTGTCCAGCCACAATGAAACCAGTGATTACCTTTATTTCCCTATGAGTGATCCTTCATCTCATCTACATCCAATCAATTAAAGAGTATTACATATGTTAATAAAGCAAAACTTCATACCATCAGCAGGACAATAGGTGAGGCAGGAGACAATACAGCCAGGAAGGTGTCTCTATCAGGAACAAAGGGTTCTGCATAGTGCGTCTACTTATAGGTCTCACAATCCACTCAGACAGAGCCCACCTCTTAATACTTTGTTGCCATGGCACCTGGTGTCTATTTATCAAAAGTGTTGACAGTTACCCAGACAGGGACGGCTCGGTTGCACACACATAACGCTGGCCAGGTACCCAAGGGTGCTGAAGAAACCCGCCCTCTCCATTATCCATCATATTGAGGCAAATGACCGTGACATATTCTTTAAAAACCCTTTCACTGCCAGGTCCGTACATAGTACTGTCATACCTCCCAATTGTCCTGGAGTTGCCAGGACTGTCCCGGGACTTCAAGTAAATTCCAGTGTCCCATGAATCTGGGCTGAATCCCGCAGCAGAGCCCAGTGCCAGGACAAGTTCCAGCACTTGACTCCACTAATCCACCTGGCAGGTGTGTGCCGCACTGTATCTGGCATGGCTGAGACTGACACACTCAGTGCCTGGCCAAGCACAGTTCCCCTACCTCCCCGCCCGTCTGCCTGTTCTACATTCCATATGAATTGAAGAGGAGGGAAGCTTTCTTGAATGAATGAATGAATGAATGAAAAATTTATATAGCGCGGCACATGCGAACTGAATCGCCTCTGGGCGCTTGTTGTTTGTGTCTCATGCCTATCAGAAAAGCAGGGTTTTGATCTGCCCTCTGAAAGACAGGTGGTTTTGCTCCAACCGAATGCTGGTTGGTAAAGCATTCCAAAGCCTGGGGCCCTGAAAAGCAAACCTTCTTTCTCCTTTGGACTTGTATTTGGTTTTAGGAACCTTGACCAGATTTTGGTCGGTGGATCGCAGAATGCGGTTGCAATTGTGCGGTTTGATCTTGTCGCATAGATATCTAGGAGCCTTCCCATGGATGCACTTATGTGTCAGGCAGAGTGCTTTGAATGCAATTCTGTCTTTCACTGGCAACCAGTGAAGGGATCTCAGCGAAGGTGAGATTGATTCCCAAGATTTTTTCCCAGTCACAAGTCTAGCGGCCGTATTCTGTACGACTTGAAGACGAGCGATTTGGTACTTGGGGAGCCCGAGGTAAAGGGCATTTGCATAGTCCAGTCTGGAATTCACGATTGTTCCCACCACGACTGCTATGTCTTCTTTGGGAATAAATGGAATAAGTCTGCGTAGAAGGCGCATCAAATGGTGCGTCCCGCTGACTACTGACCCTATTTGTGCGTCCATTGTCATGAAGGTGTCAAACGTGACTCCTAGACTTCTGACTTTGGAGCTAGGGGAGATGGTCTGACCCAGGATGGGCGAAGGTGTCCAGTTTGTTGTCGGTTGACTCTTCCGACTGGCATTGAACATAAAGAGTTCTGTTTTAGCGCTATTGAGTTTGAGATAACTCTTAGTCATCCAGTTTTCTATTGAAGAGAGACATTTCTCTAATCTGAGATGATGATCCTTTTTTTGGCAGATGCGAAAGTACAACTGCGTGTCGTCTGCATAAGAGTGATAGAGTAGTTCTTGGCTACTGATAATATCAAAGAGAGGACGAAGATAGATATTAAACAGCACCGGTGATAGGGGGGATCCTTGGGGGACCCCACATGGCACCGCGCGTTTTTCTGACGTGAAAGATCCCAGTTTCACTGTTTGTGAACGGTTTCCGAGAAAAGAGGAGAACCATGGTAAGGCATCTTCTGAGACTCCGGCGACTTCTGTTAGTCGTCTCAGTAGCAATTTATGGTCTACTGTGTCAAAGGCTGCGCTTAGGTCCAGCAGAACCAGGAGACACGATTCTCCTTCGTCTGCGGCCTCGAGCGCATCATCCCATATTTTCAGTAAGGCCGTTTCTGTCCCGTGACCGGGACGGAACCCGGATTGAAATGGATCGAGTAGGTTGTGGGTATCCAGATGCTGTTGCAGCTGATTTACCACCACTTTCTCCATTATCTTGGACAGAGCATTTAGACCTGTTATGGGACGGCGGTGAGTTGGGTCCATAGGATCCAAATTAGGTTTTTTCAAGATCGGCAGGATTGTGCCCTCTTTCAGCAGGGAAGGCACTATGCCTTCCTTAAATGACTGATTTATAAGCTGTGTGATCGGAGGCGCCAGGATGTCGGCACATTCCTTCAGTAGCTTGGTGGGAATGATGTCATTGGGTGCTGTGCTGTTGCGCAGCGCACCAATGAATTTTTTTGTGGTATCAATGGAGATGGGTTCCAAAGTGAACTTAGTTGATTGTAGAGGCGTTCCGTCGGTGTTTTGATTGAAGAGGGGGCTGAGTGGAGTATTGTTTTGCCGAATACTTACCCGAATTTTTTCAATTTTGTTGATGAAGAAATCCGATAGTTCATTGCAGAACTCTTGGGTGTCTGAAGTGGGGACTTCAAGACATCCCGGATTCATGGTCTGGGTGACCATCTTGAAGAGTTCACGTGGGCGATTCATTGCGCTGTTAATCACCGTGGAAAAGTGAAGTTTCTTGGCTTTGAAAATTTCCTTGTGATATCGTGTAGTTACTGCTTTGTAGAAGTTGAGGCGGTCTTCTGAAGGACTTCTTATCCAGGCGGCTTCCGCCCTTCTGCGCTCTTGCTTCAATAGCGACAGCTGGTTATTGAACCAGCTGGACTTTTTTGCCCGGCTGCGGACTTTGCGCTTTGGTGCTGCTAAGTCGGCTGACTGTAACAGAGCTGCATTTATGGCATCCAATGTATCTGAGGCTGCTAGCTGAGGAGGAATAGCCCCAATTCGGTTTCCCAGGGTAGATCTGAAGAGTTCCGAGTGGAGCTTCCTCTGAGATCTAGCCCAGTATATTGTCACCGGCATGGGTACTTTCATGACTAGTGGAATTCTGGGAATTATGAAGCTAATTGCATGGTGGTCTGTCCATGGCAGAGGTTCAATACCCAGAATGTTTATTTTCAGATTTTGTCTGAAAATTAGGTCGAGAGTGTGACCTGAAGCATGCGTGGGTCCGCATATAAGTTGCTGAAGACCTAACCCTTCCAGGTGGTCGATGCAGGCATCCGCGATGGGATCCTGTGAGGAGTTGGCCCACAAATTGAAATCCCCGAGCAGCAAAAGATGATTGCTGTTAAGGGAGAAAGTGGATATGAACTCCGTTAATGCTGAAATCAAATGCGATTTTGGCCCAGGGGGCCTATAGCAGAGGAGAATGTGAACGGTCTCCTGAGAGTGAGCTTGAAGTTGAAGCGTGAGGGTTTCCATAAAAGGTAGAGGATTTTGAAGGACCGGTTTAGTGATTGCAATATGAGACTTATGAATCACCGCCAGGCCTCCTCCTCTTTGCCCTATTCTATTTTCCGTTAGGATATGATAATTTGCTGGTACCAGTTCTCCAAGAATGGTGTTGCAATCGTCTGACAGCCAACTTTCTGTAATGAAGAGGCAGTCTAGATCGTTTTGTAGTAAGAAATCATGGATTTCTGATCGGTGTTTAACTGCTGATCTAGTGTTAAGCAACGCACATGATATGTGCTTGAGCTGTGTTGAATGGTTGAAATTTTTGATGATCGATCGTCGATCGATTCTCAAAAGTTGATCTGATTTTAAGGCTTTTTTGGTGACGGCAGGTAATATTGTTGCGAATTGTCTCAGACCCCAAATGGTTTCCGCAGAGTATCGCAATTTAACCATTGTTGCCAGTCACCGTGGGCGGGGGTGGGGGTGATCGGTGAGAGAGGATTCGCAGAATCCTCGCTCTCAGCAATCCTTGGTCCAGAGGAAGGCAAAAAAACCCTGGGCAAGCTGGCCAATGTGCTGCGGCAGGGAAAAAAATTCCTTCCTGATCCCAAAGGCGATCGGCTCAAGCCCTGGATCAAAGACAGCTGAACTTAATGAGGGGAAAAAGAGGGGGGGGGGGGATGCTGGGTGTCACTGTTGCTGGGGTGCACCAAGATGGCCGCCAGGCAAAGACACAGGACCCAGGCTGGGGGGGCAACCAGGTTGGTAAGAAAATGATTCCACCGATCTGGTTGCTTAGCAGGGGGGTGGAGGGGACCTCTGGGGGTGCAGGGGCGATAATCAGAAAGACCCGCACTATTGGTGGCAGGCGCAGGGAGAAAACGGACGGAGCGCCGGTAGGCCGCGGCTGAAGCCTCGGACTTTCCTGAGGCGCGGCGGCCGCGGAAAGTAGCAGGCTGGCGCGGGCGTGTAAAAAGCGCCGAGAAGCGCCGAAAATACACCCAGGTGGGGTGTCTAGGGGCCACCACAATCGTGGGTGGCCGTGCGAGTGGGGATGCCGAGCCCAAGAGGGGAATAGAGAGCCGCAGTGAGGGGTCTGAGGGACGGCTGCCCTGAGAAGGACGGCCGTCAGTGGTTCCCCTGGATGGTAGGCCCTGAGAGGCAGGGTCTTACCTGCGGCGAATGAAGGAGTCCACGAGGAGAGAAGAGAGCTGGATTCCTGGATTCCTGGTTCCTAGTAGTTCCTAGTAGCTGTTCCCTGTGCAGGACAGGTAATGGTAGTCTGCCTAGTAGCTGACTGTCAGGTCTGGGTGGGAGCAGGCTCGTAACGGAAGGTCCGAAGCACCCTACTCCACCTCTGACTGACTGACTGACTGACTGACTGACTGACTGATTGGTTGCCAATGCACGGCCAATGCAATGGCCAATGCAATGTTAGTCTCAGGTAAGAGACCAGCCAGCCTCAGGTAAGTGATTTCTCCCCTCTCTCCCTTCCACCTAATACTTCTTTCCACATGATATAGTGATCCTTCCCGCCTTCCATGTGCCATAGTGATCCTTCCTGCCTTCCATGTGCCATAGTGATGCTTTCTGCCTTCCATGTGCCATTGTCATTGCTTTCTGCTTTCCATGTGCCATAGTGATCCTTCCATGTGCCATAATGATCCTTTCTGCCTTCCATGTGCCATAGTCATCCTTTCTACCTTCCATGTACCATAGTAATTCTTCCTGCCTTCCATATACCATAGTGATCCCACCTGCCTTCCATGTACCACAGTGATCCCTCGTTTTCCTCCATGTACCATAGTGATCCTTCCTGCTTTCCACGTGCCATAGTGATCCTTCCTGCCTTCCATGTACCAAAGTCATCATTCCTTCCTGCCTTCCAATGTGCCATAGTCATCATTCCTTCCTGCCTTCCATGTACCACAATGACCCCTCATTCCTTTCTTACATGTACCATAGTGATCCCTCCTTCCTTTCTTCCATGTACCTGTGACAGGAAGTCAGGTAAATCTGTGGGTGTTGTCACAGACGGGAGATACATTTCTGCCTTGTTCAGACAATACACCAATTGTTATTAGGCGTCGGCTGCAGAAGCAGCCAGAAAAGGTTTAAGGGCGTTGGAAAACTCCAGCTGTTCAGAATGAGGCAATTAAGGCCTCTATAAGTAATCCAGAGGATTACCACTGATTTGCTGCACCCTGAGGCTTTCTGAGTAAAGAGAGCAGTAGCTGAAAGTCTTCTGAGGAGGTGAGGTGGTGATTGATTTTTCTGTGTGATAAAAATCAAAAAGAGACTATTGTTTTTCTGCTGTACGATCAGCAGTGTCTACCCAGCAGTAGGCTGTGCTAGACTCCATAGATAGGTTCCTGTGTGGAAGGTAGACGCCCAAAGTGGCCAGGGTTTATTTTATGCTTGATTTTGTTTATGCTGTTTGGATGCTTGCAATTGTTTTCCAGCTAGATGGAAGAATAAACCAAAATCTTTGTTTTCAACCGTCTTCGACTGCCTGTCTGTATAAATTCAGTGTGTAGTGAACCCATCCAGGGGGTCACACACCCCGCTACCGAGCTAACCCCGTACAGTACCATAGAAATACTTTCTTTCTTCCATGAACCATAGTGATCCTTTCTTCCTGCCTTCCATGAACTATAGTGATCCTTCCTTCCTTTTTTCCATATACCATAATAATATCTTTCTTTCTCTCTCTCTCGTAAAATCAGTCTGTATATGCAGATGCATACGGGTTAATCCTCTGCATTGTGTAAAAGGTCTGTTTGACCCTTTGTTCTCTGATCGTCCCCTTTTTTCGCTGTCCCCAATCCATCTCCTGATAGAACAGAGCAGTAAGGGACAGGCTGCACATGCTCAGTTTGGTGTGTATTGATGGGGGGGTTGTTTTTTTTTTCTTGGGAGAATGCAGTGGCCAGACAGAGGGTCAGGGGTCCTACAGCCTCCTAGGATAGTCAGAGGAGAATAAAAAGGCTTGGTAGCAGAGTTTTTGGGTCCAGTCAGAGGAAGCAAGAGAAGCCAGAATGAAAACATCAATATCCCAGCTATGCCTAGCTGCGTGGCCCATCAAAGAATCTTTGTACAGAAGATGAGTCAGGAAGAAGTTTGAGTGAGTAATTGACCCCCCTTTGCATAGCAGGAGTTTGCCCAGCAGTACAGCTAGGAGTTGTGCTGTACAGCCAGGAGATTTCAATGCAGCCAGAGGTCGTGCAATACAGCCTGAAATTTGCACTTGGCAGCCAGAAGCCAAGCAGTCCTCAAGTTGTACAGCTATACAGTTCTGGGGTATCCCATGCTTCCCATTGCGTTACTGTTCCAATAAACCCCCCCCCCAAAAAAAACCTAGACTGACGTTTGAGCTAAAGGAAAGAAGCTGAAAATGCTGTGTGTCTTGAGTGGGGAATAAAAGGTGGGAAAAACTGCCATTTTCCAGGTTGGTGCCCCTGGCCTTGCAATAGTGAAAGTGGCGTCGGCACGCTGGAGCAGCTTTGACGTCACTTTTATGTCACTTTTATGTCACTTTTGTTGTGGCAGCCATCTTTGAGCGTGTGGGACGTGCGGCCGATGGAGGAGCCGGCGTTTCCGTAGTTCACAAGTAACTGGAAGGAGTAACATAGCCTTTTTTATCCAATAGGGAGAATACTCTCACCACCCCCTATAGACTAGGGTGACCAGACATCCCCGGTTTCAGGGGACAGTCCCCAGATTAAGGACACTGTCCCTGGACCAAGTCTGTCCCAAGTTTTGTCCTCGGATTGGATTTGAACAGGGGCTGGGGCAATTTCAAAGACAGTCAGTGCAGAATCTGAATTGCACACCCCCGCTCTCCTGCTCCTACTAGCTTAGGGGGTGTATTTCTTCCATTATCTGTGCCCCTTTCTGATGATCATGTGCTGGTCGGAGTGGAGGGAATATTTCTTCAGTTTTGGGCCCATGCCCATTCAGCTCCTATCGCATGTTCTTCTGCCTTGGCTCAAGTCCTGGCCAGCCGCCTGCCCGCTTATCTCCTTGCCTTCCCTGGCGGAGAGTAAGACTTGACAGGCTGTGAGGCGGCGATGGGCAGAGTCGCTGATTTTCGCCATTACTAGAAAAAAATCTGATCACCTTACTATGGATGGATACCGTTGGAGTTAGGGTTGCCACTTCATCCCTTTAAACCCAAACACATATGGGCAGGAGAGCCAAGAGGCGAAGGACCCCGAAAAACGGTGTCTGCCCCTTAAGTATCCCCTCCCAGCATGCACAGCGGGTGTCACCACTCCCACTGCACGGCTGCCGAGGAGGGACACCCAACACACCATGGTACACCTGCGTTTCAACATGGGCCTGAAGTGGCAACGCCACCCACAGGCAACAAGGGAAAAATACTTCTAGGCAGACCACAGCCAGAACAGAGGCAAATTTGTACACAATCCAACAGGTCTGGGCCCAACTATTGGCCCAGACATCCCCTAAATTTGAAATAACGCCCCCATCTTTGGGAGCAGGGCACTACACTTGGGGTACACTACTAACACTGAACCTTGGAGTCATCCACTAATAACACTGAACCTTGCTGTACCCCACTAATAACACTGAACCTTGAGTTAGGTAACTTATATCACTAATAACACTAAACCTTGGGGTACACCACTAATAACACTGAACCTTGGGGTAAACCACTTATAACAGTGAACCTTGGTGTACACCACTAATAACGTTAAACCTGTGTTCCTTTTTATAATGAGGGTGCTGGCTAATGGAAAAGACCCCTTGTTGGCCATTCTAAGCCTGCTGGCGATAGTGGAAATGCATAGCTCCCAACTGTCCCTGATTTGAAACGACTGTCCCTGATTTGGAGAAATGTCCCTCATTCCTCCTCATTTGTCCCTTATTTTGGTCTGATCTATATAGTTGTATATAAAATGCACTTTTTATCTTTCAAAAAGTGTTTCCCTGTGCTAAACCATTCATCCAATTTCTAAATATAAAGGAATAGTAGTGTTAAAAAAAAGCCCTTGTGGAATTAATTAACTTTTTTGGGGGGTAATTCTCCTTTAAGGGGGGTGTGGCAAACATTTGCTTGTATGCGTCCCTCGTTACCATCTCAAAATGTTGGGAGGTATGGGAAATGCCTTATGGTCCCCAGCAAATCTGTGCAAAAATTTGCCGTGATCAAGAATCTCAAAACTGTATGAATTAGCTCCAACCCATAGTAGTGGTGAACTTGTATTTCATCCCTAGTAGGCATCTTTAAATCGGTTGTTTAGTCCCCTAAACAATTTCTTTTTTAGTCACCTGTAAGGCAAAGGCATAATGAGCTAGTATGCACCGCATACTAGCTCATTATGAAATACTTACTTTAGAACGAGGCGTCGGTAACTCACCTGGTCCACGCCGAGGTAGCTGACATGTTGCCTCGGCATGTCTTCCGGGTATCGCGGCTCCAGCGTTGTGAGTGGCTGGAGCCGCGATGTCTTCACACCCGAGCAATGCGCGCAGGAGACTTCTCTCCAGCAAGGTCCCGCGTCTGCCGGGCCTTCAGCCAAGAATACCCTGTGCGCATGCGCTGCTGCAGTCAGCGGCTCATTGCAAGTGGAATATCTCCTAAACCATAAAGGTGTAGCGGGGTCACACTATCGTGGACTATGTAGTGTGAATCCCCACTGAGCTCTAGTTATGTTGTATATACATGTTCACACCCTTTTAGAAGCCATGCATTGTGGGATCGGAAGTATCGGGAGATATGGACTCCACTGACTCTCAGCAGAAACACTTCCCACAATGCCCTACCTTATTAGAACATGTGACATCTCCGCACAGACTTGCATTTTTCCGGAAGACTTAGGCCCCGTACACACGAGAGGATCCACCGCTGAAAAATCTCAGCGGATCGGTTTCAGCGGATAGATCCCCTGGTGTGTACGTTCCAGCGGATATTTATCCGCGTATATTTCCGATTTCCAGCAGATAAAAATTTGTTAGCATGCTAACAAATCTATTCGCTGGAATCGGCTCCAGCGGATCGATCTGGTGGTCTGTACAGACTCACCGGATCGATCCGTCCGAACCCGTCCCTCGCATGCGTCGTAATGATTCGACGCATGCGTGGATTTCCTTATATGACAACGTCGCGCACGTCGCCGTGTCATCATCGCGGCGACGGCGCGACACGTCACCGCGGTTGAATTCCGCGCAGATTTGGATCCGATGGTGAGTACATGCCAACGGATCCAAATCCGCCAGATGATTTATCCGCGGATACGGTCCGGAGGACCGTATCCGCGGATCAATCCTATCGTGTGTACCAGGCCTAACAATCCAGAGGGAAGCAAGACCAAGAGTGTCCACCTCCTATGCCAGGAGACCGGAGAAGCCGCCCAGCTGACAACTGAAACAGTGGGAACTGCATACCGGAGATCTCGTGCTGTGAAGCAGTGAATGACCAGCGCGCCCTTTGAGAAGTAATCAGGTGGTTCGGGCCTGTTTGGGTGAGAGAGCACATGCTCAACTTCCAATCCTATGTTCCTTATGCCGCATACACACCATCACTTTATGTGATGAAAAAAAACGACATTTTCTGTGAAGTAAAAAACAACGTTTTTGAAACTTCAATTTTCAAAGACGAAGTTGCCTACACACCATTGTTTTTTCACAATGCTCTAGCAAAGCGAGGTTACGTTCTCACCACGTTTTTCCATTGAAGCTCGCTTCATAACTAGCTTCTGGGCATGCGCGGGTGTAAAAACGTCGTTTTTTGCTACACACGGTCAATTTCTGTGAAGTAAAAAACGACGTTTTGAAAAACGACACATAAAATTGAAGCATGCTTCAATTTTTTTTTGTCGTTTTTCACAAGACATAAAACAACGTTTTCCCTCACACATGGTCATTTAAAGTGACGTTTTTAAAAACGTCGTTTTTTTTCATCACATAAAGTGATGGTGTGTACGCGGCATTAGACATATCACTAGTATCACCCTGCAAGCCTTATACACAAGTTTGATCTATGACTGAACTATAGCGGTCTTTCAAGTTGAGAACTGTTCCGCAGGATTGACCGACGCTGACAAGCGATCGGTCAATCAACTTTGTTATCCATCGTACCTTGTTGACTGAGTTTATTTCATCCTTTTGCCCCTTTTGGATTACAAATCTAAAAGTGCACCAATGGCCGCAACGTGGACTCCGCTCCCAAAGTTATTCTTGATATATGTTCAAGCCAGGCCTGGCAAGAAGTATTCTACATTAAGCTGTTTTGCAGGATTTCCCATTAGAGGGAGCTCGCGAGCATAGACTGCCTTATTAATTTAGGTCGGACAACACTACCCTCTAGATTTAAACCCCTTTTTCTGTACTTGCTGACTTTCTCAAGGGCCCTTGCAAAGTCATTGTGTGTTAATGTATATTTGTTATCTATCTGTTATTCAAACCCATTTCCTTCTTTGACATATACAAAGTAAAGTCATTTGTTTGGTTTGAATACATTAATTGCGTGACGTGTCTTTCATATGGAGATCACCCACAGAAGCAGGTAACATTATTATCATATTATCATTGCATGTTATATGCCTTGCTATTGTGGCCTTGACAAACAGACGTCACAATACGTTTGAAATACATTCGGTGTGCCAAGGGAGGGTTTGAGCTAGTTAAGAGGGGGACAGATCAATTAAAGAGAGTAGATCCCAAATCTAATCAGCGGCTCCTCCGGGGGTAGCGCTACAAAGGTTTAGGAGATATTTTTTTTTTACCTACCTACAGGTAAGCCTTATTATAGGCTTACCTGTAGGTCAAAGTGAAAAAAATTACTATACAACTGCTTTAAATATATACCGTATACACACATCACAAGGCTGTGTTCACACTATGCGATGTTTCTTCGAGCTGCAGTTCCTCTGAGCTCCACAAAATGGTGATCTCACCGCTACCCAGACAGGAAGTGATGTCAGGTACAGACAGGAAGTTCCGGGTGAGAGGTGAGTCGGGAGGAAGTAGAGAGGAGACATTGCTGGAAGTGGCAGCAGAGGAGGTAATAAGATCTTATTTTCTATTTACACCCAGTAACCCCCGTCATGTCCGTCCTCTTCCTCCATAGTCACTGTGACGTCTTTTATCTCCAGCAGATGATGATACACACATATATAGTGCGGAAATGTAGATTAAACCTTCAGGGGCAGAACATTTCTCCACTAACAGGCCCAGAACTTTGGGCCAGATTCACAAAGAGATACGATGGTGTATCTACAGATACACCATCGTATCTCTGACTTACACTGGTCCTATCTATGTGCCTGATTCATAGAATCAGTTACGCATAGATAGGGCTAGATCCGACAGTGTTACACTGTCGGATCTATTTTTAAATTTAAATAGATAAATAATATGTAAATCAGCGAGATACGCAAATTCACGAACGTACGCGGACCCAACGCAGTCTTCTTACGACGTTTCCGTAGCGGCGTACCCGTCGTATACTTACCCTTTCTTTTATCAGGCGCAGCCAATGTTAAGTATAGCCGGCGTTCCCGCGTCGAATTTGAATTTTTTAACGTCGTTTGCGTAAGTCGTTCTCGAATACGGACGGACGTCGTTTACGTAAGCGTCGAAACCGCGCATTTAAATCGGCGCGGGAACGCGCCTGATTTAAATAGTACACTCCCCTAGCCGCGGAATTTGAATTCCGCCGGGGGATTTAGGATCCGCCGTCACAAGTTTGGAGGTAAGTTGTTTGTGAATTAGCCACTTGCCTCCTAAACTTGCGGGAGCGGATCTTAATTCACGTAGATCGAGCGGATCTATAGATGCGCTGTGCTACGTGAATCTGGCCCTTAGTCTTTATTTTGGAGATGTGTCACCTTCTCCATCTCTTGTAACGAGGGATGAGTTTCAGATTGCACTGAAATTTGACCCCAATTTCCAGGATTTGAATCTCTAGTGAATTTGTGGTCTCCTGAAGTGGACCTTCACCCAGTTTTTCACATTTTCAAAATTATGTTCTCCCAGAGCCCCTTTCACACAATCACCGATTTGTTTTGTTTTTTGTAGTTCTACTTTTTTGTAGGTGGCCAGGATTTCCACACTCCTCACCTAGGTTATAATGATGAACCCCCAGACGCCCACGGCCTAGGGTTGCCACCTGTACGTTTTTTTTCCGGACAGTCCGGTTTTTGAATGATGTGTACAGGTTTTCATTTGCACCAGACCCGGACACATCGGGCCAGATTCTCGAAGAGATACGACGGTGTATCTCCTGATACACCGTCGTATCTCTGAGTTAGGCCGGTCGTATCTATGCACCTGATTCATAGAATCAGTTACGCATAGATATGCCTAAGATCCGACAGGTGTAACTGTGTTACACCGTCGGATCTTAACTGCAATTTAAAAACGGCCGCTGGGGGCGTTCTCGCTGATTAACGCTGAGAATATTTAAATCAGCGAGATACGCCAATTCACGAACGTACGCGGGTGTTTTTACGACGTTTACGTAAGGGTTTTCCCGGCGCATAGTTACCCCTGCTTCTATGGGGCGCATCCAATGTTAAGTATGGCCGTCGTTCCCGCGACAAAATTTGAATTTTTTACGTCGTTTGCGTAAGTCCTTCGCGAATACGGATGGACGTCATTTACTTAAGCGTCGAAACCAATGACGTCATTGCGACGTCCTTTGGAGCAATGCACGCTGGAAAAATTTCCGGACGGCGCATGCGCTATTCGATCGGCGCGGGGAAGTGCCTCATTTGAATAGTACACTCCCCCTAGCCACGGAATTTGAATTCCGCCGGAGTAATTACGATCCGCCGCCGCCAGTTTGGAGGTAAGTGTTTTGTGAATTACCCACTTGCCTCTAAAACTTGCGGCGGCGGATCTTAAATCAGATAGATTACGCGGATCTAAAGATCCGCTGATCTATCTGAAACTGGCCCATCATTCACATGGAATGCACCGGGAGTAAGATCTAATGTCTCCCCTCTCCCTGGTGACAGCCTTGTTTAGCAGAGCAGAGTGTTAGCTAATCATAGCTCCTCCCCTCCTCCTCCTTCTCAGCTCTGGGCTAGATTCAGGTACCGCTGCGCACTTCTTACGGAGGCGCAGCGTACCGTTTTTGCCCTGCGCCCCCGCAAATTATCTGCGCTACGCTTCATTCACGAAGCAGTAGCCACGTAATTTGCGTGGGCGCTCCTCAAAAATGCCCGGCGTAAGGGCGCGTAATTTAAATGATCCCGTAGGGGGCGTGGATCATTTAAATTAGGCGCGTTCCCGCGCCGAACGTAGTGCGCATGCTCCGTCGGGAAACTTTCCCGACGTGCATTGCGGCAAATGACGTCGCAAGGACGTCATTTGCTTCAAAGTGAACCTAAATGGCGTCCAGCGCCACTCACGATTCACTTACGCAAACGACGTAAAATTTAAACTTCGCGACGCGGGAACGACGGGTATAAGTAGCATTGGCTGCCCCTGCTAATAGCAGGAGCAGCCTTACGCGAAACCCGACGAACGGAAACAACGTAAACTGCGTACGCAGGGCTCGCGTAGGGTAGTGAATCGGCGTTGGTATGCAATTTGCATACTATACGCTGACCACTACGGGAACACCCCCTAGCGGCCATCGTAAGAATGCAGCCTACGATATGACGGGCGTAAGAGCCTTATGCCAGTCATATCTTAGGCTGCAGTCGGCGTATCGAATCAGGAGCTATGGTTACGCAGACGCAATTGCTACCTGAATCTGGGCCTCTGTATACACACAAGGAGGAGGGAGGAGCAGGGACGCCGCTGATCTCGGGTCTGTAAAAAGTTTTCTATACTGTGTAGATGGATTTGGTTGAAAAGGTTGAAAATATGTGTAGTGATAGAGGGATTAGGAGGATATGTATGAAGCTTTGGCAGGGAGAAGACAATGCTAGAAGTGTGGATTGGATTTTAAATCTGACAACTGTTTCAAGCTCTATCTCTCCCCCTTCCCAAAGCACCCCAGCACATATCCTACCCCTTCTACCCCTCACCCTTGCACTGGCCCTCTTCTCTCACAAACAGCCCCCCAGCACATGATGGACACAGGCTGCACATGATGGACACAGGCTGCATAAGATGGGCACATGCTGCATAAGATGGGCACATGCTGCATAAGATGGACACAGGCTGCATAAGATGGGCACATGCTGCATAAGATGGACACATGCTGCATAAGATGGGCACATGCTGGATAAGAAGGGCACAGGCTGCATAAGAAGGGCACAGGCTGCATAAGATGGACACATGCTGCATAAGATGGACACAGGCTGCATAAGATGGACACAGGCTGCATAAGATGGACACATGCTGCATAAGATGGACACATGCTGCATAAGATGGGCACATGCTGCATAAGATGGGCACATGCTGCATAAGATGGGCACATGCTGCATAAGATGGGCACATGCTGCATAAGATGGACACATGCTGCATAAGATGGGCACATGCTGCATAAGATGGACACATGCTGCATAAGATGGGCACAGGCTGCATAAGATGGGCACAGGCTGCATAAGATGGACACAGGCTGCATAAGATGGACACAGGCTGCACATGATGGACACATGCTGCATAAGATGGACACATGCTGCATAAGATGGGCACATGCTGCATAAGATGGGCACATGCTGCATAAGATGGGCACATGCTGCATAAGATGGGCACATGCTGCATAAGATGGACACATGCTGCATAAGATGGGCACTTGCTGCATAAGATGGACACTTGCTGCATAAGATGGGCACATGCTGCATAAGATGGACACATGCTGCATAAGATGGACACAGGCTGCATAAGATGGACACAGGCTGCATAAGATGGGCACATGCTGCATAAGATGGGCACAGGCTGTATATGATGGACATAGGCTGTATATGATGGACACAGGCTGCATTAGAGGGGCACAGGCTGCATATGATTGACACATGCTGCATAAGATGGGCACAAGGGCCCGGATTCACAGACACTGGCGCATATTTATGCCGTCGTAGCGTTTCTCCTTTACGCTACGCCGACGCAGCTCAGAGAGGCAAGCACTGAATTCACAAAGCCAGTGCTTCCAAATCTGCGATGGGTTTCCAAGGTGTAAGTCGGCGTAAGTGGAAGTGGGCAAATGATGGGCCGAGCGCCAGATAGATACATATCGCCAACTGCACATGCGCCGTCCCGTGGGCCCCTTTCAGTGCGCATGCTTACAATCACGTCGGAACAACTGCCTAAGATACGTCGGATCACTGCCTACGGCGTGAACGTAACCTACGCCTAGTCATATTCACGTCCTACGTAAAATACGTCGGCTTGTGTTCCCTGGTGCAGCCCTTTGCATGGATGCTGCTGAGTTACACCTCCTTTATGGGGCATAACTTTACGCGGGACGTATGACTTTATGCGCACTGCGTCGGATGGACGTACGTTCGTGAATCGCCGTATCTCCCTCATTTGCATATGTGAATAGAAAATCAATGGGAGCGCCAAATACATCCAGCCTAAATATGCACCCACTCTACGCCGGCGTAGGCAAGTTACGTCGGTCGGATGAAGTCTATTTTCAGGCGTATCTTAGTTTTGTCGGCACGGCGCACAGATATGACGGCGCATATTTGCACTTACGCGGCGTATCTCGAGATACGTTGGCGCAAGTGCTTTGTGAATCCGGGCCATGCTGCGTAAGATGAGCACAGGTTGTATATGATGGACACATGCTGCATATAATGGGCACAGGCTGTATATGATAGGCACAGGCTGCATAAGATGGGCACAGGCTGCATAAGATGGGCACAGACTGCATAAGATGGGCACAGGCTGTATATGATGGGCACAGGCTGTATATAATGAACACATGCTGCATATGATGGGCACAGGCTGCATATGATGGGCACAGGCTGTATATGATGGGCACAGGCTGCATAAGATGGACACAGGCTGCATATGATGGGCATAGTGGCTGCATATGATGGGCACAGTGGCTGCATATGATGGGCAGGTGGTTTAACCTCCCTGGCGATATGATTCCTTCTGGTTTTAGGTGCTGAAAGCGGTACCATTATTTTGCAAGGAAATTTGGCGTTTTATAATGTAGGCCTGTAATTCTTAGGAATAACTCACTTGAATCTGTCCAACCAAGAGTCTAGTAGGCATCCCGGTTATGAAAAAGTTTGAAAATTATAATATAATAAATAACTATAAATATTTCTAACAAATAATAATATAATTATAATAAAAATTGTTCAATAATGCAATCGACTCAAAATCACTGAAATTTGCTCAGTTGCAGAATTGTCGCTGTCATTACTTTTATTTTTTTATGACGAATTTCCCCACAAATGGCTATCGCACAATTCTGCAAGTGATTATAATTTATTGTCGCTGTTTTCTAGCTGCTCTAACTTTATTTTTGACATAAAGGGACACTTTTGGTTGCTATGGACAATCTCCAGTTTGCAGGGAGAAAGAACAGTTTTTATTATATAAAAGAAAATGTAGGGCACTGGGCAGACCACTAGGGACAAGGGGGGTGTATTTTTTACATACAGTACTGTAATCAATAAGATTACAGTATACTGTGTGTATTGTGTTTGTTTACTTTTTTTAATTTTGCACTGTTTTCCTCCCCCGTGCGTCGTAACGTCACAGGGAACGGAGATCGGCGGCACACAGGGACACATCGAGCGAGGAGATACCGCTCGATCACACAGCGCGGCGGCATCGCAGGATCCAGGGACAAGGTAAGTAACTTTGCCTGTGGCTGCTGTGAGGGTTACCGCTTTTGGTAATGAAATTCTACCCCGAGCCAGGGGGGTTAAAATAATTAGGTGTTTTGGGAAAGTTATGTACAGAACATTACTTAAGTTTGACAAGGTCAATTTGTGCCTCATTCAATGTACCTTAACAGTTTTAATAAGAAAACATTCATGTGTATACTAATAATTAGACAATATAGAATAAAGTAATTATCTTTGTGTATATAATATATATATGTATATATGTGTGTGTGTATATATATATATATATTACACACACACAATATGGACAATGTATATAAATACATGCACATAGAATTAGTGAGACATAACAGATAAGGTGGGGTTATTGAAAGTTCATTCTCCAGAGTTGTAAATCTGTCATCCTTGAAGTTGTGGCTAACACAGCTGGGTGCCAGACTGTCTCTACATCAGTGGTCTCAAAGTACCGGCCCGCGGGCCATTTGCAGACCAGTTATAAATGGCCCACAGGCAGGGTGGAAGTGGGGGGAGCTGGCGCCATCTGGTGGTGAGCCGTTGGTATTACAAGTTATTACCACCAGATGTGAGCTGGCGCCATCTGGTGGTGGCCGTATTACAAGTTAAGCATTACAAATTAAACAGCCATTCTAATGTAATTTTTCACTATTTTCACTGCCATCTTCTTCCCTCTAATTAGAACCCCCAAACATTATATATATTTTTTATCCTAACACCCTAGAGAATAAAATGGCGATCGTTGCAATACTTTCTGTTACGCCGTATTTGCGCAGCGGTCTTACAAGCGCACTTTTTTGGGAAAAAATTATACTTTTTTTAATTAAAAAATAAGACAACAGTAAAGTTATCCCCATTTTTTTTAATATTATGAAAGATAATGTTACCCCGAGTAAATTCATACCCAACATGTCACGCTTCAAAATTGCGTCCGCTTGTGGAATGCCGACAAACTTTTTTACCCTTTAAAATCTTCATAGGCGACATTTAAAAAAATCTACAGGTTGCATGTTTTAAGTTACAGAGGAGGTCTAGGGCTAGAATTATTGCTCTCGCTCTACCAATCGCGGCGATACCTCACATGTGTGGTTTGAACACCGTTTACATATGCGGGCGCTGCTCACGTATGTGTTCGCTTCTGCGCGCAAGCTCGTCGGGACGGGGCGCGTTTTCTGGCTCCTAACTTTTTTAGCTGGCTCCTAGATTCCAAGCAAATTTGTCAAACCCTGACTTACACCAGTGCTGGTGGTAATAATGCGCTTGCTGACACCAGTGCTGGTGGTAATAATGCGCTCGCTGACACCAGTACTGTTTTTTTTCGAAGTTTGAAAGTTTGCATGCGGCCCCCCATGGCATATGAAAACTTGTCTTGTGGCCCTCAGGTAATTTGAGTTTGAGACCCCTGCCCTACATAGATGTCTTTAACCACTTAACCCCCGGACCATATTGCTGGTCAAAGACCAGAGCACTTTTTGCGATTCGGCACTGCGTCGCTTTAACTGACAATTGCTCGGTCGTGCGACGTGGCTCCCAAACAAAATTGGTGTCCTTTTTTTCCCACAAATAGAGCTTTCTTTTGGTGGTATTTGATCACCTCTGCGCTTTTTAGTTGTTGCGCTATAAACAAAAATAGAGCGACAATTTTGAAAAAAATTAATATGTTTTAGTTTTTGCTATAATATATATCCCCCCAAAAATATATAAAAAAAACATTTTTTTTCCTCAGTTTAGGCCGATACGTATTCTTCTACCTATTTTTCGTAAAAAAAATCGCAATAAACGTTTATTGATTGGTTTGCGCAAAAGTTATAGCGTTTACAAAATAGGGGGTATTTTTATGGCATTTTTATTAATTTTTTTTTTACTAGTAATGGCGGCGATCAGCAATTTTTTTTTTTTTTTCGGAACTGCGACATTATGGCGGACACTTTTGACACATTTTTGGGACCATTGGCATTTTTATAGCGATCAGTGCTATAAAAATGCATTGGATTACTATAAAAATGCCACTGGCAGTGAATGGGTTAACACTAGGGGGCGGGGAAGGGGTTAAGTATGTTCCCTGGTTGTGTTCTAACTGTAGGGGGGGTGGCCTCACTAGGGGAAATCACTGATCTTCTGTTCATACATTGTATGAACAGAAGATCAGCATTTCCCCCCCTGACAGGACCGGTCCCCTTTCTGTAACGAGCGATCGCGTGTGCCCGGCGGCGATCGCGCCCGCCGGGCACGCGCACAGGAGTCGGGGGCGAGCGGGGCCCTAGTGGTCTGCGAGAGAGCCGACGTAGAGCTACGGGCTCTCGCGCAGGGGAGCCGACCTGCCACCGTGAAAAGACGGCAGCTGGTCGGCAAGTAGTTAATTGGACAAAATCAGTTATAAATAATTTTTAATGAACATATAGGAATTCTAGGAATAATTAAGTTTGTCTGGTTGTAGGACAGGTGTTCCATTGACCTAGATCTTAGCAACCAATCACCTCTAGGAGAGATGGCTGAGATAAGGCTTGTGAGGGTATATAAATGCCAGTTTTACAATTGTTAGAGGAGCTCATAAGGCTGACCTCCATGTATGCTGCCCTATTGCACGAGTCATGGAGGTGAGAACCAATGGGCAATTATCTGTTCGGATAGGGGTCTATCAGGCTAGCTGTTTGTCCATGCAGCCCTATTGCACGAGTGGCAAGTGGTTAGAACCAGTAGGCAAATATCTGAAATGTTGTAACTTGTCTCCTCGTACGAGTCAAAGTATACTTCTTAACTTGTTCCTGAGTGTGGTCAAGCTGGGCCGTATTCTGGTAGAAAGTAGACGGGCGGCGCGTAAGCAATTTACACTCCGCCGCCCCAACCTACAGGAGCAAGTGCTGTATTCCCCAAACACTTGCTCCGTAGTTTGGGGCGGCGTAGTGTAATTGGCCCGGCGTATTCCCGCGTATATCCAAGGGGGCGGCTTGTATTTAAATTAAGCGCGCCCCCGATTCGAAGGAACTGCGCATGCGCCGGGCTTAAAATAGCCCAGTGCGCATGCTCCAGTTCTCGGTGTAAAACGTCAATGACGCCGACGTGTGCGTCATTGACGTAAAGTCGTATTCGCGGACGACTTAGTAAAACGACGTACCCGACGGGAAAACACGACGCGGACCCGACGCCATACTTAACATGGCCTACGTGGGACTGGCGTAAGGTTACCCCTCATATAGCAGGGGTACCCTTACACCTACGCAAACGACGTTAGCGACGGTTACGCGACGCAATTTCATTCGTGAATCGGCGTATCAGGCTCATTTGCATAAACAAATGCGACCTGAACGTAAACGCCACCTAGCGGCCGGTGGAGTAATTACATTTAAGATCCGACAGTGTAAGTGACTTACACATGTCAGATGTTAAGCGTATCAATGCGAAAATGATTCTAAGAATCACTCGCATAGATACACTGGCCAAAAAAGAGAGATACGATGGAGTTTCCTGAGATACTCCATCGTAACTATACTCAGAATATGGCCCGGTGAATTTACCAGGATAAGACCCCCATTGAGAATGTCCAATAGGACGAAACGCGTCTGGAGGCAGCGTCAGTGACGTCACCACGCCTAGGAGGAGGGCTCCGTAAGCCGGCCGGCTTGTTTTATCTGTTTAATGCTGTGTTTATACTGCCTAAGTGTAAGTACACTACTTTCTTAAATAAATTTGTATACCTACGATATCACGCTATTGCGTCCCTTTCTATTTCTCCTGTCTACATGTGAGCCGGATTGGGTTGCGCTTATCGGTATACTGTGGTTGCTGATGAATTGTGGGGTGTCCTAAATCGGAATTACACACTAACTCCAAACCTCAGCTGTCTTTTGATTGGAAATCTGAGCCCGGGGGATTTAAAGGCCGTGGCTGGGTTATAGCCAACTGCACCAAAGGCTTGCTATCTGGTAAGCTGATACACAATTCCGGTGGTGGGATCTCACACAGTGTATGCATGTCACCTGGTGCATTGAAAAATCAACATCTTTACATGCAAATCAGCCTCTGATCAATACAGTGTTTTTGTTTTTGCTGGAGAATCAATCCAATATCCACTATTACTTACACTACCTGTGGACTGTTGAACTATTATATTCATTTTCGTCATTTGGCGTGGCTTTTTATATTGTTTATTTTTCTTGTCATCACACGCTAGCCGCTGCCTATATTTGTAGTGTTGTGTTAGCGCGGTTTTTTAGTGTATATAGGATAAGAGGGTGGTCAGATGTTCAGTAATCTAATCTCTTACAGTTTCATCTCTATAAACTTTATTGGTGATGAAACAGAATTCGTCTGATCTGTAGCACAATGACAGTTGTCAGTAGACAGTCTGGAGTCTCTGTGTGTACAGGTCTCCTCCTCTGCTGCGGTTTGCAGCTGATAAGTATTTGGACTGCATTTAAAAATTGTGGAAAAACATAAAGTAACCCAATCTACATGTGCCAATTTCTACTAGGGACAGCATACCTTTTAACTCCTTTGTACAGGATGCGTCCTGGATGACAGATATACTGTATTTCCCCACTATCTGGGTTGTGGATCCTTTGTTGATTACTCAGGGGCAGGGCCGCCATCAGGGGGGTACAGGCATTACACCTGTAAGGGGCCCGGAGGTCCCCAGGGGCCCGGATGGCAACCCCCTTAAAAAAAAAATTTTTTTTTTTTTTTTTTTTAGGGGCCATTTTTTTTTTTTAGAGTTCCGGAGGTCCCCGGAGGCCCCGGATGGCAACCCCCCTTTTAATTTTATTTTTTATAAAAAAATATTTTATTTATATATTTTTATTTTATTTTTTAATAAAGGGCCATTTTTTTTTTTTTAGAGGTCCGGAGGTCCCCATATATATATAATATTATTATTATTATTATTATTATTAAAGGGCCCAGAGGTCCCCAGGGCCCCGGGTGGCAACCCCCCTTTTTTTATAAAAAAAATTATATTTTTTTTATATATATTTTTTTTATATATATATTTTTTTGTCTTTATATATTTTTATATATATATATATATATATATATATATATATATATATATATATATATATATATATATATATATATATATATATATATTATTAAAGGGCTCAGAGGTCCCCAGATGGCAACCCCCCTTTTTTTTCATAAATGTTTATTTTAATTAATATATATATATATATATATATTTTTTTTATTATTAAAGGGCCCAGAGGTTTCTTTTTTTCATTTTTATTAAAGGGCCAAGAGGTCCCGGATGGCAACCCCCCTTTTTTGTAATTTCTTTATATATATATATATATATATATATATATATATATATATATATATATATATATATATATATATACATACACACACACACACACAAACATTTATATATATTATTAAAGGGCCAAGAGGTCCCGGATGGCAACCCCCCTTTTTTGTAATTTCTTTATATATATATATATATATATATATATATATATATATATATATATATATATATATATATATATATATATATATATATACATACACACACACACACAAACATTTATATATATTATTAAAGGGCCCAGAGGTCCCCAGATGGCAACCCCCTTTTTAAAAAAAATATTTATATTTTTTTATATATCTTTTTTATTTTTATTAAAGGGCCCAGAGGTCCCCAGATGGCTACCCCCGTTTTTTATACATTTTTTTCTTTATTTCTTCTTTTTTGTGTAAAGGGCCCCCCCGCTTCTCAATCCGCGGCAGCCCCCACCCCCCGCTTCTCAATTTCAGGCGGCAGCACCACCCCCCCCCCCGGTTCTCTGCTCCAGGGGGCCCATGCCTGAAGCTGTGTAAGGGGCCCCATAATTCCTGATGGCGGCCCTGTTTAGGGGTTCTCATCCATGCAGGGTAAGGAATTCCAGGGTAGTCTGATTGGAAAGGAGAGGATTGGTATGTCCATATTAGGGACAGAGAAATTTGAAGGTTCGAAGAGTTTTGGGAGTTAAGATCCCCTAAACCAGGACTCTGGTCCTGAAGGGTTTAAGCCACATGCAAGGGGAGGCTTAACCACTTCCATACCGGGCACTTACGCACCTTCCCGCCCAAGGGAATTTTCAGCTTTCAGCACTGTCGCACTTTGAATGGCAATTGCGCGGTCATGCTACATTGTACCCAAACAAAATTGGCGTCCTTTTTTCCCCACAAATAGAGCTTTCTTTTGGTGGTATTTGATCACCTCTGCGATTATTATTTTTTTTGCGCAACAACTAAAAAAAGACTGCAAATTTTGAAAAAAAATTACGTTTTAATTTTTTTCTGTTAATTTTTTTGTAAATAAGTTTTTCTCTTTCAATTACGGGCACTGATACGGCGGCACTGATGGGCACCGATGAGATGGCACTGATGGACATCGATGAGGTAGTACTAACGGGCACAGATGAGGTGGCACTGATTGGCGGCGCTGATAGGCGGCACTGATGGGCACACATAGGCGGCACTGATGGGCACACATAGGCGGCACTGATGGGCACACATAGGCGGCACTGATGGGCATTCATGGGCGGCACTGATGGGCATTCATGGGCGGCACTGGGCACTCATAGGCGGCACAGATGGGCACTCATGGGCGGCACTTATGGGTGGCACAGATGGGCACTGATAGGTGGGCACTGGGCATGGATGGACACTGTGGGGTGGCACTGATGGACACTGTGGGGTGGCACTGATGGACACTGGGGTGGCACTGATGGACACTGTGGGGCAGCACTGATTTTCCCAGGTTGCCAGTCAGTGCCCATTTGTGGGCACTGATTGGCATCTTTTTTTATTTTTTTGAATGCTTTTTTCTATTTTTTTTCAGACTTTATTTTTTTATTTTTTGCAAGCTTTTTTATTTTTTTGCCCACCCTGGTGGTCCAGGGTGGCGATCCGAGGGGGGGCTGCGCTGATAAACAATCAGCGCAAACCCCCCCTGTCAGGAGAGCCGCCGATCGGCTCTCCTCTACTCGCGTCTGTCAGACGCGAGTGAGGAAGAGCCATCAACGGCTCTTCCTGTTTACATCGTGATCAGCCGTCATTGGACACGGCTGATCACGCGGTAAAGAGTCTCCGCCGGAGGCTCTTTACCGAGATCGGAGATGCAGGGTGTCAGACTGACACCCCGCATCACCGATCGCCGCGCTGCGCGCCCCCACGAAATCCTGCAGGACGTTCTGGAACGTCCTGTCAGGATTTCAGAACCACTTCCCGGACGTAAATCGGCCATAGGCCGGGCGGGAAGTGGTTAAACAGCAGCGGGAAGGAAGCAGCAGGTGTCTGTGAGGGAGTGACCTCTCTAGAGACTGGGGCCCTAGTTTTGCTGAACTTCTGCAGCTTGTCTTGTACCGATAATAAGTGGGAACCCTAAACCCCAGTGTGGGACCAACAGCCTGGCGGTGAGCCATGTTGTATGGTTTTCGTTCTACCAGGATTGTGAACGGTTTGCTTTACTTTTGCTGACCAAAGTTATTTGTGTTTACCTGTTTTGAAAGACCATAAAATACTATTTAAAGTGGAGGTTCACCCTCAAAAAAATTTCTGACATCACACAGAGTCGAGCCACCCTACCGACAGAATGCCGGTGTTTTTTTTTTTTTTTCTCAGCACATACCTCGTTATGTGCGATTTTTACCTCATGGTAATCCAGCGGGAGTGGGCGTTCCCAAGCACTGCCTGTGATTGACAGGCTTCCGAACGGCGCATACTGCGCGTCACAGGTTGCCGAAAAACCCGAACGTCGGTGCGGCTCTATGCGGCGCCTGCGCACCGACGTTTGGGTTCTGTCGGAAACCTGTGCGCCGTTCTTAAGCCTGTCAATCACAGGCAGTGCTTGGAAACGCCCACTCCCGCGGGATTGCCGTGAGGTGAAAATCGTTATAATGAGGTATGTGCTGAGAAAAAAAAGAAAACACTGGCATTCTGTCGGTAGGATGGCTCGACTCCGTGTGATGTCAGAATTTTTTTTTAAAGGGTGAACCTCCACTTTAATTTTACAAGCATCTTGCTGCTGATCGTGAGACCTTATCACCATCCTAAAATGATACAACCAATACAGTCCACATAATTCTCTACTATCTGTCTACAGAGAAACCTGCATAGATCACATGACCACATCAGTGAGGATGGAGGAGGACCGGAGTCACATGACTGAGAGGATACTAAAACTCACCCTGGAGATCATCTACTTGCTGACCGGAGAGGTGAGGAGGATTCTGGGGGGTCACATGACATCACTCTAATTAAAGATGCACTAATACCACTTTTTTAGCAACAAGTATGAGTACCGATCCTTTTTTTTAAGTACTCGCCGATACCAATTACCGATACCTATTTCCCAGGTCCCCACTAGGGTTGTCCCGATACCACTTTTTTAGGACTGAGTACAAGTACCGATACTTTTTTTCAAGTACTCGCCGATACCGAATATCGATACTTTTTTTTAAATGTGTCCCCAAATGCAGCCGTGTCCCCCACATATGCAGCCATGTCCCCCCCCATATCCAGCCATGTCCCCCCCCATATCCAGCCATGTCCCCCCCCATATCCAGCCATGTCCCCCCCCATATCCAGCCATGTCCCCCCCATATGCAGCCATGTCCCCCCCATATGCAGCCATGTCCCCCCCATATGCAGCCATGTCCCCCCCATATGCAGCCATGTCCCCCCCATATGCAGCCATGTCCCCCCCATATGCAGCCATGTCCACCCCCATATGCAGCCATGTCCCCCCCATATGCAGCCATGTCCCCCCCATATGCAGCCATGCCCCCCCCATATCCAGCCATGTCCCCCCCCCCCCCATATCCAGCCATGTCCCCCCCCCATATCCAGCCATGTCCCCCCCCATATATGCAGCCATGTCCCCCTTACCGTACATGCTGCCGCGCCGCCGCTTGGTTAATACGGGCGGGGAACATTACAGCTTTCATTTAAATAGCTGTAGTCTTTCGCGCCGCGCTGCGTATAGACACTCCCCCTTGCTCGGGATTGGACAGTTCACCCGAGCAAGGGGGAGTGTCTATACGCGGCGCGGCGAGAAACACTACAGCTATTCAAATGAAAGCTGTAATGTTCCCCGCCCGTATTAACCAAGCGGCGGCAGCAGCGGGGATGCGGCGTAGTGGCGGGATGTGGCGTAGCAGCGGTGGGGGGGTTGCAAGTATTCTATTTCGGTATCGGGGGTATTTGCGGGAGTACAAGTACTCCCGCAAATACTTGGAATCGGTCCCGATACCAATACTAGTATTGGTATCGGGACAACCCTAGTCCCCACTGTTCCCCCCCCTGAACTCCTGTTCTCTACTGTACCACCCTGAGTGCCTGCCCCCCCTCCCCACACACCTGTTCCCCACTGTCCCCCTCCCCACATACACACCTGTTCCCCACTATAAACCCTCCATCCCCACACACAAGCTTTTTCCCCACTGTACCTCCTACATACCTGTTCTTCACTGTGCCCCTCCCCCTCTCTGTACTACCTACTGCTCCACTGCTGAAGATCTATGTGTGACATGCTGCCTGTTCTTCTCCCATTACCTGGGAGGAGGTGGCCTCAGCTGAAGAAGAGCAGCACTGCTGCCTGTCTACACGCAATAGATCTGACAGTCTGGGAGAAGGTGGAGTATGATGATATCATGGCAAGCTGGACTTCCATGCAGGGCATCGGTTACACCCGCCTTGCGGTTCCCTTCCTCATGCCGCACATCCGGCTGCTGGCTTCTCTTCATCCCAGGTCTCTCCTCTAATGCTGCACTGCAGGCTGGGGATGGAGTGAAGACCCAGCAAAAGGGCGTTCTGATCCTACAGGGAGCCCAAGCAGCAGCTGCCCCTGGTTTTAATCACATGTAACTGTCAACGGGGAAGTCTGCTGACAGATGAATGAGTCATCAGTTGTTAAAGACGCGGCGGGCCCTGCTCCTTAACAACCGGTGATTGCTGCATTCTTTTGTGTACACGTTCGTTGTCAGCATGATTCTCCCACTGAAAGAACCGAGCCAGTAGGTATCGGTTTTATGTATTGGTGCATTTGCATGAGTACCAATACTTGTGCAATTGCTTAGTATCAGCACTGATACCGGTATTGGTGCACCCCTACTATCTATAAAACACAGACCTGACTGGAGAGGTGAGGAGGATTCTGGGAGGTCACATGACATCACTCTTATCTCTATTAATAAAACACAGACCTGACCGGAGAGGTGAGGATTCTGGGAGGTCACATGACATCACTCTTATCTCTATTAATAAAACAGACCTGACCGGAGAGGTGAGGAGGATTCTGGGAGGTCACATGACATCACTCTTATCTCTATTAATAAAACAGACCTGACCGGAGAGGTGAGGAGGATTCTGGGATTCTAACATGATATTCCTATTGGTTCCTCAATACAGAGATTTCCTCCTGTGAAGTCAGGCGATCATATGACCATCACAGCGCCTCCATGTGACTCCCTAAAACCTGAGAGACACAACATGGAGAAGATTCTAGAAGTCACCAAGAAGATGATGGAGCTGCTGACAGGAGAGGTGAGCGGTGCCGGGAATTCTGGGACATTATCCAGTAACAGACAAGGGATGTGTCTGGATGGTGACTGTATCATTGTGTGTGTCAGGTTCCTATAAGGTGTCAGGATGTCACTGTCTATTTCTCCATGGAGGAGTGGGAGTATTTAGAAGGACACAAGGATCTCTACAAGGACGGCATGATGGACAATCAGCCGCCCCTCACATCACCGGGTAAGAGGAGACTTTATTGTAAAGGAGAGAGCAGTACTGAGGCTCCACCTAGATCCCCCCATCATCTGATAAACACATAGAAACAATGTATTCAGTCAGTGTGTGTGTTTCCTACAGATGGATCCAGTAATGGGAACCCACCAGAGAGATGTCCCCGTCCTCTGTATCCCCGGGATTCCACACAGGAAGGTCACACCATCCCCCACCATCATCAGGTAGGTGGAGTTGAGGGTCGGGAACATAAAGTAATTGAACACTCTGACATGTGGAGATGATGTGTGGATTCTACAAGATGATCTTTTCTATGTGATCTCACATCATAAATACTTCTATGTTACAGATGATATTTTCTGCCATTCTGTTGGTTTAGGGTGAAGATCTGATGGACATGAAAGTTGACAGTGAAGTAAAAGAGACGTATGTGAGGGATGATCAGCAATATATGAAGGAGGCTGGAATGACGAGTAAATTCAAAGAGGAGGACAGTCCTACAGAGATCAGCACAGGTGAGCCAGAATATATTCTTCTGTTATCTCTGCTATGTTACTGCACACTGATTGGTCCAGAGTAGGGACGGAGATGAGTTGATATCGGCCAATAATAGGTTTATAATAGTTACTGATACCTGTCCTGCACATGAGATAATTTTCTCTCTCATATAAACCCCCTTCTCTATAGTGAGCTAAAGGTTCTACAAATCTGAGCTTTGAAGGTTGTGTGAAGAGCATGCACCTCTCAGTTCCCATTGGTTTCTGGTCTTTTGGTGGAAGAGGGGACGTCACAGCTGATTGGGACCTCTACAGAGAACATCTGCCCACTAAAACCTACCTGATCCAGATGGAATCTTGATTTATGTGAACAAACCATCTTGTATGTATTGATCATGTTTTTATATTTTTCCAGGACACGCCATCAAGAAACTCTCGAAGGATCGTCTCACTTTATCTCCAGGGTGTAAAATGGAAGATGAGGACATCACAAGACATTGTGCAGGAGAAAGGCCAATGAGCTCAGTTATGGATGGAGGACTTCACAGTGTGGAGAGACCATCAAATCTCTCTGACTCTGAGCAACCTCGTACTGTGGGGGATGGTGGTGGAATTCAGGGGGAGGAGACATTTTCCTGCCCTGAATGTGGGGAAAGTTTTAGTTCTGAATTAATTCTTACTGCACATCAGAGATCTCACCCAGGTGAGGAGCTTCATTCCTGTTCTGAGTGCGGGAAATGTTTTCTTCATAAATCAGAACTCGTCATACATTGCAGAGCTCATACGAGAGAGAAAGCAAATTCCTGCTCTGAGTGCGGGAAATGTTTTCCACGGAAACAACGCCTTGTTGATCATCAGAGATGTCACACGGGGGAGAAGCCTTATTGTTGCCCTGAATGTGGGAAATGTTTTATACAGAAATCTAATCTTGTCAGACATCAGAGAACTCACACAGGTCAAAAGCCATATCCCTGCCCTGAGTGTGGAAGATGTTTTTCAAATAAAGCACACCTTGTTAGCCATCATAGATTGCACACAGGGGACAAGCCATATTGCTGCCCCGAGTGCGGGATTTTTTTTTCACAGAGATCAAACCTTGTTTCACATCTGGTATTGCACACGGGGGCGAAGCCAAATTCATGCCCTGAGTGCGGGAAAAGTTTTGCAAGGAAATCAGACCTTGTTAAACATCAGAGATCTCACACAGGTGAGAAGCCATATTCTTGCCCTGAGTGCGGGAAATGTTTTATACAGAACTCAAATCTTGTTAGACATCAGAGATCTCACACGGGGCAGAAGCCATATACCTGCCCTGAGTGTGGGAAATGTTTTATACAGAACTCAAATCTTGTTAGACATCAGAGATCTCACACGGGGCAGAAGCCATATACCTGCCCTGAGTGTGGGAAATGTTTTACACGGAAATTTAAACTTGTTATACATCAAAACTCCCATAGAGGTGTCTAGGGATGAGCCGAACCTGGATTCAGTATAGGGGAGGTTCACTAAACTTGCTCCTAAACTCTCAATGTTAATCTGAACACTGTTATTTTATTAATGTTTAAAGTGACATATTAAAAATGCACAATTTCTTTAAATTATTGGTTTGGAAGGTGCCTTAAACCTGCCTGTGAAGTGGTACACATACAGGGCCAGATTCACGATGGATTAACGACGGCGTATCTCCACGTACGCCGTCGTAAGTCCGAATCCGAGCCGTCGTATCTATGCGTCTGATTCATAGAATCAGTTACGCATAGATTTGGACAAGATACGAGCGGCGTAAGTCTCCTATGCTGTCGTATCTTAGGGTGCATATTTACGCTGTCCGCTAGGTGGCGCTTCCGTTGATTTCCTCGTCGAATATGTAAATTAGGTAGATACGCCGATTCACGAACGTACTTGCGCCCGCTACGCCGTTTACGTTAGGCTTACGTCCGGCGTAAAGTTACCCCTGCTATATGAGGCGCAGCCAATGCAAAGTGGACGTCGGCACAAGCGTATCTTCTTACGTCATTTATGTAAGTCGTACGTGAATGGGGCTGTGCGTAGGCATTCACGTCGCAGGCATTGAGCCGGCGTAACTTAGGGAAAAAATTTGACGTGATACCGTTCTTTAAGCACGTCATTTACGTGGGGTCACGATTGATTTACATACAACACACCCACCTCTTCCACATTTGAATTAGGCGGGGCTTACGCCTGCCAATTTACACTACGCCGCCGCAACTTACGGAGCAAGTGCTTTGTGAATACCACACTTGCCCGTCTAAGTTGCGGAGGCGTAGCGTAAATAGGATACGCTACGCCGGAAGAAAGATACGCGCTCCTACGTGAATCTAGCCCACAGTGTATAAAAGATTTTAGAACCCTGCTAAATTAAAAATAATTCTAGAAATCAGTCCATCAGATATAGAAGTAAAACGTTCCTATAAAAGGTACACCAGTGATTCTAACTATGAGCCTTGATGATCCCTGATGAAAGAAAGCGCCAACAGTCACCCTTATGTGAAGAGTCCGCCACCAAATAGTGAGATTTGCTACTTACCAGCTCCAGATGCTCAAACAGCGCGTTTGGCTTATACCCAGCCTGGGTCTTTCTCCCAACGGAATCTTTCTTCTATTCGCGGGGCACCACTCGCTCACATGGATGGATGGTTTGTATACCAAAAACAACAAAGGGGTAGATTCACGAAGAATTATGACGGGCGTATCAGTAGATACGCCGTCGTAAGTCCGAATCCCCGCCATCGTATATTTAAGCGTATTCTCAAACTGATATACGCTTAAATATTGCTAAGATACGACCGGCGTAAGTCTCCTACGCTGTCCTATCTTAACTGCATATTTACGCTGGCCGCTAGGGGCGTGTACGCTGATTTACGCCTAGAGGGCCAGATTCACAAAGAGATACAATGGTGTATCTACAGATACACCATCGTATCTCTGACGTAAACTGGTCCTATCTATGCGCCTGATTCATAGAATCAGATACGCATAGATAGGGCTAGATCCGACAGTGTTACAATGTGTTACACTGTCGGATCTTTTTTTCAATTTAAAAATGGCGCCGGGGGCGTTCCCGCTGATTTACGATAAATAATATGTAAATCAGCGAGATACGCAAATTCACGAACGTACGCGGACCCATCGCAGTGTTCTTACGTCGTTTCCGTAGCGGTTTTCCGTCGTATACTTACCCTTTCTTTTATCAGGCGCAGCCAATGTTAAGTATAGCCGACGTTCCCGCGTCGAATTAAAAATTTTTAACGTCGTTTGCGTAAGTCGTTCTCGAATACGGACGGACGTCGTTTACGTAAGCGTCGCAACCACTGACGTCCTAGCGACGTCAGTGGGAGCAATGCACGCCGGGAAATTTCGCGGACGGCGCCTGTGCATTTAAATCGGCGCGGGAACGCGCCTGATTTAAATATGACACTCCCCTAGCCGCGGAATTTGAATTCCGCTGGGGGATTTAGGATCCGCCGTCGCAAGTTTGGAGGTAAGTGGTTTGTGAATTAGCCACTTGCCTCCTAAACTTGCGGGAGCGGATCTTAATTCACGTAGATCGAGCGGATCTATAGATCCGCTGAGCTACGTGAATCTGGCCCAGAATATGTAAATCAGCTAGATACACCTATTCACGAACGTGCAGTCACAGTAAAGATACGCTGTCTACGTAAGGGGTTTTCAGGCGTAAAGATAAACCACTAAAAACATGGCGCAGCCAATGTTAAGTATGGACGTTGGAACCGCGTCAAATGTTTCAAATTTTACGTCGTTTGCGTAACTCGTCTGTGAATGGGGCTGGCCGTAATTTACGTTCACGTCGAAAGCATGACGATTTGCCGATGTCATTTGGAGCATGCGCACTGAGATACGTCCACGGACGGCGCATGCGCCGTTCGATCGAAACGTCATTTACGTGGGGTCACAGTTAATATACATAAAACACGCCCACAGCTTCAACATTTGACTTAGGCGGGCTTAAGTTGATTAGAAGTAAAGTAATGCACTTACAAAGTTTGATAAAAGCCTTAAGTCTGGTGTGTCGGCCAGCGCACAACCAAAACAGACCCATCCTTCTGTAAAACGAGGGTATAGGTGATGTCAGTGTGTCACTCCACCCTATGCATTTAGTCAGAGATGACGTCCGGGGTAATGCGTAGGTCGGAGCGACACGCTGACGTCTCCTATCTCCTCGTGTCTCAGAAGGACGGCTCTGTTTTGGTTGTCCGCTTTAAAAAGGTATGGCGGGATGACTATGGCACCGCTCTACAGATTGATTCCATAAATACCCTCGAATTGGCCACCTATGAGGCTGCAACCACTCTGGTGGAGTACACAGTCACTACTGAAGGAGGCTCACAACTCTTCGCTTTATATGCTCTCTGAAAGAGTTTCACAATCCAGCCTGCTAGAGTGCACGCAGTAGCTCCCTTCTCCCGATGTTTCCCAGCTGGAGCGATAAAAGGCTTTTTAAATGATCTGAAAGGAGCAGTTGAGGACAGATACTATTAACATTTTCTGGAAACATCCAATTCATGTGACCTTCTGGAAAGTTAGTCACTGGAGGCGCAGTAGGATCAAAGTCTCACCCAGCTGAGAAAACCGCAAACTTGTCACAGATGTTCGTATTGATGTTAAGGTGCACCCACCTCTCTCTGTATATGTGGCAAAGGTCATCCCCTCTTTAGTGCTCTCTTAATATTCTTCTGTGTCTACTCCTACTGCAGGCCCCTTCTGGTACTGTCTACCTCTAGCAGGGCAGCCATCAGAAATTTTGGGGCCTTTTACACCACTTTAGGCCGGCCTCCCGGGCCTGACTGCCAACATTCCCTAGGGCCTACCCACTGGCCGTACCACCAAATCTGCTTTGGTGGTACCAAGTCCCCCTCCTCGTTCTCATGTCCTCTTCCTCCTTCAGTCCCATCTCCCCATATCAGAACCGACTCCATCCTGAACTTTTGCACTCTGACAAAACAGTTGAGGGCCTTGAGATCCAGGATTGGACGGACCCCTTCCTTCTTGGGGACTACAAACAGATTGTAGTAAAACCCCTGAAACCGTTCCAGTAAAGGAACCGGCACGATCACCCCCCTGACCAGCAGATCTTGAACAGTTTCAAACAGGGCCTCCCGACGACCCGGAGGAAGCTGGAGGTTGGAAGGAAACAAAAAAACTCTATCTTGTACCCCGAGGAAACTACTTCGCAAACCCACCGGTCGGAAAGGAGAGACATCCACCGAGCCGCGAATTTACGAAGCTGCCCCCCCACCCGAGAGACGGGCGGGGGGCAGACCTTCATGCGGAAGCAGGTTTGTCCGCAGGCTTGTTGGGCTTGCGGAACCAGGGGTGCTTCTGCCCTTCAGCGGGTGCCTTAGCGCCCTGGGAACGTTTACCTGCCATACCGGGCGGACGAAAAAAACGCTTGGGGGCGGTAAAGGAGGGCCCAATAAAGGCGCCCGGCGCCGCCAAAATGGCGGCCGCGATTGCATTAAAAAAAACACATACAGCAGTGAAAAAACCCGGGACCCCCGGGCAGGCCCCCCCCCTGCACACATGGCAGCAAAATAGCACCCCCTAAGCAGACACAGCCCCCAGCCACTGGATGGAGTCCCCCAGGCGGACCCCCCACCGCACGGCCGACCCCGCCACCCAGAATGTGGGGAAAGGAGGGAGAGAGGAAAGCAGGGCGGACCCCCAATCGACCTCCCCAGGATTGCACTAACCGCACCACCCTGCCAAAGCAAGGGGACTGCTACTTACCCGTCCTGCGACCACCGGCTGGAGGCATCCCAGACAGAACCAACGTCCGCGCAGTTACGGCATGGCTGTCGGTCCGGCACACTGTGACATGGACATAGAGCCCGGTCATATGTGTTGATGACTGGAGGGGCGTGTCAGGGAGAGCTCTTCCCGCCAATCACCTCTGATCCCTCCCCAGCACTCCGCTCCCCATCTCCTCTATCTGCTGCAGGGATGAGCTCCATGACATGTAAGCAATCTCTGTCTTCTCCCGCTGCTGCCCGATCTCCGCAATGTCTGCAGCTCTACAACTTGTGATGTGAAGGAGATCAGGCGCTGGGGGGGAGTGGCAGGAGGAGAAGACCGAATGAGACCAGCAGGTGCCCCCCCCCCCCAGTTTCAGTCCCAGTCACAAGGAGCTGTCCCATGGCCGTGAGATCCTATACTTTTGGCCACTCTGCCACATTTCCTGGTTGCCGAGGCAACACCAAGCCCACTATTTACAGGCACCGCCGGTTAGACACCTCGGGATGCACTTGTGCTGCGATTGGTGGAGGTGGCAGGTGGCTACCATGGCTGTCAATCATCCAGCCTTCAGACAGCTTGTGAAAATACCTTGGGGGGGCCTGGGCGCTCGGGATGTCCAGGCCCGTACATGAGTGTGAGCTGTACCTCCCTGATAGCGGCCCTGACCTCTAGTTCCTTACCCACTTTACTGCCTAAACCACCAGTCCCTTTACTTACTTTACAGCTCAATGTTCCAACTCTTCTACCATGTCAATGTCTGTTACATCTGTACCATCCCAGGTCCCAGATTTGTGTACCCTGTCTGCTGAAACCCCAGCACCCCTACTCCCTTCAGCTTCTTTGGACTCAGCTGCTTTGGACTTCAGTGTCTATCCCAGGTTCCTGTTCTGCACAACCTGTCATACCCACTGTACAAATCAAAGCCTCAACTTCTATTTCCTTACCTTTACTAACAGCCTCCACTCCTACTCATGTGTCCGCTCTCTGCCAACCTCCTTCATCTTGGTTACCAGTGTCTGCTCCAGCCCAAGCACCTGACTTATCTTCTCCCGTTCTTGCTCCTTTGGGGGCAGACATTTCCAAGAACTCACATCTGACAGCTTCCAAGTACAAAGTAGCTGTAGATCATCAGCGCCCTGTGAGTCTCAAAATTCTACCTGGTGACAAGGTCTGGCTCTCTACTAAGAATATCCAATTCCGAGTACTCTCTGTGAGATTTACTTTTCATATCATTGATCCCTCTCAAATCACCTTCCTAATTCTGTCATTTATTTTTAAGTTCTTTATTTCCCCATTGCCAATGACTGGTCTTGAAAGCTGACTGGGCATGATGGGCCTGGGCTTGACAGATAATTGGACTAGCTGAGTTTTTATAGATGAGTTGACTAGCTGATCTTGGTTGATTACAGGCGAGTGGGTTAGCATTGTCTATGCTTGACAGCTGAATGGGCTATTTGGGTCTGGGCTTTGCAGCTAAGACCCCTTTCACATTAGCGGACCGTTCGTCCGTTTATTACAAGTCCGTTTACGGACTTGTAATGCATCCGCTAACGTCCGCAACCATCCGCGTCCGTCAGGATCCGGTTTTTCGGACAGAAGAAAACCCTATTTTTCTTCCGTCCGGCGGAACGGATCGGATGAAGACGGACAGACGGTCCGTATTTATCCGATTCCTCATAGGGGAGAGCGGAGGAAAGACAGGGCGGTCTCTGCACAGTGTGCGGGGACCGCCCTGTCCGCCGACAGCTCAGTGGGGATTACGGATGATCCCCGCTGAGCCGACGGACACACACGGAGCGGACACAAAAACGGTCCGCTCCGTGTGAAAGAGGTCTAAGAGGGTTAGCTGGGCCTGGCCTTTACAGCTGAGTAGGGCTAGCTTGATCTGAGCTTAAGAGCTTGGGTGTGCTAGCTCCGCCTGTGTTTTACAACATAGTGGAGTAACTGGACCTGGGTTTGACAGCTGAGCAGGTAGCTTGGGTCTGGCCTTGACAGCTTTGTATACTAGCTGAGCCTGGGAAAAATAGCTTTGCATGGACCATTGTACTGGCTGGACAGCTTCGGCTGAGAAGCTTGGACTGTTAGATGCTAACAAGTGACAGTTGCACCCTTCTCCTCACAAAGGCTTATCACAGACAGGGAAGGAAGACAGACGAGGAGGTAGAAGATATGACTGTACTCCACAGAGGGGATTTTGTCTGACCCACCACCAATGTTCAGCCACTCCCTGGAAAGGTCCAAGGCGAGGCCACTGTGTAGGCACTGCGATGCCTTAAGAAACTGAAAGGCATAAATCATTGATGTCACAATTTGATGCAGCTACAAAAATATTAAAGCTTGTAAGTAATAAGTTGCCCACCAAAGTATCATCCAACTACAGTATTTTTTCTTATAGTTAGGAAGAGCTTTTACTAGGCTAGAGGTAATCTTATTCAGGAGCCTCGGGGATGCCGGAAGAGAACCTTCAACTGGGTTTTCCAGTTGAGTTGACATGTATGCCTCAGATTCCCTGAGCCCTTGGTCAATTAAACCTGCACAAATTGGCCCGGGTTAGATTCACCAACGGTTCAGTGAATCGTGTCCAAAATTCAGCAAACCCGAACTCAGAGGAAAATCTCACTAAATGCTATGAGGGAATAAATCATATTAAATTTGGGCCATTTTTCAGACTAATAAGAACACTTCCATGATTTTCTTTTTACAGCAAGCTTGCAGGAAAAAAATGCTATGCATAGGGCAGCAGCTAAAACTAACCAGTCAGTTCAAATCCACCACAAATGTATATATACATTGTGATCACATCCCCCTTAATCTCCTCTTCTCAAGAGAGAATACATTTGGTTCCTCTAATCTTCCCTCATAGCTGAGCTCCTCCATCCCTCTTATCAGTTTGGTTGCCCTTCTCTGCACTTTCTCCAGTTTCCCGATATCCTTTTTTGTAAATTGGAGCCCAAAATTGAACTGCAAATTCCAGTCATTCATCGAGTGGAGGTATTACTACTGTTACTAAATGAATGACTTCCCACTCAGAGCCATGATTTGGCCATGATTTGTTGTTTTCTAGGATAACACAAAAGTGTGGGATACACTGAATTTTGGGGTACACCACTACCGACATTGAACCTTGGTGTACACCACTAACAACACTGAACCTTGGGGTATGCTACTACCAATGAACATTGGGGTACACTAACACTGAACCATGAGGCACACCACTAAAAACACTGAACCTTGGGGTATGCTACTACCAATGAACCTTGGGGTACACTAACACTGAACCATGAGGCACACCACTAAAAACACAGAACCTTGGGGTACACCACTAATATTACTGACCCTTGGGGTACACTAACATTGAACCTTTGTGTAGCCCATTAATAACATTGAACCTTTGGTACACCACTAATATCACTAAACCTTGGCATACACCTTTGAAAAAACACAAAGCTCAGTATACATCACAAATATCAGGGAACCTTGGTGTACCTAAGTAATAGCACTAATCCTTACAGTACACCACTAATCACACCGAACCTTTGTGTAACTGACTAATAACACTGAACTTTGGGGTACATCACTAATAACACTAAACCTTAAAGTACTATACCAATAATATTGAGCCTTGGGGTACACCACAAATAATACTGAACCTTGGGGTACACCACTAATAACACTGAACCTTGGGGTACACCACTAATAACACTGAACCTTGGGGTACACCACTAATAACACTGTACCTTGGAGTACACCACTGATAAAACGAAAGTGTGGGAAACACCACTAATAACACTGAACTCTGGGGTACCCCAGTAATAACACTGAACCTTGGGGTAAGTGTAAGAATGTAAAATTAATAACTAATATTCTTATAGCTTCAAGAGCGTATCTGAATGAAGATCATTCATAGTCAGGTTGATTTGAAAATAACGTGTGAGTTTATTGTCACACAGGTGGCATCACAAACACAATGAAAAATAGTATAAAGTTCAGTTTAGCGTAGATGAAAATATCTGGAATTGGATCGATAGTATTGTAGCAAGCTTATGAAAGCATGTGTGCAGCCATGTTGTCTTCTGAGATTTTCCAAAGTGATCCAGGAAGAAACAGGAAATGACGTTTGACTTCTGGCTTCAGCTGTTCTCCTAGTCAATATGTCAGTATGTCAGTGTTGTCTTTAAAAGAGGGTGTGAATGAGTGTGTCTTAGTTTAAGTGTGTATCAGTGTGTCATGCAAGTGTGTGGTGCAAATGTGTCCAGCCTTCTTTAAAGCAAAGCTTAAATATATGTTACAAGTGAACGTCATGACCTCATACGGCCCAGGCTTAGACCCTTGTATGGCAAATATTAATATCTGCTAGGTTCAGCAATATGAAGATCTTAGCACAGAGTCGTATGGAGTTTGATTGACAGGCACACATGTGACACTCTATACTTAGAATATACTGAGTGGTGTGCAGATGATGCAATGTCATAAAACCTATATTATCAGCTATAAAGCTATAACTTCATTAAGTAACTATATACTAATACATATTAGTATGACTAAGACTTCACTTAAACTAGCTCTAAATAATTAAACAACAATATCAAATAAATAGCTAAGTTATGGATTATCTGCTTTAACTTTAAAGCATGTAAAAACATGTCAGCTCTGACACATGAACTCTATGTGTATACTTATCTGTTAGCCTGCTGACCTACTGAACTCATGTCAACTTTGGACATAGTAGAACAACTGCCTGACATTCAAATCTTATGTCATTCTCAAATCGGTTGACCAGTAATGCTCAGTTTTGAATAGAAGAATTATGTCATATCAATTGATCAAGGTCATTCATTCATACCTAATTATTATGATTAATCATAAATCAAAATATGTTTTGCAAGCTTGCCATAAATTATGAATTGCCGAATTATGAATTTGAAATAATATTCTAACAGTAAGCCACTAATAACACTGAACCTTGCAGTACACCACTAACACCCACTGACCTTGGGGTACCCCACTATTATCACTAAGCCTTAGGGTACTCCACTAACACTACTGAACCTTGAGGTACACCACTAACACTACTGACCTTGGGGTACCCCACTAATAATACTAAACCTTAAGGTACACCACTGAGGCCGGGTACTCACGACCAAACATGTACGATGAAAGCGGTCCATCGGACCGTTTTCACCGTACATGCCTGCCAGAGGGCTTCTGTACGATGGTTGTACACACCATCGTACAGAAGTCCGCGCGTAAACAATACGCGGGGCGTGTCCGCGTCGTCGCCGCGACGATGACGCGGTGACGTGGGCGGGCCTGCCATTTAAAGGCTTCCACGCATGCGTCGAAGTCATTCGACGCATGCGAGGGACGGCGGGCGCTCGGACATGTACGGTAGGTCTGTACTGACGACCATACATGTCCGAGCGGGCAGGATTCCAGCGGACGGTTTTAAAACACGTCCAGGAATATTTGTCCGCTGGGAAAAGGCCCGGCGGGCAAATGTTTGCTGGAATTCGGCCCGCTCGCGCCTACACACGACCAAACATGTATGCTGAAACTGGTCCGCGGACCAGTTTCAGCATACATGTTTGCTCGTGTGTACCGGGCCTAACACTACTAAACCTTGGGGTATACCACTAACACTACTGACCTTGGGGTACACCACTAACACTACTGACCTTGGGGGTACCCCACTAATAACACTAAACCTTAAGGTACACCACTAACACTACTAAACCTTGGGGTATACCACTAACACTACTGACCTTGGGGTACCCCACTAAAAACACTAAACTTAGGGTACGCCACTAACACTTCTAAACCTTGGGGTACACCACTAACACTAATGAACTCTGAGGTACCCCACTAATAACATTAAACCTTGGAGTACACAACAGATATATTCATTCACAATTTTTTTTTGTTAATGCATAACCACTAGCTGACCAGCTCACGCAGATATACTGCGGCAGGTCGGCTCTCCTGCGCGAATCGACCTACCTGTAGATCGGTCCGTGCAAGGAGGATAGTGGGCGCGCGCCCGCTGTACTCTGCGGGAGTGTGCCCGCGGGTCCCATGGACTCGATATCCGCTGGCGACTCGCTTTTGCGGTGAGGAGAGGCAGAACGGGGAACTGCCTATGTAAACAAGGCCAATCCCCCGTTCTGCTAAAAGCACTGATCTATGTAATAATGTCACTGGTCCCCAAAAAGTGTCATTTCGGGTCAGATTTGTCCTCTGCAATGTCGCAGTCCCACAAAAAACGCAGATCGCCGCCATTAACAGCAAGAACAATAAAAAAATAATAGTTTCGTAGTTTTTAGATGCAATAACTTTTGCGCAAACCAAACAATATACGCCTATCGCAATTTTTTTAACAAAAATATGTAGAAGAACATATATTGGCCTAAACTGATGAATACACTTTGTTGGGTTATGTATTAAATCAAAAAAGTAAAAAAAAAAAAAAAATTTTTAAATTGTTGGTCTTTTTTTGTTTATAGCGCAAAAAATAAAAATCACAGAGGTGATCAAATACCATCAAAAGAAAGCTCTATTTGTGGGAAAAAAAGGTTGTCAATTTTGTTTGCATGACCGCGCAATTGTCAGTTAAAGCGACGCTGTCCTGTATCACAAAAGATGGCCTGGTCATTAAGGGGGCAAATCCTTCTTGAGCTGAAGTGGTTAATGAAGGGTACTGCACACACGGAGGGGGCTGAATATCTGGGGACACCCTTATCATAAAAGGGACATCTAGATTCCCCCAAAGACCCTCACATCCTCATTGGAACCAAACGTCCTACTCTTATTGGCTTCAATAGAGTTCAGTGGGATTCACAGTTAAGTTTGCAATATGCATAAAAGGAGACGCCTCAGTATCTTGTCAGCTATTCCATGTTTAACCACTTAAGACCCGGACCTTTAGGCAGCTAAAGGACCCGGCCAGGTTTTGCGATTCGGCACTGCGTTGCTTTAACAGACAATTGCGCGGTCGTGCGACGTGGCTCCCAAACAAAATTGGCGTCATTTTTTCCCCACAAATAGAGCTTTCTTTTGGTGGTATTTGATCACCTCTGCGGTTTTTATTTTTTGTGCTATAAACAAAAATAGAGCGACAATTTTGAAAAAAAATGCAATATTTTTTACTTTTTGCTATAATACAGATGGCGATACACTCGCCGCGTCCTGTCATATTGTTTTGCACATCTACTTTTTATCTATGTAAGAGTCCCATTCTTACACAATAAAGCACCCCCTTTTATTACATACTTCACCATTGGAGGCATCCGCTCTCTCTCGATGACGCTGCCACAGTGAAGAACGGGGAAGCTGTGTTTACACACAGCTCTCCCCGTTCTTTAGCTCCGGGGACCAATCGCGGGACTCCAGCAGCGATTGGGTCCGCGGGTCTCGCGGTCCCGGTCATGGAGCTTCGCCCGTGACCCACGGCTGGGTACTAGCACAGGACGTACCTATACGTGCATGTGCCCAGCCATGCCATTCTGCCTACGTAAATGTGCAGGAGGCGGTCCTTAAGTGGTTAACCTATCCTAGTATCTGTAAAATCACTATAGTGATATAGACCCATAGGGGGTTATTTATGAAAGGAATATCCACTTTGCACAGCAAGTGCAAAGGGCATTTGAAATTGCACTGAAAGTGCACTTGGAAGTGCAGTCGCTGTAAATCCGAGGGGGACATACAAGGAAAATAAAAAAGAGCATTTCAGCTTGCACATGATTGGATGATAAAATCAGCAGAGCTTCCCCTCATTTCAGATCTACCCCTCAGATTTACAGCGGCTGCACTTCCAAGTGCACTTTCAGTGCAATATCAAGGGCACTTTGCACTTGTAGTGCAATGTGGATTTGCCTTACATAAATAACCCCCACAGTACCACCCTATGGTCACAATCATCCCTCCTATATTATCTGTAAAAGGTTGATGGCGATGGGGAGACTTTGCCAATTTTATGCATGTGGTGGCATTCCGTCTGACTACTGCTTGAGCAAGTAGGAAGGGTTTATTATTGATATCTTTTACGGAATTCTAAAGGCTGTGGGCCTGGATTCAAGAAGCAATTGCGCCTGTGTAACCATAGGTTACACAGCGCAATTGCTTACTTGCCCCGGCGTAACGAGTGCTCCTGATTCAGGAACCTCGTTACGCCGACTGCAGCCTAAGATCTGCGCGGCATAAGGCTCTTATGCCCGCATATCTTAGGCTGCATTCTTGCGGTGGACGCTAGGTGGCGTTCACGTTGTGCTCAGTGTATAGTATGCAAATTGCATACTAACACCGATTCTCAATGTTGCACGAGCCCTGCGTACGCAATTTACGTCGTTTACGTACGGCGGTTTTCGCGCAAGGCTGCCCCTGCTATTAGCAGGGGCAGCCCATGTTACGTATACCCGTCGTTCCCTCGTCGCAAAATTCGAATTTTACGTACTTTGCGTAAGTGAATCGTGAATGGCGCTGGACGCCATTCACGTTCACTTTGAAGCAAATGACGTCCTTGCGACGTCATTTGCCGCAATGCACGTTGGGAAAGTTTCCCGACGGAGCATGCGCGCTACGATCGGCGCGGGAACGCGCCTAATTTAAATGATTCCCGCCCCCTACGTAGGGTTGCCACCTCATCCCTTTAAAACAGAACACATATGAATTACACAGGTTCTGAGGCTAATTTAATGCAGGTAAGGCACCAAATTAGTCTAATTACCTCCTTAATTAGCCACAGAACCTGTGTAATTAATATGTGTTCTGTTTTAAAGGGATGAGGTGGCAACCCTACCCCTACGGGATCATTTAAATTGCGTGCTCTAGCGCCGGGCATTTTGCCGGCGCGCCCGCGCAATTCACGGAGCTTCTGCTCCGTGAATCAAGGGCAGCGGAGCAAATTTGCGGGGGCGCAGGGCAAAAACGTTGCCCTGCGCCTCTGTAAATAATGAGCAATTCTACCTGAATCCAGCCCTGTGTTCACGCTATGAGATGTTTCTCGGGGTTGAACTTCCTCTGAGCTCCACAAGGTGGTGATCTCACTTTTACCCATGCAGGAAGTCTCTATGGAATACAGACAGGAAGTGATGTCAAGTATATCTAGAGCCAGGAAGTGATGTCAGGTACAGCCAGGATGTTCCATATGGCTGGAGACGTTGCTGGAAGAGGCAGCAGAAGAGGTAATAAGATCTTATTTTCTATTTACACCCAGTAACCCCGTCATGTCCGTCCTCTTCCTCCATAGTCACTGTGATGTCTTTTATCTCCAGCAGATGATGATATACACATATATAGTGTGGAAACCTAGATTAACTACTTCAGAACATTTCCCCACTTATGGGGCCGGAACCTTCTCTTCATTTTGGAGATCTTCCCACCTTAGCCGTCTCTTATAATGAGGGGTGAGATACAGATTCGGGGTTTACTGAAATCTGCCCCCAATTTCCAGGATTTGTACTGTGGTTGGATTTGTGGTTTACTGAAGTGGACCTTCCCCTTTTTTTAAATATTATTCCTCTGTGTAGCCATCCAGGACTTTCACAGTCCTCACCTAGGTGATAATGATGAAGTCCCAGCAGCCCACAGCCTCTTGTAATATCACATCATGGTTCTCAGGAGGCTTTGGAGCTATTTACACCACACTATTGGCCAGATTCAGATACAGTTACGCCGGCGTATCAGTAGATACGCCGACGTAACTCTGAATCTGCGCCGTCGTAAATTTAAGCGTATTCTGGAAACCAGATACGCTTAAATTAGGCTAAGATACGAGCAGAGTAGGTCTCCTACAACGTCGTATCTTAGGGTGCAATATTTAGGCTGACCGCTAGGTGGCGCTTCCGTTGAGTTCGGCGTTAAATATGTAAATGCCTAGATACGCCGATTCACAAACGTACGTGCGCCCGTCGCAGTAAAGATACGCCGTTTACGTAAGGCGTTTTCAGGCGTAAAGTTAGTCCAACAAATAGCTGGCCTAGTCAATGTTAAGTATGGCCGCCGTTCCTGCGACGAAATTTGAAATTTTTACGTTGTTTGCGTAAGTTGTCCGTGAATGGGGCTGGACGTAATTTACGTTCACATCGAAACCAATACGTCCTTGCGGCGTACTTTGGAGCAATGCACACTGGGATATGTACACGGACGGGGCATGCGCCGCTCGTAAAAAACGTCAATCGCGTCGGGTCACGAGTAATTTCCATAAAACACGCCCCCTCATCCTCATTGGATTTAGGCGCGCTTACGCCGGCCCCATTTACGCTACGCCGCCGTAAGTTAGGAGGCAAGTGCTTTGTGAATACAGTACTTGCCTCTCTGACTTAAGGCGGCGTATCGTAAATACGATACGCTACGCCGCCTTAAAGATGCGGCGCTCTCTCTGAATCTGGCTATATATGTGTAGGGTTGCCACTTTTTCTTCAAGCTAAACCCGGATGCTTTAGCGGTGCACAGCAAAAATATTGTTTTATTTTTTTGCTTGCCTTTATCGGGCCCTTAAGTCATTAAACAAAAATTGGGCACATTTCCTCCCATGGACACCAACTATTTCTCCCCCTAATACCAAAGATCGGGCATTGTTTATTCCCACTGGGCACAGTCCGACCCCCTAAATTCAGAACTGGCCCTTTCTTTAGAATGTGTGGAGACCTCTGATCTATAGGATTGTCAGACCTGGGGCACCTTTGGGCACTCCAAAGAGAATAGTAACGTGGCGCACATAGTACCCCCCCACCCTCCTATGGTGACCTGTTCTAAGCCACATTCCTGTCTGAATATTGTGTCCGAGTTTCAGGTGGACTGAAACTCGTACACATGATTCAAAACCCGAACTGTCCGGGTGAATCCCGAACATGTGGCAACCCTACATATGTGCACAGTGTGTGATATTGGGGGGAGGGGCTGCAAGGACAGACAAATGGCACCCTGATAACATTAGAAAGGAATATAGCGGCATGGGACCCGGCGTGCTGTGAGAATAGGCAGAAGACAGCCGTGCAGCACTAGAATTACAGATCGGGTGAGGATGGCATTTCAGCTCAACACAGCGGACAAGGAAAGGAGGAGTTTGGATTAATATTGGGTGGTCAGAAATTAGCTAGAGAGGGGGGATAACCCCCCCCCCCCCCACACACACACACCCATTATAGGAGGGGGGGCTGAGATCAGCCAATAATGGGGGTAAATCAGGGCTTGACAAATTTGCTTTGAATCTAGGAGCCAGCTAAAAAAGTTAGGCGCCAGATTGGTATCACCCCCCTCCACCAACTATAGTCCCTCCTCTCTCATATAGATCCCCCCACTAAGTACAGACCCCCCGTCCCGCAGTATAGATCCCTCTCACGAAGTACAGACCCCCCACTAAATACAGACCCCCCTCCTGCAGTATAGATCCCCTCACTAAATACAGACCCCCCTCCCACAGTATAGATCCCTCTCACTAAGTTCAGATCCCCCTCCTGAAGTATAGATCCCCCTCACTAAGTACAGCCCCTGCTCCCTCAATATAGATCCCTCTCACAAAATCCCCTCACTAAGTACAGACCCCCTCAGTGTAGACCCCCCCTCCATCATTGCAGACCCCCCTCCATCATTGCAGACCCCCCCCTCCATCAGTGTACACCCCCTCAGTGCAGACCCCCCCTCCATGAGTGCTAATCCCCCCCCCCATCAATGTAGACCCCCTCCCCATCAGTGCAGGCCCCCCACAGTGCTAACCCCTATCAGTGCAGACCATGCCCCTCCATCAGTGCAGACCCCCTTTTCCCTCCCATAGCGCCCGCCCCCCCCCCCCCAGGACTTGTCTATTTGGATTACCTTAAAAATGTTACAGACCTCAGAACAGCGCAGGATAGGCACAGCGGAGTGTGTGTGTGTCCCTTGGACTCCCCCTCCTCCGTAAACAGAGAAGAGGGAGGTGGCTTCGGTCCGCTACACTGTGCACTGTGTAGGGGTGAGGACTGTGCGACATGCAGTGTTAGTGAGCAGTGCCGCTGCCCACAGGTGTTACCCCTCTGGTGGGTGTCACCTGGTGCGGCCCGCAACACATCACTGAGAACTTCTCCCGTGCTCAGCCCCTCTCATTCAGCCAGAGGAGCAGGGCGCTCGGAAACCACAACTTCAGATCCCTGATGTTCTTGAGCCGCTTCCCGCAATACCCTGGGGCAGAGCGACAGCAGCAGTAGGGATGACAGGCCGCCGAGGATCCCCAGCTGGACTTCACTCTGCTGGCCACTCGTTCCTCCCACTATGTCAGTCGCAGCTATGCTGCTCTCTTCCTGCTCCATCCCTGCTGCCACCGTTAATCACATTCCTGGCCAAGACCCAGCAACCCGCCCTGTAGCAGAGGCACCTGTCATTGATGAAAGCCCAGGCGCCAGGGTGAAATTTCTAGTCGCAATGGCGACCTGGCGCCTGAGATTTGTTTGAGACCCTGGGATAAATTATTTATTCTCCCCCTTGCTGTAGGAGAGAGGAGGGCTGTGTTTAACCAATAATGGTCAGGAGATAACCCCACCCCTCACTAAAAAAGAGGGTCTGAGATCAGTCAATGTTGAGGTGGTAGATAACCCCGACCCTCTTTAAAAAAAAAGGGGGTCATGGTTCAGCCAATAATGTTGAGGAAGTAGATAACCCCACTCCTCACTGAAAAAGAGGGTCTGAGATCAGCCAGTAACGTCTTTAAAAAAGGGGATCACTGGCAATTCAGGGAGCTCCCCTTTGGCCTAGTGGCAAGCCCACGGATCTTCACGAAGGTCCAAGCCAAATAAATAATTCCACCTTCAGAGCATTGCCCTTATCCCTTACCTGGATGACCTTCTGATCTACTCAGGTGAAAGTAGATACCAAACAGGTGATAGCCACTCTACAGAGTGTAGGGTGGAAGACAAATCCAGAGAAAATTTCCAGGGGACACCTAGCACAATGGCAGCAAAGGTGCCCAGTGTGTCCCCTGACAAAATTTACACCAGGAACAAACAGATGGCCCCTGCTCTCACCTATGACTGGGTGTCCAATGTGCCCCTGTGCCTTTAAGGAGGATTGGGCTCCCTCCGGGCCCACCTGCCCCTTATCTATCCATTAGAATGCATGTTCTTCCACTGTGGAGACACTTATACATTTAGAAGGGTTAGGACTGCAAGTATTACAGGGTGCCCTGACGGGACCTTGCAGCTTACGCATGTCTTTGCAAATGTGTGCTAATTTATTTTTAATGCATACTGTTGGACAGGTTAATTTGGTTGATAAACAGACTGGTTGGTGAGTTGAGCTGGGTATTTTCTCTGGTTTTGTCTTTCATGCGTTGCCCTTCCATGTGCTCCTTGCTGGGAAGGTCAGTTATAGGTAGGGGCAGAGGCCATATGTTTGTTATTGGTGTAAATTTTTGTCAGGGGACACACTGGGCACCTTTGCTGCCATTATGCTGTGTGGCCAATATGCCCCTGGGAATTTTCTAGCGTGGGTAGTGAACACCGAAAATTCATCGCTAGAACCCACACGGGTCAAGCCCTTTCTAGGGTATCTGGTAGACACAAGAGTCCAGAATTTTTTTTTCCCACAGGACAAGGTGTAGAAAATAGCATTGTTGAATCTGATCTGGACCTCCTTGCCTGCGAACATGCCTTCAAAAGGTCTTCAGTGCATTGCCTACTGCTCTCTGAGATTGGAGAAAGCTTGACTTAAGAGTCTCGTCCCAGGCACCCCATGCTTTCCATTTTCCTACTTGCGTCTGCTGTCACCTTTAACGGATCCCACTGCGTCCAGGGCCTGCCCTCCTGCAGTTTGCTTGGTGCCAACCACCATTGCAGAGATGACTTCACTATGGGGAAAGCTCTATTCTCTAGTCCACTGGAGCTGGTACCACGTTACAGCTGTAATGCTCAGACATTAGCCCCAGCACCCTCATAACCTCTCATCTAGAGCATGAGGGCGCCTTGGCCAGATCACCCACAGAGGCCACTATTTTCTACAAGACAGGAACAAAAGGATGTCTCTGGACAGCCGCACTCTGAACAATGGTTGCTTTTATTGAATTAGGAACAGCACTACAAGTCACAGCAAATGAAAAAAGAACCTGGGCAGCTGACGCGTTTCACACTAAATCTAGTGCTTAGTCATATGACTTAGTCATGACAAGGCGTTTTGGGGCATGGCCCTTCTTCAGGAGTGATCTGAAGAGCCACACCCCGAAACTAGTTGTCATGACAACAGCCCCTAACCTCCTCTCCTTCTTTTGGCTTGCACTTCACCTCTCTGCACTCCAAGCCTCTTTCTGGATCTGTGTTCCCCAAGCGTATGATGTCACATTCAGGCGTTTCCATCTGCCGCCTCTTGTTAGCGGCTGTTCTCGCTGCTCTTTGGCTTCCTCTTCTCCATGGCCACCTTGCCGCCTGCCACCAAAGATCAGGTTTGAAGCATCTGACCCTCCATCTGGCCTGTGTGTAGTTCTCCTGTCACAGCGGAGCTTGCCGGATCCATGAGATATCCACTAATGCAGCATTGCTTCATACAGCTTGTTACCATCTTACTGCTTCATTCACAAGGTACTGTTTTAATTATGATCAAGTCGCACTAGCAGATCCATTCATGTGAGGAGATTTTAACTGCTGTCCAGTACTATCTTTACTATAGCTTTTAATTGACGTATGATTTGATTCCACTGACTTCATTTAAGAATCTGTCCATACGGGATGTTTCTGATCAGAGCTTTTAGTTGTGGTCACTTTTGAATGTTTGCAATTTGTTTCACACTAGATATGTGCATTAGTTTTTGTCCGAATTTCAGGGATTTTTGAGTTCGTTTTAACAAACGATAACGAATGTGCAGAGTCCGAAATCCGAAAGATCCGACAAAAAATGCGTTATTTTTGTTTAGATGCGACAACAGTTTAATGAAGATTTGACATGACGGGGACAATAGAGATCAGTGTCTATCGAATCTGCAGTTAATTGTGCCTAACCTAACTCTATTAGTCTGAGATTATATGACAAATAAGAGAAAATAGTCGACATTATAGATTCATGAAGATGCGACGAAGCAGCTAAAAACATCCGATTGCCGGAAGCGGACATTTATGGTCAAATGCTCCACCCATAGGCGATAGAAGAATTCTAATGTTGGTTGACTAGTAATAATAATAATTATTACTAGTCATACAACATTAGAATTCTACTATAGCTTGTGGGCGGAGCATTCTACCGGAAATGTATGATTGCGGCGTCGTACAGTTTAGCTGCTCTGTCGAATCTACTTAGAACATTCGACGGACACCATAAGCCTTCAATGACAGATTCGACCTTAAAGCGGTGGTTCACCCTCCATAGCAACATTTTAGCATAAAATTAGGCATAGTAGCGCAAGCTACAGTATGCCTGTCTTGATTTTTTTCGCCCGGTACTCACAGTGCAATCCTCTATAGAAGATTCCGGCTCCCCGCGGGGAATGGGCGTTCCGATCCAGACGGAAGGTGATTGACGGCCGGCTCTGGCACGTCACGCTCCCCGAAGACAGCCGGAGTAGGTCTCGGCTCTTCACGGCGCTATACGGCGCCTGCGCACAGACTATGCGCAGGCGCCGTGAAGAGCCAAGCCTATTTTGGCTATTTCCGGAGAAGCGTGACGTGGCAGAGCCGGCCGTCAATCATCCTCCGTCTGGATAGGAACGCCCATTCCCCGCTGGGAGTCGGAATCTTCTATAGAGGATTGCACTGTGAGTACCGGGCGAAAAAAATCAAGACAGGCATACTGTAGCTCGCGCTACTATGCCTAATTTTATGCTAGAAGAAAAAAAAATGTTTTTTTTTTTGTTTATAGGGTGAACCCCCGCTTTAATTAATTGGGATTTTCGGACAAATTTTTTTTTTTTTCCAAAACAAATTTTGGAAGTAACTCAATTTTATTTTTCGGACGAAAATGAAATTCCAAAACAAAATATTTCAGTGTGCACATGTTTATTTCACATCACTCCTGGTGTGTCCATCCACACAGCTGCTCCTCTGCCTTCCATAGGATACCATATACTGTTCCCAGAGACATTCGTGTCCCAGTACCCTGGCGCCGGACTTATTTTTGTTTTATTGCATAGATCACGTGACCACACCAATGAGGATGGAGGAGGAGGACCGGAAACACATGACCGAGAGGGTACTAAATCTCACCCTGGAGATCATCTACCTGCTGACCGGAGAGGTGAGGAGGATTCTGGGAGGTCACATAACATCACATATCTCTATTAATAAAATACAGACCTGACCAGAGAGGTGAGGAGGATTCTGGGATCCTAACATTGATATTCCATTTTTTTTTTTTAAAGCTTTATTGAACTACCGTATTTATCGGCATATAACACGCACCCTAACTTTAAAATATAACACGCAGGCACCGTTTACCCTCTATTTTCAGGGTAAAAAAGTGAGTGTTATACGCCAATAAATACAGTAATTTTTTATGAAACAATTAGATACATATAAAAATTTAACATCACAAATTCTCATTTGACTTCATAAGCATACTCCAACTCGAGACTGTTTCTCATTCAATTTTATATCTGTGCATAGACCTTTGCATCTCTATACCTTTAACCATTAAAATAAACAGCAGCGATTAAACAAAAAAAAAACAAGAGGTAAAAAGGAAAGAGAAATAAAAGAGAAGGGGGACCCCTTCCCTACGGGCTTCCTTCACAGTTCCCCGTGTTCATATTTGGTGAGAAACTAGATCACATGTACAATCTCAAGATATCAGATTTAGCTATGAATTTGGGGTATTTCTCCTGTAGGTTCGCTGCCCATTCTTTTGTACACATAATATAATTTAGTTCGGACACTTATTCTTTACCCTTTTCGCTGCCAAAGAATTTTTTGCATTTTTTGCACACATGTTTAAAAAAAGAATTCTAGCCCTGAAGATGATGTAAAACACCCGCAACATTATATATTTCTGAAAGCAGTCACTCTAGAAAATGAAATAGCAGTAGTTCCGATATTTTTTTTTTTTTTTTTTTTTTTTTTTTTAAGCTTAGCCCGGAAGGAATATTTTACCAAACAGATACCATTGCAAAACATTCCTTCCTGACTAAGCTAGCCAGGGACACGGAGACTGACCAGAAAGTGACATTATAGACGTCGCTTTCCGGGTCACAGCAAGAAGGGGATGAGAGGGGACGTGTGTGAGCAATAGGGCGGCAGCACAATCACCTGAATTCTTTCGATTAGAAAAGAATTGGGACTGGGGTTAACAAAACCCTGGGACTTTAAACGGTGTCAATAGACTAGCTAATAGTACAAAGACAAATGATAAAAAATTTAATTTTTATTTTACAACCATCCAATATAAATATACAACGCTCAAACCGTGAGCATGGAAAGCCTGCAATGAAATCGCTCTACATGTTTTGCTCTCGATGAGCTTCTTCAGGAGCTTTTACAGGTGGTGCTGAAAATCACAAAAAGTGTACATCGGATGGAACAACAAATTAGTAAATTTGGCAAAAATAGATAAATGTAGAAATATATTGAAACATTACTGGTTGAATAGTAATATATAAAGATTTTTAAATGCATATACATAAATGTAGAAATTCATAATTATCAGAATGCCAATTTGGGCATATCTCACCATAAGTGGCCAGTCCAAGTCCAAATAAGAATGGTCAGAAGAAAAAATAATAATGGAAAAATCACAAATCCCTGTAAAAAGTTTCAGAGCCATATATCGGTAGGAAAGAGCCTGAATTGAGCCAGATTTCCTATGGTGTGTGTGTGTGTATGTGTGTATATATATATATATATATATATATATATATATATATATATATATATATATATATATATATATATATATATATATATATATATATATATATATATATATATATATATATATATATATATATAATTATTTAAACAATAAATGGGAAAAAAAAGCATACCTGATTTAACAATCAGAAAAAAGAATCAATCATATTCTCCGCTGGTTCAACGAAACAATCATTGTGACCCTTAACGGAGTGATGAACGCCATGATTTGAAAACTAAATAAGAATCAAAATGTGGCTGATGCCTACTGTACAAAAAGTGTACCAGTATGCTGTAAGGTAATGAGAAAAAATAATGAATGAATAAAGTATTATAGAGGGCTAAGTGTTCAAATAAACACAGCCCTCAAACTAACATATGATCATAGATGTATACCATAAATAAAGAACCTTTTTTTTTTTCCTGTGTTGGAAAGTAAAAAACAAAGTAATTCAAACAGAGGGGAGACGCAAACCAGCAACTCACTCTCTGTTTACCGGGTCAGTGACAGAGATCGCGACCGTAGCCATGCTCTAAAATACCTACCACCCCGGCAGCGTCTGACGTCACTGCCGAAATGCGGACATGACATGGAGACATGTGATCCTCTAGAGTCAGCCGCGCACTGGCCAATAGGGACAGATAAGTCATTCCCGCACATGCCCAAAAATGCAGGCGGAAATTACTTGGGTCACGCTGAAGCGCCGAGCACCATATTGGCTAAGGGAAAATCCCTGATGTGTAATGGGAAAGAAAACCCCGTAACTGAACAATCAATTGCGGGTGAAAATAACAAATCTCGCAGATTGCGGCCAGAATGGGGATGCAACATGAATATCCTAGGGCTCACCACGAGACGAATAATTGATTAAACACTCGATCACTGGTGTGTCCGGGGTGCCCGTATGACCAAGATTGAAAACAAAGGAAGAGAAAATGCCCTAAAAAAGGGGGAGAGAAAAAAGAGGGCTCAATAATAAAAAAAAAAAAAACTAAATTATAATTGATTTAAAAAATAGTGGAAACCAATAATATTAAATATAATGGTTACTATAATTTTGGGCAATAAAGGACTATAATGCAATATATGTTTATATGTACTGATAGTTGGATACATGTAAAATATCCACCACAACTAAGGGATAATACCCAGATTGCACTCTGATGCATAAGGCTGCATAAACAAATGATAACTTCGGATGAAAATCAACAAAATAAAATTGGAACAGTATATATAAACAAAAGAAATGTATTTCTCATAGGGGAAGAAAAATAGATGAAACAGAAAGATAATGAAAACTGTAGGGGGGAGGGGGAAACGAGGATGTAATTAGAGACCTCCACACCAACTGAAATCATAAAAAGGGTTTAAAACTGAAAGCATCGTTAAGTCCTGGATAATTCATGTATCCATTTGGCTTCCTTTTGCAGGAGTATTTTATCATAATCCCCACCTCTGTCGCCCGGGGGAATATGTTCCAAAGCTGAGAAATGCATTTTTCGGCTGTCAAAGTGACGGGAAATGCCCATATGACAACTAATTGGGGTCTCCATTTTCTCTTTAGAGATCAATAAGACGTGGTCGCGAATGCAATGGGAAAAAAGGACGTTTAGTCTTTCCCACATAAAAGGCTTTGCATTCGCATTGCATGAAATAAACTATGCCAATGGATTGACAGGTGACAAAAAAAGTCAGGTCTGTGTATACGTCCATTTGGAAGTGCAACCGTAGATGCAGAATGGACGTATCTACATAATGAGCATCTATGGCATGGTCTGGTGCCTTTGGGTCCACGGGAAGAACTGGCCCACGAGGTGTGATGACTGCGAACCAATTTTTCTCAAAGTGATTGCGATCTTTTAAAAGTAATCTCTGGATACGTATTAATATGTTTGGATACGGTTTGGTCACTCATAAGGAGATACCAGTACTTTTGCAAAATACTTTGTATCTGTCGGTAATGACCCGAAAACCGTGTGATGAGTCGTACACCAGGATTAGATTTAACTGGTTTGGGATCATGAAGGAGTGACCTTCTGTTTTGATGTTTAGCCCTTATGTAAGCTTTCTTTAAACATTTGTTACTGTATCCACGTTCACGAAAACGTGATTGTAATTCCTTAGCTTCTCTTTCAAAGTCTGAGTCCTGGCTACAATTGCATCGGAGTATCAAATATTGTCCATAGGGCTAGTCGAAACAAAAGATTCTTTCACCTGAGGCAGGAGTCTGATTGTGTGTGAACCCCCATGCTGTCAGGTCTGTACAACGTACCTACCTGGCAGCGAAAGGGTTAATACTTGGAATGACACTAGAATTCCAATGTCTGGGTATAATAGCCCTGGCTGCGGCAAAGATAAAGCATATTAGCCATCTGTGGTGATCCCGGAAGCTAAGGCCAATTCTGTTAGTTTAGGTAGCCTATTGCCTGTAATATGTGCTCTAATTATAAATACAGCCTTCCAGTACAGTCTCGGGTATGGACACAACAAACATAGAAGCAAAATATGTGGATAAAATACTGCGCTGGTCTGTGAGAATTAGGAATATGTAGTCCTTGAATGATGGACCAATTCCCAAAGATAATAAAATCAGAAAACAACGGTGTGCTGCTGCAGCAAATAAATGTCAGATAAACACAAACAGAATATAATAAAAAGTAAGCTGCGCTGCGTGAACAATGAATCAGATGTGATGATCACAATTATAGCATGAGATATGAAACATACATAGCTAATAAATGTATAACATCAATATGAGTGAAGCTGTTCAAAAGTCCATGTGAAAGAAAAAATGAAAAATAAAAATGGTGACATGTGCATGCATTAAGCCCTGTGCAAAACACATATATTAGATCCAAATGAGTTCATAGGGAATTCAATCTCCGTGCACATTCAAATCAACAGGAAATAGTGCTGACAGTGTCCCAGAAAACCGTGTCTGTTTAGCAGAACAGAAGAAAGCCTCCACCTCCTATTCCTAATCTGCTTACCGACTTATGTGGATCCCTAATGAAAGAGATCACATAGGCATTTGGCTCATCAGCCACTGGTATTTCTCAGGCTATCCAGCAAATCCACCTCAGTACAGCAATGAGACTCTCCAACAGGTCACCCCACGGATGATAATCAAAGAAGGAAAGAAAAGCCGACATAGAGCAGTATTGCAATGTAAAAAGGATATTTATTTAGGACATCAGTTGCACTCACATTTTAGTAGATAAAATCGGGCGTTTTGTTATTCAAATTAGCCGGCCGGCTCTCTAATACCGCTCGTCCTTCCGGATGGCAGTGAAGGTACACAAATGGTGACGTCAGCACGCCGCTCCTCCCTACGCCGTTTCTTCCAATAGCAGACTTCCTCCAGGGGCACGAGCGGCGTGCTGACTCGCCACTCTTTTATTCTCTAACAGCGCTCATAGGTCCGCCCTGCTCTGACATCCAGGGGCCAAGAGTGCGGATCCGCACTCTTGGCCCCTGGATGTCAGAGCAGGGCGGACATCCAGGCTAATTTGAATAACAAAACGCCCGATTTTATCTACTAAAATGTGAGTGCAACTGATGTCCTAAATAAATATCCTTTTTACATTGCAATACTGCTCTATGTCGGCTTTTCTTTCCTTCTTTGATTATCATCTGTGGGCACGTCCATCGGTTAAAAATCCACGCATGCTCAGAATCAAGTTGACGCATTCTTGGAAGCATTGAACTTCATTTTTCTCAGCACGTCGTTGTGTTTTACGTCACCGTGTTCGTACACGATTGTTTTTTTAACTGATAGTGTGTAGGTACGACTGATGACAGTCAGCTTCATCGGATATCTGATGAAAAAATCCATCAGACCATTTTCATCGGATGAACCGATCGTGTGTACAGGGCATTAGACCTTGTTTTTTGAGCAGACCAAAGAAATGTTTTAAGTTGAAAATAGTACATCCAAATGCCCGGGCTGTTCAGCTCCCCCCGCAGTTAGTTAAGATAGTGGGAAAAATCCATTTCATCCATCCATGTTTTGGCGAGAGCTCAAAGAGCCTTGGAAGGGAAGGTCGGATTGCCCAGTATCTATGTCGGAGGGCATGGAGATTCCTTATCTCCCCACTGCCATATCCCAAATCTTCAAAAAAGTTTTGGTTAATTATAGGAGTTACTGTATTGGTGAACGATGTTGGTTATGCACCCATGGAAGGGAGGTCAAAGGTAACATGATATTCCTATTGGTTTTCCAATACAGAGATTTCCTCTTCTGAAGTCAGGTGATCATATGACCATCACAGTGCCCCCATGGGACTCCCTAAAACCTGAGAGACACAACATGGAGAAGATTCTAGAAGTCACCAAGAAGATGATGGAGCTGCTGACAGGAGAGGTGAGCGGTGCCGGGAATTCTGGGACATTATCCAGTAACAGACAAGGGATGTGTCTGGATGGTGACTGTATCATTGTGTGTGTCAGGTTCCTATAAGGTGTCAGGATGTCACTGTCTATTTCTCCATGGAGGAGTGGGAGTATTTAGAAGGACACAAGGATCTCTACAAGGACGTCATGATGGACAATCAGCCGCCCCTCACATCACCGGGTAAGAGGAGACTTTATTGTAAAGGAGAGAGCAGTACGGAGGCTCCACCTAGATCCCCCATCATCTGATAAACACATAGAAACAATGTATTCAGTCAGTGTGTGTGTTTCCTACAGATGGATCCAGTAATGGGAACCCACCAGAGAGATTTCCCTGTCCTCTGTATTCCCAGGATTCCACACAGGAAGGTCACACCATCCCTCACCGTCATCAGGTAGATAAGGAACAATTATTGGTAGTTTTGATTTATATACAGCATGTTTGTTACAATGATTTTTTTTTGTATACATTTAGTGTGGAAACCTCAGGGAGTATAATATTGTTGTTAAAGAGGAGGATGAGGAGTATAGTGCGATGAAGGAGCCTTCAGAAGTACTCAAGGATATAAAGGAGCCACCCAATACTAGAAACCCAACAGAGAGATGTCCCCGTCCTCTGTATTCCCAGGATTCCACACAGGAAGATCACACCATCCCTCACCATCATCAGGTAGGTGGACTTGAGGGTCGGGAACATAAAGTGATTGAACACTCTGACATGTGGAGATGATGTGTGGACTCCACAAGATGATATTTTCTATGTGATCTCACATCATAAATACTTCTATGTTACAGATGTTATTTTCTGCCATTCTGTTGGTTTAGGGTGAAGATCTGATGAATATGAAAGTTGAGGGTGAAGTAGAAGAGACGTATGTGAGTGATGATCAGCAATATATGGAGGAGGCTGGAATGAAGAGGAAATTTAAAGAGGAGGAGGACACTCCTACAGAGATCAGCACAGGTGAGCCAGAATATATTCTTCTTTTATCTCTACTCTGTTACTGCACACTGATTGGCCCAGAGTAGGGTGGTAGATATGTGATATCAGCCAATAATAGGTTGATAATAAACGCTGATATCCACCCTACACATTAATAGCTGGATTCATAGAGATTTATGCCGACGTATCATTAGAATCTGCGCCGTCCTAAATTTAAGCGTATTCTGGAAACCAGATACGCTTAAATTAGGCTAAGATACGAGCGGCGTAAGTCTCCTATGTCGTCGTATCTTAGGGTGCAATATTTAGGCTGGCCGCTAGGCCGATTCACGAACGTACGTGCGCCCGGCGGAGTAAAAATGCGCCGTTTCCGTAAAAGTTATGCCACGTAAAGATAAAGCTGCTCCCTAGCTGGCCTAGTCAATGTTAAGTATGGCCGTCGTTCCCGCTTCGAAATTTGAAAAATTTACGTCGCTTGCATAAGTCGTCCGTGAATGGGGCTGGACGTCATTTACGTTCACGTCGAAACCAATACGTCCTTGCGGCGTACTTTGGAGCAATGCACACTGGGATATGTACACGGACGGCGCATGCGCCGTTTGTAAAAAACGTCAATCACGTCAGGTCACCAAACATTAACATAAAACACGCCCCCCCATCCTCATTTGAATTAGGCGCGCTTACGCCGGCCCCATTTACGCTTCGCCGCCGTAAGTTAGGAGGCAAGTGCTTTGTGAATACAGTACTTGCCTCACTTACGGCGGCGTATCGTAAATAGGATATGATACGCCGCCGGAAAGATGCGCCCGGCTACATGAAGCCAGCTATATGTCTTCTTGTTCAGATAAACACCCTTCTCTGTGCTGTGGACACAATTTGTGTACCCAGACATGATTTATGTAGATTCTGGAGTTCATCTGGTGGTGTTAGATTGTTTCACTTCTAGTTATAGTACCACAGATATAATAACACAGATTGTGCCTTTCTTAGGTTTATTTTTCCAGCAGACGTACTGCTAAATGTTGACATGAAACTCTATTTACGGTCTTCCTGGGATGAAGTAACAATAAGCACCCTCCAGTGCTGCCAATCGCCAGAAGCCTAGGCCTAATGTAACTTTTAACTTCTTGTTTATCAGAGATCACATGACCCAGTGCCTAGGCTTGTGGTTGCATTAAGAGCATGCACCTCCCAGTCCCCACTGGTTCCTACACTTCTGACAAGGCTGTGTAAATGTAGATGTGATCTAAGGGGAGGAGCAAAGGCCCTTTTACAGAAGAGGTGAAATCACAGTTGGTTGGGACATTCACAGAGCTCATCTGCTCACTAAAATCTACATGATGCAGATGGTTGTTTTAAGTGAGCTAACCATCTTAGATCTATTTATATTTTTCCAGGACACTTCATGGAGAAACCCTCAAAGGATCATCTCACTTTATCTCCAGGTTATGAAATGGAAGATGAGGACATCACAGGAGATTGTGCAGGAGAAAAGACAATGAGCTTAGTTATGCATGGTGAACTTCACAATGGGGATAGACTGTCAAATCCCTCTGACTCTGAACAATCTCCTACTGTGAGGGATGATGCCAAAATTCAGGGGGAGGGGAAATGTTCCTGTCCTGAATGTGGGGAAAGTTTTAGCTCTGAATTAAGTCTTACTGTACATCAGAGATCTCACACGGGTGAGAAGCTTCATACCTGTTTTGAGTGCGGGAAATGTTTTAGAACAAAGTCAAAACTAGTTAGACATCGGAGATCTCATCCAGGCGAGAAGCCATATTCCTGCCCTAAGTGCAATAAATGTTTTGCAGAGAAATCCACACTTGTCACACATCAGAGATCTCACAGGGGGGAGAAGCCACATTCCTGCAGTGAGTGCCGGAAATGTTTTTTATGGAAGTTAGACCTTGTTAGACATCAGAGATCTCATACAGGACAGAGGCCGTATTCCTGCCCTGAGTGTAGGAAATGTTTTTCACAGAAATCAACACTTGTTAGACATCACAGATCTCACACAGGCAAGAAGCCGCACTCTTGCCCTGAGTGTGGGAGAAATTTTTCACAGGAATCAGATCTTGTTTCACATCAGAGATTGCACACTGGAGAGAAGCTAGCCTGCCCTGAGTGTGGGAAATGTTTTACAGCAAAATCAAAACTTGTTAGACATCAGATATCTCACACGAGAGAGAAGCCATACTCCTGCCCTGAGTGCGGGAAAATGTTTTCACACAAAGTAAACCTTGTTATACATGAGAGACTGCACACGGGGGATACGCTAATTTTCTGTCCTGAATGTGAGAAATGTTTTACAAAGAAATCAGATCTTGTTAGACATCACAGATCTCACACGGGCAAGAAGCCGCACTCTTGCCCTGAGTGTGGGAGAAATTTTTCACAGGAATCAGATCTTGTTTCACATCAGAGATTGCACACTGGAGAGAAGCTATCCTGCCCTGAGTGTGGGAAATGTTTTACAGCAAAATCAAAACTTGTTAGACATCAGATATCTCACACGAGTGAGAAGCCATACTCCTGCCCTGAGTGCGGGAAAATGTTTTCACACAGAGTAAACCTTGTTATACATGAGAGACTGCACACAGGGGAGAAGCTAATTTTCTGTCCTGAATGTGAGAAATGTTTTACAAAGAAATCAGACCTTGTTAGACATCAGATATCGCACCGAAGGGATAAATCGTATTCCTGCCTGAATTGCAGAAAACTTTTTTCACAAAAATCAGACCTTGTTGAACATCAGAAAATGCACACAGGGAAGATGCCAAATTCCTGCTCTGAATGTGGGAAATGCTTTACACAAAAATCCAAACTTCTTAGACACCAGAGATCTCACACGGGGGAGAAGCCATATCCCTGTCCTGAGTGTGGGAAATGTTTTTTACAGAAGTCAGACCTTGTTAGACATCAGAGATCTCACACAGGGGAGAAGCCATATTCCTGCCCTGATTGTGGGAAATGTTTTTCACAGACATCAAACCTTATTTCACATCGGAGATTGCACTGTATGCAGGAAATACTTTGCAGAGAAAATAAAACTTGTCAGACATCAGAGATCTCACAAGGGGGAGAAGCTATGTTTCTGACCTGAGTGTGGAAAATGTCCTTTGTAGACATCAAGAGATCTCACACAGGATAGAGGCCTTATTCCTGTTCTGTACATGGGAATGTTGTATACAGAAATCAGATGCTGTTAGGCATCAGAGATTGCACATGAGCGAGAAGTCGTATTCCTGCCCCAAGTTTGGAAAATGTTGTATAAGGAAATTAGACCTTGTTATACATCAAAGTTCCCTGAGTGGTACAGGAATGAGCTTACTTACAATTCAAGGCAGGTTCACCAAACTTGCTTCTAACCTCCTGAATGTTGATTCGAACCTTGTTCCTTATATGTTTAATAATGCTTAAAGTGAAATATAAAAAATGCATAATGCCTTTAAATTATTAGCTTGGAAGATTAAAGCTGCCCGTGACGTGGCACCTCTATGATGTAAACAAGAAAAGTGAAATTTACAAAGTAAATAAAAATATGTAAAGGATAAGTTTACTTTCATTAATAGCAAATAAAAAAAAAATATAGTTTATAAAATTGCGACATAAGTTCTATTGTAGTTGACTGTTATTAAAAACTACCTTTCCATCTCTTATCACTAAACTAATTTACTTAAAGTGGTTGTAAACCCTTTTTGTTGACTTCTACCTATAGGTAAGCCTAGAATAAGGCTTACCTTTAGGTAGTGGAAATATCTCCTAAACGTGCGCCGTTTAGGAGATATTGGGCCAGATTCTCAAAGGCGTTACGACGGCGCAACACCATTAGCGCCGTCGTAACTCCTCATCTGGCCCCGGGTATCTATGCGACTGATTCTTAGAATCAGTTGCGCATAGATACCCATTAGATCTGACATGCGTAAGGCTGTTACGCTGTCAGATCTTAAAAGTAATTTTTTTTCCCGCCGCTAGGTGTCGCATCGTCGTTTTCCCCGTCGTCTATGCAAATGAGGTAAGTATGCGAGATTCCCGAACCTACGCGCGTCCGACGCTGAGAATTTACGTTGTTTCCGTAGCGTACCCGACGCGTAAGGTTGCCCCTGCTATTAGCAGGGGCAACCAATGTTAACTATGGCCGTCGTTCCCGCATCGAAGTTTAAAAAAAATACGTCGTTTGCGTAAGACGTCCGTGAATGGCGCTGGACGCCATTTACGTAAACGTCTAAGCAAATGACGTCTGGGCGACGTCATTTAGCGCAATGCACGTCGGGTAATTTACCCGACGGAGCATGCGCAGTACGCTCGGCGCGGGAGTGCGCCTAATTTAAATGGTGCCTGCCCCATTTGAATTGGGCGGGCTTGCGCCGAGCGAATTAACGATACACCGCCGCAAGTTTACAGGTAAGTGTTCTGAGAATCAGGATGTAAACCTGCGGCGGTGTAGCGTACAGCACATACATTACGCTGCAGGAGCAACGTTAATGTATGAGAATCTGGCCCATTGAATTTTTGTAGTCCGCCGAAAATCTTAACTGCGTGTGTGGGGAAGAAACAAAACAAAGTGCCGTTTCTTCCCTAGCCTGTGCCGTTAATGAGTCCGCGGCTAGAAGATAGACGCTGCCTATACGGAGACATCACCGGATTCTTTTGCAGGTAAGTGTCACATAATGGGCTAGTATGCGATGTATACTAGCCCATTATGCTTTTCATTTGCAGGCTTTGCAGACAGAAAAAGAGAAAGTAAAACCCATCAGGGTTTACTTCCTCTTCAAGTACCACTATGCAATAACTCTCAACATTTTTACTTTTACTCGCTCATGTTCTCTACATCCCTTTCAGTACCTTTTTCTTTCCGCTCACCTCAGGAAAATACAGACCCTTCTTAACTCCTTAATTTGGCGAGGTAAACAACCTTGAATAAAATCCAGTACCCAGGCCTTGGGTATAGCCCCTACTATAAGGATTTCCATACTAGCTCACTCAAGAACCTCCTGGACCCTTCAACACAAAGTCCATGAATACAAATCTGTTCCTAAAGGAGTTGTAAAGTCAGAAGTTTTTTTGTTTTTTTTTAAATCTTAATGGATTCTATTAAGATAAAAAGCCTAATGTGTGCAGCAGCCCCCCCCCCCCCCATTGCTTACCTGAGCCCCCTCTCAAAGTAGCGATGTCCACGACTGCCTCGGCCATCCAGTACTCCCCCCCCCCCCCCCCCCTGCTGTCAATCAAAGTCAGTTAGCCAGTGAGTAGGGCCGAACCGCAGCTCTGTGTCTGAATAGATACACAATGCTGCAGCTCGGCTCGGTGCCCCGATAACAAGCTGCTTGCTGTGGGGACACTCGGAGAGAGGGGTCATGAAAGCCGAAGAGGAGGATCCAGGCTGCTCTGTGCAAAACCAACTGCACAGAGCAGATAAGTAGAACATTCTTGTTATTTTTATTGAAAAAATAAATCAAAAATATAAATAAATCAAAAATAGCACTTTAAATGAATTATATGAGTCATCATTCTAAACCTTCACCTTTCACGCAAATGTTTGGATACGATCAATGCAAGATATGGTCCTCCCTGGTTAAGCCTTTACATTGTCTATCTTCTTCAACTCTACAATGGATTCCCTGGAACTCCTCATACCCGACATAGCCCTTCAATTGTGGAAAGCCGAAGGCATATACTCAAAATCTCAACTTCATTCTGATACAACTGTTTGCTCCTTCCAAAGCTAAGCTCATCTTCCTCCATCCCAAGATCTAATTTCTTTCAATATCTGCAAATAGAACATGCCTTGCACCATATTAAAGTTGGTCAATCCCGTTCACTGGGTGATTGCATTACACTAGCGTCCCCCCATGGTTCCATGGGATCAAACAATGAAGCGCATAGCTACCGTTTAACTTATGAAGCGAGTTCACCACACCGTTATGAATATTATGCCTGTTTATAATAGGAAATGGGAATTGTGGTCCACATATGGATATGTAGGTGTATAGAGGAATGATAAACATCATTCCGGAAATTCTAAAGATTAAATGCTTTGTACCCTTGTATCTTTCCTTTTTTATTATATTTTTTGTTGTGTCTTCAATTATAATGTTTTTCCGGTGTTCTGTCGAGAAGTGCCCCCCATCGAATAGTGCCCATGCATGCGCAGGACGGAGCCGCACTCCAGCTGGAGATCGTAGGAGGTATCTATAGATGGGAGATACCATTTTATTTTACTGGCACAATTCAGACCTATACAAACAGCGGGGGGGGGGAGACCGTAGTTCTCACATTGTGCCTCGCTGTTAGCCACCCTCCAGCAGCAGCGATGCACAATCTGAGTACTGCTGTTTGTATAAGTTTAAATTATGCCTTTCAAATGGTATCTCCCATTGAGTGATACCTCTTAAGAAATGCGCATGCGCCATGGTTACATTAGCCCAGCTGATCGGCAAATCAGCGGTTGTGCTATGACGTACAGCGCATGCGTAGTTCGTCCCGGGCACTATTCGATGGGGGGGGGGGGGGGCACTTCTTGACAGAATACCAGCATATATAGCACAGTGTTACGTTGCATTGTTATTATGGCCAATATGTAATGATGATATAAAGATGTCTCAGACTACTACATTCCTATAGGGAAACGGCCAATTCTCTAAGTTTTATGGAGTATGTGCTATATTTATATCAGATTGATAATTGTCATATGAAAAATCTGTATCTGTTCAAATTTTTTTTCCTGCAATAAAAATTGTTGTGATGATTGGGGTATCAAAAACTGCGCCTGACTGATAACCCACTACTGCGCCAAATGGAAAGAAGTTAAAGCGCCTAGCTGCTGTTTAAAATAAATAGTATGTGAAATAAAGGAATATATTATGTACATCAAGTGCCAATATAAAACCACAGCGCTGTGAGAATAAATAAATATTCAAATCTAAATATATATACAAGTGTACAATGTGATAACACAATTTATAAGTGGATAAACTCATAAATTTGTAAACATGCAAATAAGTGAAAAAAAGTTTGTGATGCTACAAAAAAACGTGAAGTATTCAAACGGAAAGTTCATGTGACTTCAAAAAAGTTGATCCACTCTTCCAGGACTTCCACCACACCTCAGTGTTCAGTGCTCCAATCCCCCCTCACAGTGGACACTCACCACAATCTTATGCCTCCCACTCTCGTGTTTGGCTAACGAGCTTGTAATAAGAGTATCTCCAAGGTATCACCAATATAAATCCCAGTGTTAATTTCGAGAAGTTTCCAAAATGAAAATGCAAAAAAAAGAGAAAAGTGCAAAATAGTGTAAAAACGTAAGACCAGTTTATTAAAACACTCAAATGAACCTTCAAAAGTTGCACTCACAAAACGAAATCACAAAGACAGCTTTGTGTGATAACAGATCACTGCACACTTCAATCTCCTTAACTGTAGATAATAATGGTCACGGCGGACCCTCGATTAACCGGATGATCTCACCACAATCCTTGGCACAGCACACCACCTCAAATGATAACTCCTTCACTCGATAGTGCAAACCAGCTGAAAGATGGCTGCAAACAGTCCTAGATGTAACTTGGAACTTTTTTTCAAACATGGATTAGGCCACGCCCCGACATGTTTCGACTTCCTGTCTTATTCATGGGTATGGCCGAATCCCACAATCCCCTCTTTTTTATCTGCTCAGGGTTATTTAGCATCGAATCAGAACAGAGAGTGACGATTAACACGCCGCCGCCTGCGTGTGTATATCGCACTATCTGACAGCGAGAGCGTCACCTGGTCACGTGTAATGCCGCGTCCAATGGGGTGAGAGCATCGCCGTTTCTATGGGCGGGAGCTGTGTGTAGCGTCTCGCTCGTCAGTCCAGCAGCAATGAGCGCGACCAATCATGCTGCGCTTCTCTTGTGTCCAATCATCCTGCCGGAAAGTGACGAGTGAGCATTAGCTATCGTCAGGGTGCCGCGTTGTCCTAACAACGGGGGACGCGACCAACTGGTCACGTGTACCCCGCGGCCAATAGACATTCTTCGCAGCAATAACCCAGACGGAGATGCAGTGTACATATGGTACACTTACATGACACACAACAGTTTACTATTTGTTAAAAAAGGAACAAAACTAACAAATTAGTATTAAAAATATTACAGTGTGTGAATATAACAGTAATAGATCAAATACTGGGGGAAAAATGATCTTAAATAAGAGGACGGTCTCTCGAGAGTCCCCATGACCACCAATCCCCAGTTATTACACACTAAATAAATAAAATACATTCATTGTTTAAAAATTAAAATTAGCACTATAACTTTGATCTGATATACAAATACTATTAATAACATTATTTATAGTATATATAAATTATGTATAAAAACGATGCACCAAATATACTGTATACACATGCACATTACCACGGGAATATCAGGACAACATGCCTCTAAGTAACTATCGTGCATGTGAGTAGGTACATAAAATAAAATATATTTAAATTGAAGATACTACTCGATTTAATCATAGAATGAATGGCTAATGGTCACTATTGATAACGAATGACCCAATATTTCATGAATACCACACATCATAGTGACAAGATAAATTAAATTAAATATTAATTCAAGATAAAAACTAGGGGTCTGAACATAGACTGACAGTTGCAGAGAAGAGGGTTTAAACTGGTATCACCCATGCTAATTAGCTTATTAACCTGCATTCCAGTAATTAGGTACAGTCCAGAAACGAACAATAGGAAGAAAAATATTAAGAAAAGTATTCACCTATAACATATATAAATGACATAGATAAACAATGGAAATAATGTTAGAGAAATTGTGTGTCTCAAGAGTTATTAATAAAACAGTTGAGGTCAACTTCTATATTTAAACCCCGAGGCTGAAGACATTTAAGCAGGTATATCCACTGGGTTTCGCGTTGTGAGAGGTCCCTGATCCTATTTGAACCCCTCCAACCGAAATATACCACGTCGATACCACAGAATTGAATCAAAGATGGATCCTGCTTATGTCTCTTTTTAAAATGCATCGAGACGCTGTGATATTCAAAGCCCTTTTTTATATTCGCTAAATGTTCAGCGATTCGCACCCTAAGCAATCTCTTTGTTCTCCCCACATAGAGTAGACCACATGGACACCACAGTAAATAAACCACGTAGGAGGAGTTACACGTGCTAAATTCTTTAATCTCAAAAGGGCTACCATCACTTCCTACTACTTGACATATCCCCCTGTTGTGTATATTGAGAGTGAAAACCTGTTAGAAAACCCCATTGATGCTGGCTATTAGGTTCAACAGATTCCTTCTTCCTTAGACACTGTTCCCTCTGTACTTCTGCTACATCTCTTATGATGTTATTCAATTTCGTTTCATTGTACCCCTTCTGTACAAATCTCTGTTTCAACATAGTTGCTTGTTCTACATAGTCTGATTCCTCAGTACAATTTCTCCTCACTCTTAGGAACTGTCCTTTCGGGATATTACTTATCCACGCCGGATGATGTCCACTCCGGATCGACAAGTAACTGTTCCGATCGGTTGTTTTGAAATGTACTTTAGTCTTCAATTTTCCATTTAGATGTTCGATGTTGACATCAAGAAAATCTACTGAATTCATACTAATATTGTATTCAAGCTTAATGTTGTTTCTATTGTTGTTGAGATCTGTCAGGAACAATCTAAGATCCACCTCCGATCCCTCCCAAATGAGTAAGAGATCGTCGATGAATCTGCGATAGAAAATGAGCTGTTGTTTCTGATTGCGGAAGATATATCTATCTTCCCATTCCGCCATGAACAGGTTGGCGAGGCTGGGAGAAAACTTTGCCCCCATAGCCACGCCAACCTGCTGCGAGAAGAAGAAGCCATTGAACCAAAAATAGTTGTGCGCCATGGAGAACTCCAGGGCTTGGCCCAAAAATGTCTTTTGGACATGGGGAATGTCATCCCTCCTACTCAGTGCCCAATTTAATGCCAGCGCAGCGTCCTCATGCTGGATTATAGTATAAAGGGACGCTACGTCCGCTGTTACCAAAATGATGTTGGACTCAGGATTGATATTTAATAGCTCCAAAGATGTCAATAAATCCGTTGTGTCTTTCAAGAACGCCCTGGTGTTACGGACACTCGGCTGGAGAAACTTGTCTAAGTATTCTCCCAACCTAGCAGTCACAGATCCAATCCCATTTACAATGGGTCGGGCTGGTGGGACTGTTGGGTGTTTGTGAATCTTAGGTAGCGTGTATATCACAGGAGTCCTACACACAGAGGGGGCTAGATAGGCTTTTTCTTTGGCATTAAGGGCCTTAGTCCGGTATCCCCAACAAACTAGAGCATCCAGTTGAGATTTATAATCCTCAGTAGGGTCTGAACCCAATCTCCTGTAGGTGGCAGGGTCGCTTAACAGTGTGGTCAGTTGGTTCAGATAAAACTCCTTATCCATAACGACCACTCCGCCCCCTTTATCCGCAGGACGGATGATAATCTCCTTATTATTTTCAAGGCTTTTTATTCCTTCTTTTATAAATTCTGGGTTCACCTTCTTCTTTTGAGGTAGTTCATCAATATCCTTCAACACTAACTGCTTGAAGACCTCGATGTAATGATTATTTGGGTTTTGGGGATTAAATAGGGATCTATTTTTTAGGCCACTATCTATGTGCACTGGGGCGGCAATGCTCTTTAAAGATGATTCTGCCGGATGACTCAGAAAAATATCTCCTGGAGATTTTATTAGAGAAACAAATTAAAGCCTGGTGGGATGTGTTTACGTTCGAGCACTATAATAAGGAGGGTCTGATTTTTAGGAGTTTAAGGTGGGAGGTGACTCCCCAGGATGGTCTCCATGAGACTAAATATATGGATGAATGGAAGAAATTCTTTAACAAAGTGGGGATGGAATTACAGGTATTGGTCCTGAAAAGGAAACAGATCAAGTTAAGTATGATTAACGATAAAATCAAAATCATACAAGATAAATTGGCACCAATCAATGACTCTGCTATGATTAAAGAATTTAATACGAACATGAAGAAAAAATTGGAGAAAACTGATAGGGAGACACAGAAGAGAAAGGTTAAGAAATATAACCGAGACTCCGAGGATTTTAAAAATGATAAGATATATGCATGGCAAATTGCTGCCGGAACTGACAACGGGAACGAGGGAGTTAAACCTGTACAAAAAACGAATCCCATTAGCCAGAAAAAGGATTCGATTAAACACACTACCAGTAAAGCCATATTGAGAAAAAATGAACATCTACTACCTAATCAGAGACGGAATTCTGACTCACAGGCTTCTGGAAGTGGTCAGTATGGCCCACAATTTGAATCACCTGCAGCACCTAGACGAGAGAGAGATGATTACCAATATGGTCATAATCATCAATCACCTCGCCCTTATTACACACAGGGGGCCAGATTCATGAACAATGGTGCAGATTTGCACCGGCGTGGTGCATCATTTTTAGACTACACCGGTCCAGCGCGGAGAGGCAGTTAGGTGATTCAAGAAACTTTTTTTGTCTACGATGCCCCAGCGGGGCGGATTTTAGACGGTGTAAGGCGGGGTAAGGCCAACTGGGAGTCACCCTATGCTAATGAAGTGCCGACCGTGGCGCAGGGGTCACGCCGGGGCGCATCTTAGACCGCACATGCTCAGTGACATCCAGGGGTAAATGCCCCAATCTGCACATGCTCAGAACTGCGCCCCGGCGTGATCCCTGAGCTACGCCGACCCACTACCAAAGCCCAGTCCATGAATCAGCCCAGACTTCCGCCCTGCAGGTGCAAATGTACTGAAGCTTTTTTTTTTCTAAGCTAGGTCGTTTGCATTGTGGTGGGGCAGTTATGGCTGATGAGGAATCCTCAGGTGGGCGGATGACCAATTTCAGCCCAGAGGAGAGGGCTGTAATTATTGAGGGCCTCTCCCAACATGGGGACCGCCTCTATGTGTTGTCCAGCAAGTGTTGTTGCTCAGTTCGTTTGTAACGCTGCTGCTTTAGCTGCTCTCCAGCTGACCTCTGCAAGTTTGGTGCAAAGTTACCCCTGCTTTTATGAGGTGTAACTTTGCACCGGAAATTTCAGCTCCGCTCACCGGGAGTAGCCTGCGCCGGTCAAGCTTAAGTTGATGAATCGGCCCAAAAACCTCATTTGCATATTTAAAACACAAAAACCATGGCCGCGCCAGATCCGACCAGCGTAAATCTGCGCCAACGCCGCGCCGGCGTGGAAAGGTTACACCGAGGCGATGAAGTCTATTTGGAGGCGTAATCTGGTTCTCTGGGTAAGGCGCAGCGATCCGCCGGCGCAAATCTGCACTTACGCCGTGCATCTACCAAAAAAACGGTGTAAGTGCTTCATGAATCTGGCCCAGGGTGAACAGAACCATTGTCAGTATTACCCTCAACAAGAATATCAACAGTGGTATGCACACCCAGCACCCAATTATTATCATCATCAACCACAGCCTTTTTTAGGGCAGAGGGGGAGGGGGAGAGGAGCAACCCCGAAGAGACCCCCTCACAATGCCCACAACAGGGGGGGGGGGGGACAGGAATGGACAACCATATCCTCACTCCAAGAATGGAGACTACCCCCAAAGAGAAGAAGGGGCTGTAGGGCCGGACGGAGAAAGCAATCCAAAGAAAAGACCGAGGAAAACCTAAATACAGGGATCTTTAATTTAAGTAAAGTAGTGTTGAATCCGAAAGAACTGAACATACTAAATACTGGCCTAAAATGTGCACCAAGGAGAGTCATGAACAAGTTTAATTTGTACATTGATACCCATAAATTCATAAGGACTCTTAATATGAAAAAATATTTTCTGAGTCATCCGGCAGAATCATCTTTAAAGAGCATTGCCGCCCCAGTGCACATAGATAGTGGCCTAAAAAATAGATCCCTATTTAATCCCCAAAACCCAAATAATGATTACATCGAGGTCTTCAAGCAGTTAGTGTTGAAGGATATTGATGAACTACCTCAAAAGAAGAAGGTGAACCCAGAATTTATAAAAGAAGGAATAAAAAGCCTTGAAAATAATAAGGAGATTATCATCCGTCCTGCGGATAAGGGGGGCGGAGTGGTCGTTATGGATAAGGAGTTTTATCTGAACCAACTGACCACACTGTTAAGCGACCCTGCCACCTACAGGAGATTGGGTTCAGACCCTACTGAGGATTATAAATCTCAACTGGATGCTCTAGTTTGTTGGGGATACCGGACTAAGGCCCTTAATGCCAAAGAAAAAGCCTATCTAGCCCCCTCTGTGTGTAGGACTCCTGTGATATACACGCTACCTAAGATTCACAAACACCCAACAGTCCCACCAGCCCGACCCATTGTAAATGGGATTGGATCTGTGACTGCTAGGTTGGGAGAATACTTAGACAAGTTTCTCCAGCCGAGTGTCCGTAACACCAGGGCGTTCTTGAAAGACACAACGGATTTATTGACATCTTTGGAGCTATTAAATATCAATCCTGAGTCCAACATCATTTTGGTAACAGCGGACGTAGCGTCCCTTTATACTATAATCCAGCATGAGGACGCTGCGCTGGCATTAAATTGGGCACTGAGTAGGAGGGATGACATTCCCCATGTCCAAAAGACATTTTTGGGCCAAGCCCTGGAGTTCTCCATGGCGCACAACTATTTTTGGTTCAATGGCTTCTTCTTCTCGCAGCAGGTTGGCGTGGCTATGGGGGCAAAGTTTTCTCCCAGCCTCGCCAACCTGTTCATGGCGGAATGGGAAGATAGATATATCTTCCGCAATCAGAAACAACAGCTCATTTTCTATCGCAGATTCATCGACGATCTCTTACTCATTTGGGAGGGATCGGAGGTGGATCTTAGATTGTTCCTGACAGATCTCAACAACAATAGAAACAACATTAAGCTTGAATACAATATTAGTATGAATTCAGTAGATTTTCTTGATGTCAACATCGAACATCTAAATGGAAAATTGAAGACTAAAGTACATTTCAAAACAACCGATCGGAACAGTTACTTGTCGATCCGGAGTGGACATCATCCGGCGTGGATAAGTAATATCCCGAAAGGACAGTTCCTAAGAGTGAGGAGAAATTGTACTGAGGAATCAGACTATGTAGAACAAGCAACTATGTTGAAACAGAGATTTGTACAGAAGGGGTACAATGAAACGAAATTGAATAACATCATAAGAGATGTAGCAGAAGTACAGAGGGAACAGTGTCTAAGGAAGAAGGAATCTGTTGAACCTAATAGCCAGCATCAATGGGGTTTTTTAACAGGTTTCCACTCTCAATATACACAACAGGGGGATATGTCAAGTAGTAGGAAGTGATGGTAGCCCTTTTGAGATTAAAGAATTTAGCACGTGTAACTCCTCCTACGTGGTTTATTTACTGTGGTGTCCATGTGGTCTACTCTATGTGGGGAGAACAAAGAGATTGCTTAGGGTGCGAATCGCTGAACATTTAGCGAATATAAAAAAGGGCTTTGAATATCACAGCGTCTCGATGCATTTTAAAAAGAGACATAAGCAGGATCCATCTTTGATTCAATTCTGTGGTATCGACGTGGTATATTTCGGTTGGAGGGGTTCAAATAGGATCAGGGACCTCTCACAACGCGAAACCCAGTGGATATACCTGCTTAAATGTCTTCAGCCTCGGGGTTTAAATATAGAAGTTGACCTCAACTGTTTTATTAATAACTCTTGAGACACACAATTTCTCTAACATTATTTCCATTGTTTATCTATGTCATTTATATATGTTATAGGTGAATACTTTTCTTAATATTTTTCTTCCTATTGTTCGTTTCTGGACTGTACCTAATTACTGGAATGCAGGTTAATAAGCTAATTAGCATGGGTGATACCAGTTTAAACCCTCTTCTCTGCAACTGTCAGTCTATGTTCAGACTCCTAGTTTTTATCTTGAATTAATATTTAATTTAATTTATCTTGTCACTATGATGTGTGGTATTCATGAAATATTGGGTCATTCGTAATCAATAGTGACCATTAGCCATTCATTCTATGATTAAATCGAGTAGTATCTTCAATTTAAATATATTTTATTTTATGTACCTACTCACATGCACGATAGTTACTTAGAGGCATGTTGTCCTGATATTCCCGTGGTAATGTGCATGTGTATACAGTATATTTGGTGCATCGTTTTTATACATAATTTATATATACTATAAATAATGTTATTAATAGTATTTGTATATCAGATCAAAGTTATAGTGCTAATTTTAATTTTAATTTTTAAACAATGAATGTATTTTATTTATTTAGTGTGTAATAACTGGGGATTGGTGGTCATGGGGACTCTCGAGAGACCGTCCTCTTATTTAAGATCATTTTTCCCCCAGTATTTGATCTATTACTGTTATATTCACACACTGTAATATTTTTAATACTAATTTGTTAGTTTTGTTCCTTTTTTAACAAATAGTAAACTGTTGTGTGTCATGTAAGTGTACCATATGTACACTGCATCTCCGTCTGGGTTATTGCTGCGAAGAATGTCTATTGGCCGCGGGGTACACGTGACCAGTTGGTCGCGTCCCCCGTTGTTAGGACAACGCGGCACCCTGACGATAGCTAATGCTCACTCGTCACTTTCCGGCAGGATGATTGGACACAAGAGAAGCGCAGCATGATTGGTCGCGCTCATTGCTGCTGGACTGACGAGCGAGACGCTACACACAGCTCCCGCCCATAGAAACGGCGATGCTCTCACCCCATTGGACGCGGCATTACACGTGACCAGGTGACGCTCTCGCTGTCAGATAGTGCGATATACACACGCAGGCGGCGGCGTGTTAATCGTCACTCTCTGTTCTGATTCGATGCTAAATAACCCTGAGCAGATAAAAAAGAGGGGATTGTGGGATTCGGCCATACCCATGAATAAGACAGGAAGTCGAAACATGTCGGGGCGTGGCCTAATCCATGTTTGAAAAAAAGTTCCAAGTTACATCTAGGACTGTTTGCAGCCATCTTTCAGCTGGTTTGCACTATCGAGTGAAGGAGTTATCATTTGAGGTGGTGTGCTGTGCCAAGGATTGTGGTGAGATCATCCGGTTAATCGAGGGTCCGCCGTGACCATTATTATCTACAGTTAAGGAGATTGAAGTGTGCAGTGATCTGTTATCACACAAAGCTGTCTTTGTGATTTCGTTTTGTGAGTGCAACTTTTGAAGGTTCATTTGAGTGTTTTAATAAACTGGTCTTACGTTTTTACACTATTTTGCACTTTTCTCTTTTTTTGCATTTTCATTTTGGAAACTTCTCGAAATTAACACTGGGATTTATATTGGTGATACCTTGGAGATACTCTTATTACAAGCTCGTTAGCCAAACACGAGAGTGGGAGGCATAAGATTGTGGTGAGTGTCCACTGTGAGGGGGGATTGGAGCACTGAACACTGAGGTGTGGTGGAAGTCCTGGAAGAGTGGATCAACTTTTTTGAAGTCACATGAACTTTCCGTTTGAATACTTCACGTTTTTTTGTAGCATCACAAACTTTTTTTCACTTATTTGCATGTTTACAAATTTATGAGTTTATCCACTTATAAATTGTGTTATCACATTGTACACTTGTATATATATTTAGATTTGAATATTTATTTATTCTCACAGCGCTGTGGTTTTATATTGGCACTTGATGTACATAATATATTCCTTTATTTCAAATAAAAATTGTTGGTAAACCCAAAGGTCAATCTCTGCTTCTGGATAACCTTTTGGAACTTTTTAAATCTTTGAAAACTGAATCCAAAGGACTTACTGATATATTGCCTCCTAACAGCTCCTCCTTCTATAGAAACAGCTGCTCCTTCTACAGAAAAACCCTCAACCCGCAAACTTAGAACATACATTCCCCTTCAAGACTTCTTCAAAACTATGCCAATCCCCCCAAAACACCTTGTCCCCATGTTGATGGGGAGAAGGGCTTTTTCCCCACAACCCTTGCCGTGTGGTTGTGGGGGTCTGCAGGCAGGGGACTTATCGTAAACTGGAAGCCCCCTTTAACAAGGGCGTCTCCAGATCCCGCCCCCCTATGTGAATGGGTATCGGGTATATTGTACCCCTACTCATTCCCCCCAAAAAGTAAAAATTACAGGACAATTTCTTTATTTTAAAAAAAGTGTCAGCGCCAACGGACCAAAAAAATATAAAATGGAAAAACTCTGTCTCGATGGGAGGTGTTGCAGAACAATTCAGCTTTGTTTACAACGAATGACACTTGCAATCTTTAAAGGCACAGAGGAGGTTGTCCTCAGGCAATGTCTGCATAGCAGGGGGGCCTGGCTCATATGTGTAAACAATACTATACAAACCAGTTGGAGGAAGGGCTGCCCTATGAACAGTGATTGGTCCAAAGGCAAATGGTAGGGGGTTTTGAATGAGTGAGTGTGGCTGGAACTCAGAGCTCTTTGTTCTCTTGGACGCTAGGTGAGTAAGGATCTCAGCTGGCCAAAGCCTCATGGAAGCCTGGTGGCCATCTTGGGTCTAAGACATGTGGCCAAGGCCAAGGCCTTCTCTCTATTTGAACTCAGCCAGAGCAGGAGAGGAAGTGTCAAGTATATTTCCTTGTTATAACCAGTACTGTTACTAGGCCATAGTTATGTGTTAGAATGTGATATTCCTACTTTGAAGGAAATAAATACAATATGTTAAAACTAGCACTTGTTAGTCTTTATAACTAGCATTATAGCCGTATGCCTAATATACATTATGGTCTTAAATACTAGCAAACAAGGGACTTATGCATTTTAATACAGATGCAATAGTTATATATATATTATGTTACAGTAAAGGATAGACACATATAGTTATTATTGCATGATTGATACTTCAGGAGGAGTCCCGCCGACTGCAGCCTTTTCACGATGACAGCTGTTATATAGCTGAGGGCGGGGGCCACCGGTGATGTAACACCGGTGATGTAACTTCTGATGTCAGAGGGGGGTGGGGTCTCCTGTTTACATCACCGGTTGCCCCCGATCTTGCCTATTTAACAGCTATAAAAGCCAAAACACAGCCGTCGTGGGGATGCCTCCCATCATGGCAGGGTTTTTTCATTTTTTTTTCTCTGGACCGTTGGACGCTGTCATTTTTACTTTTTGGACACTTTTTTGGTGAATGAGTAGGGGTACAATGTACCCAATACCCATTCACATAGGGGGGGCAGGATCTGGGGTCCTCTTGTTAAAGGAAGCTTGCAGATTCCGATAAGTCCCCTGCCCGCAGACCCCCACAACCACCGGGCAAGGGTTGTGGGGAAGAAGCCCTTTTCCCCATCAACATGAGGACAATCTGTTTTGGGGGGACCCCAAAGTACCCTCCCCATGTTGAGGGCATGTGGCCTGGTACGGTTCAGGAGGCTTTTTCTGCTCCCTGCCAGGTTGCATGCTCGGACCTGAAGGGCCAGCTGGGGAATTATCCTTTATGTAAACAGGTGCCCAAAACTGAAATAAATATTCCAGATGAGGTCTTACTAATGATTTATACAGATGATCTCTCTCTCTCTCTCTCTCTCTGGAGTCTATATCTATTTCACACAATAAAGGACTTTGCTCACCTTAGAAACTACAGCTTGGCATTGCATGCTATTACATTGGGGATCGAAAGTTTGGGCACCCCAGGTAAAAATTTGTATTAATGTGCATAACGAAGCCAAGAAAAGATGGAAAAATCTCCAAAAGGCATCAAATTACAGATTAGACATTCTTATATGTCAAAAAAAGTTAGATTTTTTTTCCATCATTTACACTTTCAAAATTACAGAAAACAAAAAAATGGCGTCTGCAAAAGTTTGGGCACCCTGCAGAATTTATAGCATGCACTGCCCCCTTTGCAAAGCTGAGATCTGCCAGTGTCATGGATTGTTCTCAATCATCGTCTTGGAAGACCAGGTGATGTCAATCTCAAAGGTTTTAAATGCCCAGACTCATCTGACCTTGCCCCAACAATCAGCACCATGGGTTCTTCTAAGCAGTTGTCTAGAACAGTGGTCATCAACCCTGTCCTGCAGGGCCCACTAACAGGCCAGGTTTTATGTATTACCTTGGGGAGATGAAGTCTAGAATACTGCAATCACTGAGGAGCAAATGATATCGGCTGTGATGTATTTCAGTTATCTTGCAAACCTGGCCTGTTAGTGGGCCCTGCAGGACAAGGTTGATGACCACTGGTCTAGAAAACTGAAACTGAAAATAGTTGATGCTCACAAAGCTGGAGAAGGCTATAAGAAGATAGCAAAGCGTTTTCAGATGTCAATATCCTCTGTTCGGAATGTAATTAAGAAATGGCAGTCATCAGGAACAGTGGAAGTTAAAGCAAGATCTGGAAGACCAAGAAAAATATCAGACAGAACAGCTCGCAGGAATGTGAGAAAAGCAATTCAAAACCCACGTTTGACTGCACGATTCCACTATAAAGAGATACTTGCACAAATATGGTCTTCATGGAAGAGTCATCAGAAGAAAACCTCTTCTACGTCCTCACCATAAAAATCAGCGTTTGAACTTTGCAAATGAACATATAGACAAGCCTGGTGCATTAGGGAAACAAGTTCTGTGGACCGTAGAGGTTAAAATATAACTTTTTGGCCGGAATGAGCAAAGGTACGTTTGGAGAAGAAAGGACACAGAATTTAATGAAAAGAACCTCTGTCCAACTGTTAAGCATGGGGGTGGATCAATCATGCTTTGGGGTTGTATTGCAGCCAGTGGCACAGGGAACATTTCACTAGTAGAAGGAAAAATGGATTCAATAAAATTTCAACAAATTTTGGATGGTAACTTGATGCCATCTGTGAAAAAGCTTAAAGAGAGGATGGCTTCTACAAATGGATAATGATCCTAAACACACCTCAAAATCCACAGGGGATTACATCAAGAGGCGTAAACTGAAGGTTTTGCCATGGCCTTCACAATCTCCTGACCTCAACATAATTAGAAAATCTATGGATAGACCTTAAGGCCAGATTTAGGGGAGAAGCCAAATTCCTGTCCTGAGTGTGTGAAATGTTTTGCAAGGAAACCAGAACTTGTTAGGCCCCGTACACACGACCGAGGAACTCGACGTGCCAAACACATCGAGTTCCTCGTCGAGTTCAGTGTGGAAGCCGCCGAGGAACTCGGCGGGCCGACTTTTCCCATTGACTAACGAGAAAATAGAGAACATGTTCTCTTTTCGGCCCGACGAGTTCCTCGTCGGCTTCCTCGCTGAAAAGTGTACACACGACCGAGTTTCTCGCCAGAATCCAGCTCCGACCGAGTTTCTGGCTGAATTCTGCCGAGAAACTCGGTCGTGTGTACGGGGCCTCAGACATCAGAGATGTCACTCAGGGGGGGAAACGTATTCCTGCCCTGAGTATGGGAAATGTTTTTCACGGAAATCGCACCTTGTTTTACATCAAAGGTCTCACACAGGGGAAAAACCCTATTCCTGCCCTGAGTGTGGAAAATGTTATACACGGAAATTCAAACTTGTTCTACATCAGAAATCCCACTGAGGGATGTAGGGGTGAGCTGAACATACCTGGTTTCAGTTTACGGGAGGTTCTATAAACTTGCTCCAAAGCTGAATTCAGTTCTTTTAATAATGTTTAAAGTTTAAATTGCTGGATGCTAAATGACATTTTCTGACACATTCATGGCAGCACACACTGGGTTGTGACTCCGCCCCCACAACCTGACAGGATTGGTTAGCTATAAATTTGAAGGGGAGACACCCCGCACCATTATCTTTTTTATCCTCACCTGACAGATTGGACGGATGCAGCAATACCTCTTACCTCAATTCGCCCCAGCAGGTTCAAGCTTCTCCTGTTTGGAAGTCCCTCCTGTATAGTCTCTAAAGGAGATTCTATGGAGGCAACCCCATTCTGGTGGTCTCAGGGGCACAAGGAGTATCTGGCATTTTTTAGTAAGCTTTAAAGAAGCTTCTATTTTCACAGTTGCCCTACTTTTCATTCCTTCACTGATTTACTTTGCCCAGCACTGAGTTCTTAATTAATGGCTGGTACCTCACCACATTCTAGCTCTAAATGAGCCTTCTTGTCCTTCAGGCAAGCCCCTTACCGTGGTCATCGTCGCCCTGCGCATGCGTGCAGCAGGATAATGACGCCGCTGTTCCCTCTGCCCTCTTCCAAGATGGCGCCGGGCAAGCGGAACACTTCTGCGCATGGGCGAGCGTGTCATCCGGAGTTAAAAACACAGCGCTATTGTTAGGGCTTAAGGCTGCTGCTCTGCTAAATGTTTTAAGCAAAAATTACCAGGCATTAAGGTAGGTGACCTCCCAGACCTGTCCCTAATCCTGGCTAGTTCCTGTGACATTTCTTAAAAAAAAACAAAAAACGCATGGCTTTTCCTTTTTCTCTCCAGACTGTCCTCAAGGCTGTCTCTCGTGCACCTTTCATGGAGGTCACTGCCCTCGCAGACCACCACCAGCAAACAAGGTAAGAGGCTGTCCAAATAGGTAAGTAGAGAAGAGACTAAAAGAGAGCCTAACCACTAACGCTGCATTTCTGGTAGCCCTATCAGGTCAAGAGACGCAAGTTTGTGGCATAGAGGGAGATCAAGTCCTGCGTCCAGCAAAAGGTCACGCAGAAGTCGCTCAAGGTCACCCTCCCACTATCATCGCTCAAGACATAGCCGCTCATGTCACAGCCGCTCCCGTCATAGTCGGTCCCACCGCAGACGATCACCTTCATCTCACCACGAACGGAACTATCATACCGGCCCCACGGCAAACGCTTGCTGGGTATGCGGGGCTCCAGCCTTGCCAGGAAAACTGGCTTGCCGTTCTTCAATGAAGCAACCATGGAGAAGGAATCGGACGCCAGAAAAGCTACAGAGCTCATAAGAGAGTCGCCACGGGAGTACATTTTGGGAACTACGGCTCCTCTAGTAGATGATCCTACCCCAAGCACATCACCAGCACCCTGCCATTACACCCAGGTTTCAGGAACCCTCTCTGAGAACGAAGAACGTGAGGCGGCGTCAGGGTTCCACTTCAGCTTAGTTGAACCGTTCGCTCGCTCAGTCAAAGAAGCGATTGGCTGGGAGGAGGATAGGACAGAACCTCAGAGGGTTCGGATATATTTTCCAGAACTGAAGTGGGATCCTGAATCGTTTCCCTTCATCGAAGAGCTGGAGGACCTCATAAGAGATGAATGGGAGAGATCGGATAAGCGGCCTATTCTTAGCAACAAGCTTGCAAAATTGTATCCCTTAAAGTAGTCTAAAATCAATTCCCTGATTAATGCACCCACAGTCGATTCATCCTTAATGCGACTTGCCAGACACGTTACCCTGCCGATTGAAGACGCAGTTACCTTTCGGGACGTACTTGATCGCAAAATCGATCTTGAATTAAAAAAGGCTTACTCCACGGCAGGTGGCGCCTGTAGGCTGGCTATCACCACGGCTGCAGTAGCCAAAGTCGAACCGAGCAGGAGAAAATAATTTCCTCCCTGCAGGAGATTAAATTGGCAGGCGACTTCATGGCAGCAGCCTCAGTCGACATTATTAGATCTTCAACAAGGGCAATGCTAGCCTCAGTTATGGCCAGAAGAGCCTCATGGCTGAAGCCCTGGATAGCTGATGCAGCATCAAAATCAAATTGGTGTAAAATTCCATATGACAGTTCAAATTTATTTGGCGCGAAGCTGGATTCAGCCATCTCCAAAGTCATGGGAGGAAAGTCGGGGCTTATTCCCTCCGATAGGAGACCCAAGTCCCAGAAAGGTCCCGCTTACAGGCGTAATCTTCCCGACAGATACAGGGATGCTAGATCCTATCGTCCCGGCAGGGAGTTCAGGAGGGATCTGAAAAATTCTCTACCCTTCTTTATGAAGGTACAGAAGGTCAAGGCCATCACGGCTGGGGACCAGCAGAAGTCTTTTTGAGGATTCGCCCGCCCACCCAGCTCAGGTGGGCACCAGGCTCAAGAATTTTGCTCAAATATGGTCAAGTCACATAACAGATCCATGGACATTATCCGATCAAAATCCACAAAGCTTTTCTGCTTCGTTTTTTCTCCGTAAGTATTAAGTTGCATACGCAAAATTAGGGCTGCTTTTACATGGTGTAAAGATAGTACACCATGTAAAAGCAGACGCGTTTTTTTTTCGAATTTGAATATTTTTTTTCACGCCGTATCTTTTTTTTTCCCCGACGCAACTTTATTGACCCGTCGCAATCCACAAAGTCCGGCGTAACGTAATTTTGCGCTATGCACGTCGGGAAAATTACGTCACGAGCATGCGCAGTACGGCCGGCGCGGGAGCGCGCCTCATTTAAATGGGAATCGCCCCCATGAAATGAGGAACGCCTTGCGCCGGCGGAGTTTAAGTTACACGGCCAGAAATTTCTAGGTAAGTGCTTTGTGGATCGGGCACTTAGGTAGAAATTTTAAGGCAGTGTAACTTAAATCAGAGGCTCTAGTTCCTCTGAGCTCCACAGAGTGGTGATCTCACGTCTATCCAGACATAAAGTCTCTATGGTGACAGACAGGAAATGATGTCAAGTACAGACAGGAAGTTCCGGGTGAGAGGTGAGTCGGGAGGAAGTAGAGAGAAGACATTGCTGGAAGTGGCAGCAGAGAAGGTAATAAGATTCTATTTACACCCAGTAACCCCCGTCATGTCCGTCCTCTTCCTCCATAGTCACTGTGACGTCTTTTATCTCCAGCAGATGATGATACACACATATATAGTATGGAAACCTACATTAACCCCTTCAGAGTCAGAACATTCCTCCAATTACAGGGTCGGAACATTCTCTTCATTTTGGAGATAAATTCTAATAATATGTTCCCCTAAACCATGGGAGTCCAAACTTTTTACTTAGAGGGCCACATTGTATATTTAAAAACATATTCGCGGGCCGGAATAAATAAATCGACAGCAGAAGAATAGAATCTGATAGACTGCTGCCAGTGGGGCTGGATGGTGCTCCTGTATCCTTTGCCGGTGACTTGTCGGTATGGTTCCCCTATCGAGATGGTTCCTGTAAGGACTGCGCAGGCTCATTCCTTAACATCCCTGTGGATTGAAGGATGTTAAAAAAAGAGCCAGGAGGCCGAGCGAGCCGTCCGAGCGAAGTGAAGCCGACTGGCCACTTACCTCAAATTCCACGTCGCCCTGGAGTTTCGGTGATTTCCGTCGGAAAGGATTACGCCTGCGCAGTCCTTACAGGAACCATATCGTCAGATCACCGGCACCTAAACGCTGGAGCGTCATGCATCGGGAATAAACTTCCAGTGTGCATGAGGCCTTATATCAGTCTCCCCATTAATCTGTGTCATGATCAGTCTTCCCATACATTTGAGTCCCCATCACTCATCAGAGTATCCCCACAAATTAGTGTCCCCATCAGATTCATCAGCCCCCCCCACCACACACACACACACTTGGTTGTGTCCCCATCAGAGCCATCAGCCCCTCCCCTGCATTTTTGTGTCCCCATCAGCCCACCCCACATGTTTGTATCCCCTTCCGCTCATCAGAACCCTCCCCCCCCCCCGGTGTCACATTTGGCACCTTTCAGGGGGTAGGGGGTGCAGATACCTGTCTAAGACAGGTATTTGCACCCATTTCCGGGAGTCCTCTCTGCGGGTATTCTGCGGGTAGTCCGTCACTTCCCGCCCCCGCCCGTTGTGTTCTCTGAAACACGCGGCTCCCAGAACACCGCGGGGACCAGTGAGGACGGTGCAGCGCGACTCGCTTTACTGCCCGGTTCCCTACGGCACATGCACGAGTAAGGGGGCAAGGAGTGCTTAAAGTGGAAATTCCACTTTTGGCAGCAGCCCGCTCCTTATAAAAAATGCTACAGCTCCTAAACAATTTTTTTTTCAAATGCTCCTAAACACTGCAAAAATGCTGGCAAAAAAAGTGCTAAAAGTTAGTGTTTTTTTTATTCATTTTTTTTTGTGATTTTTTTTTTTTGGAGCATCTAGTGTGCAGGGAGCCTAATTGTAGTTTCCTGTCCTAAGCTGGATAAATGTCGTTTTTGGTTCTGCTGTACTCAGCTGAGTGGGTGGTTGATTGCTCCTGCCTCTGGAATAAGCTTCCAGAAATAGGTAGGAGGGTTAATAACTGGGTTATGAATCTTTATCTTACCTCAGCCAATCCCAGGGAGGATGTCCCAGAAGGTGTAGCTTGGAAGTACCTGCACCCTCATCCCTCCATCCACCAGTATTGCAATAAATCATTAAAAGACACCTCTAGACTTAAGCCCTGTACACACGGGCCAGAATCTCGTCAGGAAAAAACCCTTGGGGGCATGGCAAGATGGTGAAGAGAGCAGTTGTATAGACACACTGCTCCGGCTCTAAACCAACATCCTTACCTTATCCTGGGTCCGTTGTCTTCGCCAAAGGTACCGATCTGTTCCCCACGGAGGTGGGCATCTGGCAGGCTGAAATGGTGAAATACGGGCCACCCCAGTCCCCATCCATGGCGGAGAAACTGGCATGGTTCAAGAGGAAAGATGGTGCATGTACATGCAGGGCAGACAGACACGCTGCAGGCCTCCTCATCTGCTGACAAGAACCATGCTACAGGGGTGAGTGCTTCTATTCCTGCCCTCTTTCGCTCTCAAGCAGACCCTGTCTGTGGATTCTCCTACCCCTGCTAAACCTACACTGTCCACCATTATGCTAGCTATCCAGGACTGTAAGGCCTCCCTTTTTTACTCAACTATTCGCATGGACTTTTCACTACTTAAACAGGATGTCCAGAACATCTGTGATAGAACCGGAGAGGCAGAGGAATGTATTAGCTCCCTGGAGGACACTGTCAATCCCCTATCAGTCAATGTGCGGGATGTCACTAGCGAGATGGCAGCACTCCGCGCCAAAATCGATGATTTGGAAAATCGTTCTCGCAGGAACAACCTCAGATTTGTAGGGTTCCCAGAACAGGCTGAGGGCCCTCATCCTGAAAAATTTCTTTATTCCTGGTTGCGGGACATTTTTGGTACGGATGCGGCCTCATTCTCCCACGTCATTGAACGCGCACATCGTACTCCTCCCCGCCCTTCCCCTGAGGGTGCCCCACCACGTTCCATTATTGCTCGCATACTCAGCTTCCAGGATAAAGTCGCCATCTTGCGCCTAGCTTGTGAGAAAGGCCCTCTCAAATTTAATGGGAACAACATCTCTGTCTATCCTGACTTTTCTGCTGAAGTTCAACGCCAGCGAATCTCCTTTTCTGCAGTGAAATCTCGCCTGCGCACATGAAAATCAGTGCCCATCAGTGCCACCTATTGGTGCCCATCAGTGCTGCATATCAGAGCCACCTATTAGTGCCATCTTCTGTCCAACTCCGTGCTGTGCTCCCCCGTGCCATCTTCTCTCCCCCCCTGCCATATTCTGTCCCCCTCCGTGCTGTGCTCTCCCCCGTGCCATCTTCTCTCCCCCCCGTACCGTCTTCTGTCCCCATCCGTGCTGTGCTCCCCCCATGCCATCTTCTCCCCCCCCCCCCCCCCCCCTCCGTGCCACTCTCCCCCCTCAATTTGTCAGGAAGGAGAGCGGAGGTAGGAGCCGCTAAATCAGGCTCCTGCCTTTTCCGAATGGACAGAGTCAGTGATCACTGACTCTGTCCATTCACATAACTGAGCATTGTAACCTGTGATTACGATGCTTCAGTTTATGAATGGAGAGGAGCTTCTCTCCATTCATTTCAGCTGAGGCTGCAGAAAAAGGGACTGGGGAATCTGTGTCCTTAGTCCCTTTCTCTGTCTCAGGAGCAGACCAAGCAGTGGATGGACTTGCCATTGGACCTCATGGGAAGGGCCAATGTCTTGAAAATGATTTACTTACCAAGATTACTTTATATCCTTACTAACTCCTCTTGCAAGGTGCCTAAAGCTATCTTTAAACGCATAGACACAATATGCACGACTTTCCTGTGGAAACACGGCTCCCCCAGGGTGGCACTTGAAATATTAAGATTACCGTCACACTTGGCGGGCCTGGCATTTCCGAATTTCTTCCTCTATTACTTAGCATCCCACCTGGTGCACGTCCATGATTGGCTGTGTCCAGTCCCGGCAAATGCCTGTACCACCACGGAGGGGGCTATAGCGTCCTCCCTGGAGACTCTGCATAATATCATCTACAGGGGACGAGTCCCTGACCACCCTGGAATCTCTCTACTGGCCACCTCCCTTTCATCTTTCCGTTACATTGTCAAGAAGGTATCCACGCATACCTGGTTGCAGTCCCCTAACAACCCTCTCTGGTTCAACCCTAACCTGCAGGAACTGTACTCTCTTCCTGATCCCAATCGCTGGTACTCCAAGGGGGTTAAATACCTATGTCACTTGTATAACACTCAGGGCTTTAAAACTTTCTCTCAACTATGCTTAGATTTTGACCTACCAAACTCATACTTATTTTACTACTACCAGCTTCAGCATGCTATACAGGCCCAGTTTGGTTCCCTGAAAGACCCCACTGACCTGCCACCATTGGAAAAATTGCTCCGAAAACCGGATCCCACTAAACTTATTTACACTTATTACGCAACCCTGCTGACCGATTCTAACCCTCAGGACAGCTCAGGACAAATGGACTTCTATGGACATCTTCTTAGATTACAAGGACTGGTCGGAATTCAGTGATACCTACAAAACATCTGTCATTGCGTCCCAAGACCTAATCATACAAGTTAAGATTTTCCACCAGACCCACCTTACTCCGGCGAGGTTGCGTGGGATGGGTCTCCTGTCCTCGGCCGCTTGCTTCCGCGGCTGCAGCCAGGAGGCTGATTTCTTACACTGTTTTTGGTCATGCCCAATAATTTGGGACTTCTGGGGGAGGTGGGTGCCTCTGTCTCCTCGGCGTTGAGCCTCCCAAATATAATTCACACCAAGAACTGCCTACTAGGCATTTGTGGTGATTTATACCTGTCAACGCATGACAGGTATAAATGGCATGACTTTATTTTTATGCTAAAAAGACCATTCTACTGTCCTGGAAGGGTGCACAGACCTCTTTGAAAGCCCTTTGGCTGAAACGTATTAATGACTCCATCCCGCTATATAAGCTTACTTTTGAAATCCGGAAACGGACCAAAACCTTTCATAAAATTTGGGGTAGGTGGCTGGCTAGCCCACTTACTCTTTCCCAGCACTAGCTGAGGTACACTTGTTTGGCCAGTGTTGGAAAGTGCCCTAAGGATCTCTAATGTATAGACTCCCACCTTTGCTATGCTGTATTGGTCTACATGCACCTTTTCCCGGTGTGCCTACTGTATATCCTTTGTATTGGTATCTCTTTATTTGCCTATGTCTGAGCATATTGCCTACCATTCCAAACCAGTCCATCTGGTATGGTGATTGTGTTTTTTCTCTGTGTGTGTATTGTTTTTTTTTTCTGTTTGTCAGTTTGTTGAAAAACTTCAATAAAAATATCTTTAAAAAAAAAAGGAAAAAAAACATAGTTTTTCCTGACGAGATTCTTGGCAAAAATCTCTTGCTGCCCGAGTGTGCAGACACTCCGTTCAAAAGAACCGCGGTTCTTTTGAATGGCAAGAACGCAGTGAAGTCATTTTGAGCATGTGCGGGTTTCCACGGCGACAGGTAAGTATAAACACTGCCGAGAATCACAACGAGAAAATAGAGAACATGTCCTCTTTTTTTCTCATCAAGATTTAAGGCAGTTTTCTTGACGAGAAACCTGAAAACCTCGTACACACGCTCGGTATACTCGGCAAGAAAGCTCTGCCAGCAGTTTTCTTGCTAGGTTCTTGCCGAGCAAACCGAGCGTGTGTACGTGGCTTCAGCCTATGTTTTGCCAGAGTGTTCTGGAGCTTGTAAGTGAGTTAGCAGCCTCTGGACAGGTAAGAGAGATCATTCCCTCCTATTACCCCCCTCACATCCACATCCTATTATTGTGTGACCAATACCATCCAAATAATTTGTACTTTCATTTACCAAAGTTATCCGTCTACAAGGAGACCTGTATAGATCAAATGACGGCACCAATGAAGATGGAGGAGGACCGGAGTCACATGACTGAGAAGATAATAAACTTCACCCTGGAGATCATCTACCTGCTGACCGGAGAGGTGAGGAGGATTCTGGGAGGTCACATGACATCACTCTTATCTCTATTAATAAAACACAGACCTGACCGGAGGTGAGGAGGATTTTGGGATTCTAACATGATATTCCTGTTGCTTCTTTAATACAGAGATTGCCTCCTGTGAAGTCAGGTGATCATATGACCATCACAGTGCCTCCATGTGACTCCCTAAAACCTGAGAGACACAACATGGAGAAGATTCTAGAAGTCATCTGGAAGATGATGGAGCTGCTGACAGGAGAGGTGAGCGGTGCTGGGAATTCTGGGACATTATCCAGTAACAGACAAGGGATGTGTCTGGATGGTGACTGTATCATTGTGTGTGTCAGGTTCCTATAAGGTGTCAGGATGTCACTGTCTATTTCTCCATGGAGGAGTGGGAGTATTTAGAAGGACACAAGGATCTCTACAAGGACGTTATGATGGAGAATCAGCCGCCCCTCACATCACCGGGTAAGAGGAGACTTTATTGTAAAGGAGAGAGCAGTACGGAGGCTCCACCTAGATCCCCATCATCTGATAAACACATAGAAACAATGTATTCAGTCAGTGTGTGTGTTTCCTACAGATGGATCCAGTAATGGGAACCCACCAGAGAGATGTCCCCGTCCTCTGTATTCCCGGGATTCCACACAGGAAGGTCACACCATCCCTCACCATCATCAGGTGGGTGGAGTTGAGGGCCTGGAACATAAAGTGATTGAACACTCTGACATGTGGATATGATGTGTGGACTCTACAAGATTATACTTTCTCAAGGAGTCTTTCAGGACACAGCTTTTTTTTTTCTTTTTCCTTTTTGCTAATTAAGGGGAGGGTTTAATTGTTCACAGGTGTGTGTTTGTTCACAGGTCTTCACAGGTGAGTATAAAGTGGCTGTACAAGCTCCCATAGGAGCTGGCTCCCAGTTGATGGTGGCTTCACATGTGGACTCTCTGACCAGAAGTGCATTCTTTGACCAAAAGTGCCTGAGTTAAAAACCAGGAGTTTGAAACAGGAGGTAAGACTGGAGTCTTCATTATTTTTTTCAATCACTGATCCAGAACAAGCTTGCAGCTAATAAAGTTGGAACTCTTGATATATAGATTCGGCGGTGCAGCAGACGCTCTCACCTTAGTCTGCTCACCCCAGGGATAGTGAGAGCAGGACGCTCTCAAACGAGTCGGCTCTCCCCAGGGATAGTGCAGCCAGGCAGGATCCTCCCAGCTCTCTGCTGCTGCAGACACAGCACAAAAAAACAGGACTCCCACCCACACCCCCCTAGGCAATTGATCCAGGGTTGCACTGATCGCCCGTTAAGGGGTCAGGAAGGAATTTTTTCCCCTGTTCGCTGCAGATTGGCACAGCATGCCTGGGGTTTTTCGCCTTCCTCTGGACCAGTCGGGGAGAGAAGACTCAACGAGTGACGGCTCGCTTGGACAGTCTTCCACCGATCACCATATAAGACCCCCCCAATCAACATTACTTCCCTGCGTTTTTTTCTGTGACCATGGGTTACCTAAAATACTCAGCAGAAACCATCCGGGAACTAAAACCATTTGCCTCTATACTCCCAGTTATCACCAAAAAAGCTCTAAGAAATGAGCGACTGTTGAGAATCAATCAACAGTCAAAAACTACGCGCAGGTACCCCAGCCCAAGCGCATAATATGCGCTTTGGTCAACACAAGATCGGCAGTAAAACACTGACAAGAAATCTGATTTCATCCTTCAACACGATCTAGACTGCCTCTTCATCACAGAAAGCTGGCTGACAGCCGACTGCAGCACCATTCTAACAGAATTGGTGCCAGCAAATTATCGCATTCAAATGCAAAACAGAGGGGGGGGGCTGGCGGTGATCCACAAGACTCACCTCTCGATCACCAAACCAGTCCTTCAAAACTCGCTTCCATTCATGGAAACCCTCACTCTGCAGCTGCAAACAAATCCCCAAGATACGGTCCATATGCTACTTTGCTATAGACCACCAGGCCCAAAAATGCACCTTCTCACGTCATTGACGGAATTCATCTCCACATATACCCTAAACATCAAACACCTTTTGGTGCTTGGGGATTTCGACCTCTGGGCCAACTCCTCGCTGGACCCCGTAGCCAACGCCTGCATCGACCATCTGGAAGGATTAGGTCTGCAGCAACTGATACAAGGCCCCACTCAGGCCATACGCTCGATCTCATTTTCAAACAAGATTTGGAAATTGACGTCCTGGGAAATGAGCCGCAACCATGGACCGATCAGCCCAAAAAAAACGACAAAACCGGTGACAACTCACTGGACTAGATCTCAGAAGAAGCTCCACTCGGAACTCTTCAAAACAACACTAGGGAACAAAATAAAAACAACCCAACAAAAACAAACAGCCACAGAAACACTTGACGCCATCAACAAGGCGCTACTACAGTCAGCTGACTTGGTAGCACCAAAACGCAAAACTTGCATCCAGAAAAACAACTCCAGCTGGTTTAATGACCAGCTGACGTTGCTAAAGCAAGAGCGTAGAAGAGCAGAAGCTGCGTGGAAAAGGTGCTCTTCAGATAAAAACCACACCATTTACAAGATAATAACAAAGAAATCTTCACGGCCAAAAAAAATCATTTCTCCAACATCATCGCAAATGCCCTTAACCGCCCCCGGGAACTCTTCAAGCTGGTCACTCAGACTATGAATCCTGCTTGTTTAGAGGCCCCCAATTCTGATTCACAAGAATTTTGCAACGAATTATCGGATTATTTCATTAATAAAATTGAAAAAATCTGTGAAAGTATTCAGCAAAATGGAACCGTCACCAACTCCCCCCCAAATCACAAACCTAATACCCACATAAATCCGCCGCAATCACCAAAATTCACTCTAAAACCCATTTCCATCAATGCCACTAAAAACATCATCGGGACTCTGCGTAATAGCACAGCACCCAATGATATCATCCCCACTAAACTGCTGAAAGAAAGTGCCGATATACTGGCACCAGCTATCACGCAGCTCATTAACCAATCATTCAAGGAGGGCATGGTGCCCACCTTGCTAAAACAAGGTACAATAAAACCAATTCTAAAAAAACTACCCTCGACCCCAAAGACCCAAACAACCGGAGGCCCATAACAGCTCTAAATGTCTTCTCCAAGGTAATGGAGAAAGTAGTTGTACAACAGCTGCAACTGCATTTAGACACCCATAAATTACTCGATCTGTTTCAATCAGGCTTCCGTCCGGGTCACGGAACAGAAACGGCGCTGCTCAAAATATGGGATGACGCTCTAGAGGCCGCAGACGAAGGAGAATCTTGTCTCCTGATACTGCTGGACCTAAGCGCGGCTTTTGACACTGTAGACCACGGACTACTACTGGCTAGGCTAGCTGAAGTAGCCAGAGTCGCTGAATGTGTTTTACCCTGGTTCTCCTCCTTCTTGGAAAACCGATCACAAATAGTGAAACTGGGATCTTTCACTTCTGAAAAACGTACGGTGTCATGCGGAGTCCCTCAGGGATCTCCCTTATCGCCCGTATTGTTTAATATCTATCTTCGCCCTCTCTTTGAAATCATCAGTAACCAGAAGTTACTTTACCACTCCTATGCAGACGACACACAACTGTATTTCCGCATCTGCAACAAAAAGGATCATTCTCTTGGACTAGAGAAATGCCTCACTCTAATAGATAACTGGATGACAAACAGTTATCTTAAACTCAATGGTTCGAAAACAGAACTTCTCCTGTTTCACGCTAACCGGAAAAATCACCCCGCGTCAACATGGACTCCCCCACCCATTCTGGGTAAAACTATCACCCCTAGCACCAAAGTCAAAAGTCTCGGAGTTATTTTCGATACCTACATGACAATGGATGCACAAATAGGGTCAGTAGTCAGCGGATCCCACCATCTACTGCGCCTACTACGCAGACTCACGCCCTTTATCCCGAAAGAGGACATTGCAGTCGTGGTGGGAACAATCATCAATTCCAGACTCGACTACGCAAATGCCCTCTATCTAGGACTCCCCAAATACCAAATCACTTGTCGTTCAAAATACGGCCGCTCGACTAGTGACTGGGAAAAAACCATGGGAACCAATCTCACCTTCACTGAGATCCCTTCATTGGTTGCCTGTAAAAGACAGAATCACTTTCAAGGCGCTCTGCCTAATACATAAGTGTATTCAAGGCAACGCCCCCCAATATCTATGCGAAAAAATAAAAGCCCATAACCCCAATCGCATTCTGCGATCCACCAATCAAAACCTCCTCCAGATACAAGTCCAAAGGAGATCGAAGATTTGCAGTCCAGGGACCTCGCCTGTGGAATGCACTACCAACCACCATCCGACTGGAGTCGGACCACTTGGCCTTCAGGAGAAAGATTAAAACCCATCTCTTCTGAGGTCAAGGGGTTCCTTACCCATGAAATGTATATAGCGCCCAGAGGCGATTCAGTTCGCATGTGTTGCGCTTTACAAGTCTCTCTCTCTCTCTCTCTCTCAAGGACAGCACCTTGAGAGATAGTGACTCCACCCACAACCACAGGAAACACCTTCTTCCTCCAGATCTTTAAAGGGAGGTACCTCCCTAGCATACCTCAGTTTTTGTGTTTCCTCCAGCTGGAGGGAACATCTTCGGTGGGGGGGGGGGGGGAGTCTGTACCTATCAGGTGTATTTTCCTCCAACGAGACCATCGGTCCTCCCGGCCAATCCGATCAGAGCGGTGGTGTCCGGGCTACTCTTCCTCCTTCAGTGCTCGGGGAGAGCCTCTGTAAAGAAGGAACTATTTGCCACGATTCAAACTTTTCGTGACTCTTTAGTTACCCCGGCTGACTCTCAGGCCTCCACTTCACAGTCCCCCCAGGGGTCAGTGACCATACCAGCAGTAGAACCTTTAGTTGAAGAACCTGTCACCAGGGAAGGACAGTGTCAGGGACGTACTGCTCAGCGCGCACCTATTCAGCCGTTGCTCACACCTACGCGCAGGCGTCAACCACGGACCTTGCACGCACCTATTCAGCCGTTGCTCGCACCTACGCGCACGTGTCAACCACGGACCTTGCACGCCCCTATGCAGCCGTTGTGCACACCTGTGCGCATGCGCGTGCGTTAGACGCACTTTGGCGCCCAGCAGCCTATAAAAGGCGCTGTAGGGATGCTGCACCTCGCGTCTTGATCTGCGTCTGTTTCCTTGTATTCCTGTTCCTGTTTGAAGCATTCTGTTCCAGTGTATGACCCGGCTTCTCCTGAACTTGCTTCTGTCTCCAGTCCTGACTTCGGCTTGTTTGACCCTGCTCAGTTCTCTGCCTGATTACCCATTGCCTAGACCCAGCCTGGACTCCGACTATTCTCCTGCCTGCCGTTTATGCTGTTGCTCTGAAGTGTATGACCCGGCCTGCTTGACTCTGCTGACCTGCATCACCTGCTCCGCTGATCTGCATCTGCTGCCCTGTTGAGCTGCTTTGCTGATTCGCATCTGCCGCTCTGCTGATCTGCATCTGCTGCCCTGCTGACTTGCATCACCTGCTTCCTGCCCAGCGATTCCAGCTTCACCAACAGCAACTACAAGAACAGGCACCCTTACCTCACCGTGCTCTTACCACCACTGTCCCCATTCCAGTGGTCTCCGAGCCGGGTTTGTACGGGAGGTCTCCCTCCATGCATCAGGCTCACACCCAGGTACGTAACAGACAGTCCCAGGTACCCCCTAGTGAGGATTCAGAGGACTCAGGAGAGGAGTCAGCAGCTTCCCCTTCCAGGTTAAAATTATCCTTAGAGGAGGTAGATAAGTTACTTAGGGCTATTCATGTAACGTTGGGCCTAAGTGAGGAGAAAAAGGAGTTGAGCTTACATGATCGCATGTATGCGGGTCTGAGTGAGCCTAAGGGTCGGACATTTCCGGTCCATCCGTCATTTGTGATGCTATAACGAAAGAATGGCAGGATCCAGAGAAAAAAAAACGTTTTCTCAAAAGCCCACAAAATGCGTTTCCCTTTTGAAGAAGATCCCTCTGCAGTATGGAATAAGGTCCCTAAACTGGATGAGGCCTTCTCTCAGGTCTCCAGGTCCACTGATCTGTCTTTTGAGGACATGGGGGTCCTAAAAGACCCGATGGACAAACGCATGGATCTCTTGTTAAAAAGACCTTGGCAATCTATTATGAATAATTTAAAACCCGCTATGGCTACAACGTGTGTAGCTAGAAACGTAGAATTTTGGACTAACCAGCTGAAAGCCCATATAGTGGCAGACTCACCTAAACAGGAAATTTTAGACTCTTTTTCCAATTTATTCTCTGCAGTTGCTTACATAGCAGATGCTTCAGCTGAAGCAATCAGGATGTCGGCGAGGTCCTCAGCCTTGACTAACACTGCAAGAAGAGAATTGTGGTTAAAGACCTGGCCAGTTGATGCAGCTTCAAAAAATAAGCTTTGCGGGATTCCTTTTCCGGGGGACCATCTTTTTGGGCCTGATCTAGAAAATATCCTAGACCGGACAGCTGACAGGAAAAAATCCTTCCCAGTAAAAAAGAAGAAACAACCCCCAAGACGTTTTTTTCGACCTCAAAAGGCTCAAGAAAAAGACAACAAACCCCAAGGAGGAAGGAGGAATTGGGCCGCACAGAAGGCCAAAGGGAAAGGTGGAATCCTTTTCCATCCTTCTACGCAAGCCGAGAAATCCCAATGACTCAGCCGTGCGGGTAGGCGGAAGACTGCAAAAGTTCCTTCCGCAGTGGTAACATCCAATCAGTACATCCTGACCACCCTTGCCCAGGGTTATGTCATAGAGTTCTCGGAGACCCCAAAAGACCCAGAAAAATCCCTGACCATAAAGTCCTCTTTAAAAGAGCTGATGCAACAGGGTGTGGTGGCACAAGTACCTCCAGAAGAACAGCAACTGGGGTTCTATTCACACATTTTCCTGATAAAGAAACCTACGGGAAAATTCAGAATGATCCTAACTTGAAGCCTCTAAACAAATCTGTCAAATACAGAAAGTTCAAGATGGATTCAATCTTTTCGGTAAAGAATCTATTGACGCCAGACTGTTATATGGTGTCAATAGATTTGAGGGACGCATATCTGCATATCCCAATCTCCCCTCAGTCACAGAGGTAACTCAGGTTAGCAGTAAAGTAAAAATGGAGGGAGTAGTTCATCATCTGCAATACAGGGCCCTTCCATTAGGGCTGTCATCCTCGTCTCAAATTTTTACCAAGGTGATGGTGGAAGCCCTAGCCCCACTTCGTCTACAGGTGATGGCAGTTATACCCTACCTAGATGACCTATTATTCTTCGCCCCATCGAAAGAAAGGTTACTAGACAACCTATCCAGGGCGCAGAACCACCTGGAATCTCTGGGCTGGATTTTGAATTTACAGAAATCATCCCTAGTTCCATCTCAGGAGATTCGTTTCTTGGGTCAGGACACCGTGTTGCGGCTATAGTCCAACCAGCCTATAACAATAAGGCAGGTAATGTCGGCATTAGGAGTCCTGACTTCAACAATGCTGTCCATTCAATGGGCAAGACTACATTTCAGGTGCCTACAAGCCTTTCTCCTGAGGTCGTAGGATCACAATCTCAGATCCCTGAACACTTAGATAAAAATTCCATCACGAGTGAAGAGGTCACTTTATTTGTGGAAAAATCACGAGGTCCTTTCAAGAGGTCTGGAGTGGTCCTTTCCAGTAGAAAAGAGACTGACTACAGACATGGGGAAACCCACTTAGGAAAAGATTTCATCCAGGGGTCTTGGATGAAAGAAGAGTCAAAACTAGAGGTGCACCGAAATGGAAATTTCAGAACCGAAACCAAACCGAAATAAAAAAAAATGTCAGGCCGAAACCGAAAATGACTTTTCTTTTTTTTTTTTATAATTGAATGTTAAAACATACACTCACTGTGCCCCCAATTGCCGCCTCACTGTGCCCCCAATTGCCGCATCACTGTGCCCCCAATTGCCTGCCTTTTGTTTCTTTTCTTTTTTATTACTTTATCACTTTTTTTTGTAAGCTTGTCATTTTACTTTTTTTTTTTTTTGTATAATTTTCTTATTTTTAATATTATTTTTCTTATTCTTTACTTTAATTACTTATTTTATTCATTGAATTCCCGAACATATAGCCAGCCGGAGGGAGGAGTAGGGGGGGGACAGAGTCCCGAAGATATATCCAGCAGGAGGGAGGTATGTGGGGGGGGGGGGTGGACGGAAGGCTGCTAGAAGGAAAAGCAACTCACCGTCGCCCGTATGCTGAAACTGTCTCCACACACTGCTAGCACACAGCCCCCGCCTCCTCCTTACCCCACGCTGTGATAGACAGAGCACATCTCAGCATTAGAACGGCTTTCTGTTTATCACAGCATGGGGTTAGGAGCAGGCTGGGCTGTGTGCTAGCAGTATGTGGAGACAGGTTCAGTGTGTTTTACCGCTCTGCAGCCACTACTCCTATCGGCAATTTTAAAGCTGTTTCGGCATTTGCCCAAAACAGCTGTTTTCGGCCGATATGTTTCGGCACCGATATATCGGTGTATCCCTAGTTAAAACGGTCCTCAAACTGGAGAGAGCTAAAGGCAATTGCATTGGTTCTAATAGAGTTTGCCCCGGATCTTCAAAATCACCATGTTCAGGTGCTAACGGACAACGCTACGGCAGTGGCATACCTAAACAGGCAGGGGGCACACGAAGCAGACCCCTGCAGATTCTTGCTGCAAAGATTCTTCTGTGGGCAGAAAAGAACTTGCGGTCCCTTTCAGCTATACATCTAAAGGGGTCCTTGAACGGGGTGGCAGATTACCTGAGCAGACATCAGGTATGGGAGTCAGAGTGGTCTCTGAACCCGGAGGTCTTTGTGGAAATTTCCAACAAGTGGGGTCAGCCAGATGTGGATCTGTTTGCCTCAAAGGAAAATTCTCAAGTACCTTAATTCTTTTCCCTAAACAGACTGGACGGGTCCCTAGGAATAGATGCTCTGGCGCATCCTTGGAGGTTTTGCCTGTGCTTCGCGTTCCCCCCGTTCCAGTTAATCCCTTTAGTACTAACAAAAATTCAGAGGGAGAAGGTAGCGGTCATCTTGATCACCCCGTACTGGCCCAAGAGAACTTGGTTGTCGACGGTCCTGGGAATGGCGACCAAACTATGTTGGCATCTACCTCTCAGGCAGGATCTGTTAATACAGGGTCCTGTGCCTCATCCAGATGTGTCCAGTCTCTCCCTTGCAGCCTGGTATCTGAAAGGCAACTTTTAAAGAAAAAGGGGTTTTCAGACCGATTCGTTTCTACACTACAAGAAAGTAGGAAGAAAGTGACGAGGGCTATATACACAAAAGTGTGGAAGGTGTATACTTCTTGGTTTAACTCGTCTGGTAAAGACCGAAAAGATCTTAGGTCCATTTTAGAGTTTTTGCAAGAGGGAGCAGATAAGGGACTGGCAATCAGTACCTTAAAGGTACAAGTATCTGCTTTGACGGTGTTTCTGGAAAGATCCGTGGCCTCAGAAGCGCTAGTAGCTAGGTTCTTCAAAGCCCTTACTAGGTCTAGACCGGTTCAGATTAAGGGTTTCCCGAAATGGAAACTTTCGGTAGTTCTACAATCCCTAGCAGAAAGGCCATTTGAACCTTTAGAAGACGCATCTCTCAGAGATCTTACTTTAACCACTTAAGCCCCGGACCAATATGCAGCCTAAAGACCAAAGGTGTTTTTACAGTTCGGGACTGCGTCGCTTTAACAGACAATTGCGCGGTCGTGCGACGTGGCTCCCACACAAAATTGGCGTCCTTTTTTCCCCACAAATAGAGCTTTCTTTTGGTGGTATTTGATCACATCTGCGGTTTTTAGTTTTTGCGCTATAAACAAAAATAGAGCGACAATTTTGAAAAAAAAGCAATATTTTTTACTTTTTGCTGTAATAAATATCCCCCAAAAACATATATAAAAACATTTTTTTTCCTCAGTTTAGGCCGATACGTATTCTTCTTCCTATTTTTAGTAAAAAAAATCGCAATAAGCGTTTATCGATTGGTTTGCGCAAAATTTATAGTGTTTACAAAATAGGGGATAGTTTTATTGCATTTTATTTTTTATTTTTTTTTTACTACTAATGGCGGCGATCAGCAATTTTTTTCGTGACTGCGACATTATGGCGGACACTTCGGACAATTTTGACACATTTTTGGGACCATTGTCATTTTCACAGCAAAAAATGCATTTAAATTGCATTCTTTATTGTGAAAATGACAGTTGCAGTTTGGGAGTTAACCACAGGTGGCGCTGTAGGAGTTAGGGTGCACCTAGTATGTGTTTACAACTGTTTGGGGGTGTGGCTGTAGGAATGACGTCATCGATCGTGTCTTCCCTATAAAGGGAATGACGCGATCGATGCGCCGCATAGTGAAGGACGGGGAAGCCGTGTTTACACACGGCTCTCCTCGTTCTTCAGCTCCGGGGAGCGATCGCGACGGAGCGGCTATAAACAAATAGCCGCGCCGTGGTCCCGGATCGCTCCCCGAGCGGACCCGACCTCCGCATGTAGCGGGGGGGTCCCGATCGGACCCCCCACCCGCTAATAGGCGAGGACGTACCTATACGCCCATGTGCCTGTACGTGCCATATTGTGGACGTATATGTACATGGGCTGGTCCTTAAGTGGTTAAAAACTTTATTCCTTGTCGCTATCACGTCAGCGCGCAGGATCAGTGAATTACATGCCCTATCAATAAGGGAACCTTATTTATCTTTATTTTCAGATAGAGTTGTTCTGAGAACAGATCCAAAATTTTTGCCTAAGGTAGCGTCAACAGGAAATCGCTCCCAGGATATTGTGCTTCCTACCTTCTGTGCGAATCCCTCAGAGGAGAAATTAAAAAAAGTTTCTATGTTAGATGCAAGAAGGGCTTTGTTATGCTACTTAGAAATAACAAAGAGCTTCAGACGCACAGAATCATTATTTGTTCTTTTTGGAGGCAACAAGAAAGGTTGCCAAGCTTCAAAAGTTACCTTGGCCAGATGGTTAAAGTTATCTATTCTGGAGGCCTACTCTCACGCAGACATCGTGCCACCAGTAGGAATCTGTGCTCATTCAACAAGAGCACTTGCGAACACATGGGAAGAGCGAGCTGGTGCCACCCCTGAGCAAATTTGCAAAGCAGCAACGTAGTCAAGCTACCGTACGTTTGTGCAGCATTACAGATTAGACCTCACATCTGCCAGTGACCAGGCATTCGGTAGAAAGGTCCTCCCGCCCTAAGGTGGTAAGTCTCTGTTATCCTCTCAAGGTGCTGTCTTGAAAGACACCTTGGGAAAATTCAAGTTAGACTTACCGGTAACTTGTTTTCCAGAAGTCTTTTAGGACAGCAACGACCCGCCCTAGTGTTTTAATATGCTATGCTGTGACTAACGTATGTGTTCCAGCCAGGGCCGGAGGTTTCTCTGAGACAACTGAGGTATGCTAGGGAGGTACCTCCCTTTAAAGATCTGGAGAAAGAAGGTGTTTCTTGTGGTTGTGGGTGGAGTCACTATCTCTCAAGGTGCTGTCCTGAAAGACTTCTGGAAAACAAGTTATCGGTAAGTCTAACTTGAATTTTCTGCCATTCTGTTGGTTTAGGGTGAAAATCTGAGGAACGTAAAAGTTGAGGGTGAAGTAGAAGAGACGTATGTGAGGAATGATCAGCAATATATGGAGGAGGCTGGAATGAGAACATTCAAAGAGGAGGACACTCCTACAGAGATCAGTACAGGTGAGCCATAATATATTCTTCTATTCTTTTCTACTCTGTTACTGCACACTGATTGGCTCAGAGTAGGGAGCGAAATGAATGACATCAGCCAACAATAAGTTCATAATAATCACTGATCCCCATCCACTAGATTTTTTCTTTTCTCTCAGATAAACCCCCTTCTTCAAAATGAAGACACAATTTTTATATTTTATGATATACTGTATATACATTTTGTGTGTTCATCTGACAGTATTGGATTGTATTTCACTCCTAGTTACAGTAGCACAGATGTGATAATACAGATTGAGCCTTTCATAGGTTGGTCCCTCTTTTTTGAGCAGACTTGCTGTATAGCTAAATGTTAACATTTCAACATGTCAACTCTATTTACAGTCTTGCCGGGATGAAGCATAAGTAGTAACATAAAAACAAAAAACACTTTACAGAAGTAAATACTGCTTCAAGCCCCCTCCATTGCTACATATCACCAGAAGCCTAAGCCTATAGTTAAGTTCTATGATAAAGGTTCTACAAGTCTGAAATTTGAACCTTTTGTTTATCAGAGATCACATGAACCCAGTGCTTAGATTTGTGGTTGTGTGAAGAGCATGCACCTCAAAGTCCCCATTGGTGTAAATGTAGAAGTGATCTGGGAGGAGGACCAAAGGCCCTTTGGCTGAAGAAGGGAAGTCACAGCTGATTGAAACATCTGCTCACTAAAATATACCTGATCCAGATGGAATCGTGCTTTAAGTGAACAAATGTTCTTGTATCTATTGATCATATTTTTATATTTTTCCAGGACACGTCATGGAAAATTCCTCAAAGGATTGTCTCACTTTATCTCCAGGGTGTAAAATGGAAGATGAGGACATCACAAGAGATTGTGCAGTAGAAAAGCCAATGTGCTCAGTTATGGATGGAGGACTTCACAGTGTGGATAGAAGATCAAATCCCTCTGACTCTGAGCAACTTCGTACTGTGAGGGATGGTGGTGGAATTCAGGGGGAGGATGAATTTTCCTGTCCTGAATGTGGGGAAAGTTTTAGCTCTGAAATAAGTCTTACTGTACATCGGAGATCTCACACGGCTGGGAAGCGTCATTCCTGTTCTGAGTGCAGGAAATGTTTTCTTCATAAATCAGAACTTATCATACATTGCAGATCTCACACAGGAGAGAAACCATATTCCTGTTCTGAGTGCAGGAAATGTTTTTCACAGAAATCAAAACTTATAATACATCAGAGATTACACATGGGGGAGAAGCCATATTCTTGTTCTGAATGTAGGAAATGTTATACAAGGAAATCAAATCTTATTATACATCAGAGATCTCACACGGGGGAGAAGCCGTATTCCTGCCCTGAGTGTGGGAAATGTTTTTCACATAAATCTAACCTTGTTTCACATCAAAGATTGCACATGGGGGAGAAGCCACATTCCTGTCCCGAGTGTGGAAAATGTTTTGCAAGGAAACCAGAACTTGTTAGACATCAGAGATGTCACACGGGGGAGAAGCCGTATTGCTGCCCTGAGTGCGGGAATTGTTTTTCACAGAAATCACACCTTGTTTCACATCAGAGATCTCACACAAGGAAAAAACCCTATTCATTTCTCTGAGTGTGGAAAATATCCCATTTTTTTAAAAAAAAATATATTTTTTTCCTCGGTTTAGGCCAAAACGTATTCTTCTACATATTTTTGTTAAAAAAAATCGCAATAAGCGTACATTGATTGGTTTGTGAAAAAGTTATAGCGCCTACAAAATAGGGGATAGATTTATGATTTATTTTTATTTTTTACTAGTAATGGTGGCGATCTGTGATTTTTTTCTTGTTAGGCCTGCGATATTGCGACGGACATATCGGACACAATTGACACAATTTTGGGACCATTCACATTTATGCAGCGATCAGTGCTATAAAAATGCACTAATTACTGTATAAATGTGACTTGCAGGGAAGAGGTTAACACTAGGGGGTGAGGAAGGGGTTAAATGTATTCCCTGGGTGTGTTCTAACTGTGTGTGGAGGGGGACTGACTGGGGGAGGTGACCGATGCTGTGTCCCTATGTACAAGGGACACAGATCGGTCTCCTCTCTCCCTGACAGGACGTGGAGCTCTCTATTGCTGTCACCGCCGATCGCGGGTACCTGGCGGACATCGCAGCCGCCAGGCACGCACATCGGCTTCTCAGCGATGCGCCGGGCACAGTGTTTCCCCCGCTGCGCGCCCCCAGCGACGTGCACGTGGAATGTAAACAACAGGACGTCCACCTGGCACTTGAGAGCCGCGCTGTGGACGTCTTTCGTCTACAGCGCGGGTCCCAAGTGGTTAAACTTGTTTCGAAGCTCTCAATGTTAATCTGAATTTAGTTATTTTAATAGTTTTTAAAGTTTATATTGCTGGCTGCTAAATGACATTTCTTGCAAGCTTCCCCATGTTTGTAAACAAAGGGGATTCCCCTCACCCATAGCAGATACTTAAGCCCCATACACACAATCCAAATATCAGTTCTATATGTAGCACTACCCCCGAAGGAGCTGCTGGTTTAGATTTGGACCTGCCATTACCTTACTGTTCTTTGTACTCGTCTCAGGTGTTCTCCTTGGAGAGGTGGTTAAAGGAAGAAAAGTCTGCACCAAACACCAAATCTCTTTTTCTCCCTCCCAACTTCAGAAAAGAGGGATGAAGGTTCGGGGGGGATTCAGGCATCTGACTTGCGTATCACAAATATTCTGTTAGGTCCAGAGGAACAACAGTCTCCACGCTGGACTTAGCGACCACCGTATAGGCCCACTCTCACTGGTCGATCAAAGTTAGTCTCTGCCACAGACTTAGTGAATTGTAGAACTTGTTCGATAGTCTATGCCACAGACCAGGTTAAGGTAGAACTCGTTCAATAGTCTCTGCCACAGACCAGGTTAAGGTAGAACTTGTTTAATAGTCTCTGCCACAGACCAGGTAAAGGTAGAACTCGTTCAATAGTCTCTGCCACAGACTAGGTTGCCTTCTGAAGAAAACTCAGCTCTCAGTGCCAGGATCTTTTAGCCGTTCCAGCAGCACTGTGAGGTAAACTTTAAGATCTGGACATATCCTCCAATTGAGTCCTCAATTGCTCGGTCCCTTCCATCAGGCAAGGAGACACAGGATCATCCCTGGATCAGTAGGCCCCAGTAGCTCCTGGGCCTACATCTCAGGCCAACGTGGCCCCGGGGGAAGCAACTGCCAACACATCCCTGAGGCCAGGAGGGCCCTCAGGTGAGGATCGGAAGACGAACCCCACAAAATTGTGTCTGTCCCTTAAAGCGAGAGTTCACCCATTTATTAATTGTTTAATCTTTTCCCCTTAGATTGATGCTCGTTTTGTCTAGGGGAATCGGCTAATTGTTTTAAAATATGATCCGTACTTACCGTTTTCGAGATGCATCTTCTCCGTCGGCTTCCGGGTATGGGTCTTCGGGAGCGGGCGTTCCTTCTTGATTGACAGTCTTCCGAGAGGCTTCCGACGGTCGCATCCATCGCGTCACTATTAGCCGAAAGAAGCCGAACGTCGGTGCGGCTCTATACTGCGCCTGCGCACCGACGTTCTGCTTCTTTCGGAAAATCGTGACGCGATGGATGCGACCGTCGGAAGCCTCTCGGAAGACTGTCAGTCAACATAGGAACGCCCAGTCCCGCAGCCCATACCCGGAAGCGACGGAGAAGATGCATCTCGTAAACGGTAAGTACGGCTCATATTTTAAAACATATAGCCGATTCCCCTAGACAAAACGAGCATTAATCTAAGGGAAAAAAGTAATATATACGGGTGAACCTCCGCTTTAAGTACCCTCTCCCAGAATGTACGCCCCCTGGGCTGCTTCTGGGAAAGAGGTACCCAACGCATTCAGCCTGCTGCCTTTCCAACCCTGACTGGTGGCGACAGTGACACCTACTGTCAGGAGGAAAATCATGCAACCAGCTGAACTGAAACAGAGCCATAATTTGGACACAATCCTTCTAAGCCAAACGCCAAACTATTGCTCAGATAAACATAAATTTAACATATAGCGCCCACTCATTGGGAGCAGGGCGCTACATATATATGACAGAATGTCTGTTTTTTGCATGCTAGTTGCATATCAAAAATGGAAGAGTTTACAAAAGTTACCATAACTCTTGTACGACAGAATAAAAAAATCGGAAGTGATGTCGTGTTGTAGTGTATTTGTATTGTATTTTAAATGACAACTGTACTGATTAAATGAAAATCGTATGATCTGGTATCGTACGAGAAAATTTTTCGTGCTTGTCCAATCAGATAATATCGGATGAACTGTCGTGATCATCTCTCGAAAACTGTGTACTAACAATCCAATTATTATACGATTGCATCAAAAGCTGTATTTTCCGTCTGTTTTTCAGATTGTGTCTTTGTCCTAGATGAGGGTTTAGATATGGATTATAAGCAGAACCCTGCAAAAAAAAAAGTTGCGTGCATCCTAGCAACCAAGGGCACTGTGCAGGATGGTCACCCACATCTTAGCAACTGGTGGCCATATGCTCATTGGTTGTTTTATTGTACCATAGCAACCAATTACTTTTTGAAAAAGAAAACAAACAAGCAAAAAGCATTCCTCCCTGCAGAAATAATACCAAAACCTTATCCTTGATAAGGACCTTAGTTGGATTTTAAGAGAAAACAAAACAGTGTGGGGTCTCCCCCAAATTCCATACCAGACCCTTTTTCAAGCAAGTGTTTTTTTCCCCAAAGCCCAGGCCTTGAGGATGTGGGGTCTGCAGGAGAAACAAAATCTGAATGTCCAATTTAAAAATAAGGGGTATACAGACTACCTCCTTAACCACTTAAGCCCCGGACCTTTAGGCAGCTAAATGCCCAGGCCAGGTTTTGCGATTTGGCACTGCGTCGCTTTAACAGACAATTGCGCGGTCGTGCGACGTGGCTCCCAAACAAAATTGGCGTCCTTTTTTTCCCACAAATAGAACTTTCTTTTGGTGGTATTTGATCACCTCTGCGGTTTTAATTTGTTGCGCTATAAACAAAAATACAGCGACAATTTTGAAAAAAAAATGCAATATTTTTTACTTTTTGCTATAATAAATATCCCCCAAAAACATATATAAAAAAATGTATTTTCCTCAGTTTAGGCCGATACGTATTCTTCTACCTATTTTTGGTACAAAAAATCGCAATAAGCGTTTATCGATTGGTTTGCGCAAAATTTATAGTGTTTACAAAATAGCCGATAGTTTTTTTTTTTTTTTTTTACTACTAATGGTGGCGATCAGCAATTTTTTTCATGACTGCGACATTATGGCGGACACTTCGGACAATTTTGACACATTTTTGGGACCATTGTCATTTTCACAGCATTCACTGCATTGTTTATTGTGAAAATGACAGTTGCAGTTTGGGAGTTTACCACAGGGGGCGCTGAACGAGTTAGGGTTCACTTAGTGTGTGTTTACAACTGTAGGGGGGTGTGGCTGTAGGTGTGACGTCATCGTTTGTGTCTCCCTATAAAAGGGATCACTCGATCGATACGCCGCCACACTGAAGCGCGGGGAAGCCATGTTTACATACGGCTCTCCCCGTTCTTCAGCTCCGGGGAGCGATCGCGAGGGGGCGGCTAGAAACAAATAGCTGCGCCCTCGTCCCGGATCACTCCCCGCGGGTTACCGCCCGCCGCATGTACCGGGGGGCGGTACAATTTTGCTGAAATTACTGTTTACAGGGTATAGAGACATAATAGTTAACTGATTCCTTTTAAAAATCAATCATATAATGTACCTACAGTTTCAGTTTCATTTTTGCATGCTGTTTCCTGCTTCTGTGATGTACAGAGCCAATACAGGGCAGTGATGGTTTGTAAAACAAAACTGATTGGTGCTGAGGGGTTTTAGACACACAGTAATCACACCTCCTTGATTAGTGACCACAGAGAGAGAGCTCCCAGTACTGTGGTTATCAGGAAACAGACAACCAGGAAGTGTTGAGATCAGAGAAGAATTACAGCAACTTGAGATCAAAAACGAACAATGAGGACATGAAAACAGCACTGCATTAAGGTAAAGGAAGCTATTAAGATAAAAAAAATTCCTTTACAAACCCTTTAAGTTAATAAATAATAATAAATAAGGGATTAATTAGTACTCTTGGTTACTTATTCACAAAAAAAAATAAAAAATCAAATAATCACACTGACATTGTGAGAAAGTCCTCTATTGGAAGAAACGCACATCAAAAAAATCCATTGGTCCCATGAAAAAATGTCCCATGCTGTTAATCCATCATCGAGCACATTGTCCAGCTATGTCAAGTATAGGAATAGTTACAAAAAAAAGTAGGACCCAACAGATCAATATAGGTAATTTGCCTAGAGCCCAGGGTTTCTGGCTAAAGTCTAGGTACCGTAAAGTGCAAGTATAAGCCATCCATGGCAGCCAGGTGTCCCTAAATTTGTCTTTTTTATTATAGAGTGTGGCAGATAGGCTCTCCACAGTACACCATTTTTGATACACTAAGCCAGGCATCACTAAATGGCTGACCGCGGTCCAAAAATGGACCTGCAAGGCAATCCTGTCTGGACCACGGCCCTGCCACTTAGCAGTCTGGGTATCCTGTCCCTGCTGACATCTTCCATCTCCCACCTCCACCACAGCATTTATCCATAGCAGGTAGAAGGTGTGTCATGTTCGGACAAAGGGCAGGAACAAGCCAGCGATTTATTGTTGAGATGCAGGGTGTTGCTAACAAATGTACGGAGCACAGGACGAGCGCAGTGATGTCACCCGCGACCATTACCCACTTGTCTATATGCCGATCTTACCAGCACTGGGATAGTGCTTTGCTTGTAAGTTTTTATACTTGTTATTAATAAAAGTTTGTTCATTACGAAGAGCACTATGGGAATCTTCTTTATTATTACATGACAAAATCAGGATTTGGATTAATTCATTATACCCGCAAGGGGATGCTGTTTTTGACGCTGTTCTCTGGGGGGTCATAACAGGGAGGTGAGCGGCCATCTTATATCAGCTGGTGGAGGTTTTTCACTTTTCACGAGGATTTCTGAATGTTCCATCATTCCATTGAAGAACTCACTAAGGGTGTTTTTCTGTTTATATGGACTGATTTTTTTCTAGCGCTGCACCATTTGTTTTACATACTAACAAATAACCTGCCTGTTAACATGAAAAACTTGTCCCGCCCTCAGTCCGGACATGCCACGCTTTCTGCCTTCAACCTGCTGTGTAAGGTAGGATTGGAATGGTTGGAGGAGGATTGAAAAGAAGGAAGGAAGGGGGGCTGTAAAGGGGACCTGTATACAAAAGAGGGGGGCTGTGAAGGGACTGGGATACAAGGGAAAGGGGTGCGACGGGGCGTGTTTAAATGATTTTTTTCTTATTTATTTTACCTTTTATTTAAAATTTTTACACTGTTCTTTTTTTAAAAAAAATGGGTCACTTTTATTTCTATTACAAGGAATGTAAACATCCCTTATAATAGAAAAAAAGCATGACAGGTCTTCTTAAATATGACATCTGGGGGTCAAAATACCTCAGATCTCATATTTACACTAAAATGCAATTAAAAAAATGAATGTCATTTAAAAATAAAAACAAACGTCCCTTTAAGAGCATTGGGCGGAAGTGATGTTTTGATGTCGCTTCCACCCTGCAATGATATGGAGACGGGTGGGGCCATCTTCCCCTCACTCGTCTCCATGTCAGCCTAGGAAGAGGATCCGATCGCCCCTGCCGCTATCGATAGCTCCGGTAAGCGGCGGAGAGCTGCGGGAGGGGGGCCCTCTCCCACTGCCGACAAAAGAGATCTCACGGCGAATTTGCCTCAGAGACCACTTTCATCTGGAAGAGGACCGCCCGCTCTTGAAGAAGATACCGGGGCTATGGTAGCTTGCTGCTACCATAACAACAGTATTCTTCTTCAAAGTAGCGACATAAAACGATGGCGGGCCGTCCGGAAGTGGTTAAAATCAAATTTGATGATTTACACTATGAGGCTTTTCCATTTTCATATATGATCTTTGAACATATGGAGCTCATCCCTGCAAGTGTATCAAGGCACGCTGTTTGAAATCTCCACACCTGTGATCATCCCGGCATAATCTTCCTTGATCTCTGTAATCTCTGGGATCCATCAGATCTGGTAAGAGGCCGCTCTCTTTTCTTGTGGATGGAACACTTTGCCATTTGTCTTGAACACTGGTAGCTACAGAGTTGAATACCATTTTCATTTGTCACACCCTTTACTAAAGAGTAAGTAAACCCTCTCATAAAAAATAAAAAAACCTGCAAGACAAAGGCATAATGAGCTAGTATGCATCGCCTTTCTTGGAAATACTGTATCTCCTTAACCATGTAGGTTAAGGAGATATTTCTTGGACCTACAGGTAAGCCTTAATATAGGCTTACATGTAGGTCAAAGTGGTCTGTAAGGGTTTACAACCACTTTAAGTGTATGGATTTTCTTATGGACTTGAACTTGTTCAATTTAACCAAATTATTTTACACACTGGAATTTTTTGCACATTGACTTTTTGAATAATGCACTTGTTATGACATCTGTTATTTGCATCATTTAGTTGCTATCATATTTTTCACACACACACATATTTTATGTTTGAACACTAAGGCCGCGTACACACGATCAGTCCATGCGATGAGAATGGTCCGAAGGACCGTTGTCATCGGTTAACCAATGAAGCTGACTGATGGCCTGATGTGCCTACACACCATAGCTTAAAAACCGATCGTGTCAAAACGCGGTGACGTAAAACACACCGACGTGCTGAAAAAAACGAAGTTCAATGCTTCCAAGCATGCGTCGACTTGATTCTGAGCATGCGTGGATTTTTAACCGATGCTTATGCATACTAACCATCGGTTTTGACCTATCGGTTAGGCGTCCATCGGTTCAATTTTAAAGCAAGTTCTAAATTTTTTGACCGCAGGATAACTGACCGATGAGGCCCACACACGATCGGTTTGGACCGATGAAAAGGTCCTTCAGTCAGTTTTCATCGGTTTTGACCAATCGTGTGTACGCGGCCTTAGATGCATATCTTGTTTATTCACTTTATTTTGTTCATTATCGCATCAGTTCACTATTTATGGAACAGTGCGCCATTGGCCGTTTCTATTACTTTATCCCTTCCAAGATTTGAGTTGCTGCATACCAGACTAGCGCAGAGATATTTTATTTATATTCCATAACCACTTGTACAGAGGTGACCATTACAGTGCAATGTTGTTGATACAATTGGTTCATTTGTGTGATACATAATTAGCCTAAACATTGAAAAAGTCTCACATGTGGTATCGCCAATAGTCGGGAGGGGTAGCAGAATGTGTTTTGTGGGTTCTATTCTAAGTATGTTGTTGCTGTATATGAACTTTGTGTAAAAAAATTAGATAATTTTCGTTCCACATTTCGGCAAGAAAATGGTCTTAAAAAAATACCTTGGGATGGTTGCTTTCCAAAATTTGATAATTTTGTGGGTTTTTCCACTGTCTTGGTGCTCCAGGACCATATTATTTCCAAAAACATGACAAAAAATGTGGTTTTAAAAAAAGATTCACTATGCCTTTTCAGAAAATGCCTAGATGTGTTTGCTTTCAAAAATAATGTTCTGGTGATTGAGCTATGACAGAGGAGGTGACTGGGGGTGTTCACATGGTGCGGCTTTGCAACTGTGGCAGGAATTGTACACCCTACATGCCCATCAATAGCAACCCATTCAAGTGTAGTGCTTGTGCAAGGTCCAAGGGGTTAACGCAGGTGGTGGGGAGGCGCTACAATGCCTACTCATTGTCTGGCAAATGTATCCAGACACATCCCTGTCTTACTGTTATGTACTGGATAATGTCCCAGAATGTTCCCGGCACCGCTCACCTCTCCTGTCAGCAGCTCCATCATCTTGTCAGAACATTTGGGGTTAAAAGAATTTACATATAGGCCTTTATATTATGCATATTATGTATTTTTCCTATTTGTCCTATTCATGTATATTATGAATGAGAGAGAAACCATTTTGTCTCTAAAGTTTAGGTTCATAACTAATGATATGCTATGAACAGTACTAAAGCCATTTCGGTTTCTACTTTCACTTTAAGAGGTTAACCCATATTCACTATCTTTAAAAGTTTAAATTAGGTTCATAGGCATGAATAGGCATTGTCCTTATGTCTCACTAAGGAGTCTGGCTGTACCATCTCTAAGGTTATAACTCAAAGGTTATGGACACTAAGATAAACAAGATAAAAGGATATTGGTACAGGATGATACAAACTGTAGTGTTGTCTCTGTATAATGAGACCAAAGGGCTCATCCACAAATAAGCTATCGTATTGTACATCTTAAATAATGTTTATTTTATATATCTTTTCATGTATTCAATATAAACCTGTTTAATACATATATATATTGGTTTAACAAGGGTTATAAATGTAGTTCCTATATTGGTGTGAAAGCATTAAGAATTGTTTTGCTTAGAGTTACTTTTCAAATGATCTCACTTTCCTAGGAATGTTAACTACTCATTAGCAATATGTGGGATACGTTTTCCCAAGACATTAATCTGAAGCCAGAACCAGAATGTCTGGGTTAGTTGTCACTTCTTTGACATCATTTAACAATTAATGGCATTTCACCAACCTAGGGGCAAAGGTCACGTCAATCAACATTTGAAATTATTTCTGATACAAGACTGTCTCTACAGGTTTAAATTGACATTACTCAAGATGGCCGCATACTTGGTTGCTATGGCAGCCTGCCTAAACATAGCATAGCATCATTTGACATTGTCAGTTATGTAGCTGTAAGGCCGGATCTATCCGCTGGGATTGATCCGCGGATCAGTTCCAGCGGACAAATCCGGTCATCTGTACGGCCTAGCAGATATTTATCCGCGGAGATTCATCCGGCCGGTCCATTTCAAGCGGATAGAAATTTCTTAGCATGCTAAGAAATCTATCCGCTTGAATCGGGACCAGCGGATTGATCCGGTGGTCTGTACAGACTCACTGGATCAATCCGTCCGCTCCCCTCCCTCGCATGCGTCGTAATGATTCGACGCATGCGTGGAAGTACTTACCTTCCAGCGTCGCGTACGTCGCCGCGTCATCGTCGCGGCGACGGCGCGACACGTCACCGCGGAGGAATTCCGCACGGATTTTGATCCGATGGTGTGTACACGCCATCGGATCCAAATCCGGAGGAGGAATCTCCGCTGGAAACGGTCCAGCGGACCGTGTCCAGGCGGAGATCCGGTCGTGTGTACGAGGCCTAACACACACACACCCACCTTTTGGAAGTAAGATAAAAGTCGCAGCTAATATAGCAGTAGGGGAGATCTCTGGGATAGGTGGCTCTATCTCTGGATGAACTCTCTCTCTCTGAAAAGATCTCTCTCGGGGGTCTACATCTGATTGAAGCTGGAAGGAGGAGATCTTAAACGCAGAAATGTAGCAATGGTGAAAGAAGTCCCTCTTGAGACTTTGCTTCTCAAACAGACAGAACCTGGTAATGTATTATTGTGTTTATTTACCTGTTAGGTATTTGAAGTCTGGTTGAGCATATGCTTGACTAATCCAATCTATTATTAGAACAGTTTTGGAGTGACGTGAATTCTAACTGCAGTATGAATTGGTGTCACTTCTAAACAAGAGAGATATATATATTGTCATATGTCCTAATACTAACTTCAGAGTTTTAGAATTGGATTAGTTATAGGATATGTTAAACCATTGATTCATTCTAAATTTAATATAAGCTTGATTCTATTGTCAAGCCTGTGTACAATATGACATTTGGTCTGTACATGTATAAGAAGTAAATAAGAGGAGATCTGTTTGTGTTGAGAAGAGATAACATAATGTAAACAAGAGTATTTATCTAAAGCCGTAAAAGTCACGGGAATTTATTCACTAAGTCCGTGAAGTCACGGAAGGTTATTTTACAAGTTACCAGGTTTTAAATATACAAGGATGATTTAAAGCGGTTCTCCACCCTAAAGTGGAGTCCCGCTGATCGGAACCCTCCCCCCTCCGGTGTCACATTTGACACCTTTCAGGGGGAGGGGGGTGCAGATACCTGTCTAAAGACAGGTATTTGCACCCACTTCCGGCCCGGCATTCACGGGCAAAAGACGGGCATTCCATCACATCCCGTCACCCCCCCCCCCGTTGTGTGCTGGGAACACTCGGCTCCCAGCACACAGCGGGAGTCAATCGGCGGGAGTCAATCGGCGGGCGCGGGAGTCAACCGGGCAGTGAAGCCGCAGTGCTTCACTTCCTGGTTCCCTCAGCGTGGATGGTGGGGGGAGCAGCATAGAGACGAGCGATCGCTCGTCCTCTGCTGCAATCGGCGCTGGACTCCAGGACAGGTAAGTGTCCTTATATTAAAAGTCAGCAGCTGCAGTATTTGTAGCTGCTGGCTTTTAATATTTTTTTCCCATGGCACATCCGCTTTAAGTAAGAACTGTGAATATACCTTGTCATATAATGTAAATATTATCTGAACATTGAACCATCATTTATCTCTGTAGAAGTATATCAATTATTTGTTTTTATCACAAATTATACCTGATTTTAATTTTGCACTATATCTTTAGTTAATATATATATATTTTAAATATTAATTTGTGTTACTTGTCTTCAAACTAGCATGGATCAAAGAACTTAGAATTTCTTGGTTAATATTGTAAGATGTTGTAAATCTCCCAATTTAAAGATTTGTATATTTCCATAAATACAATACTATTTTACTATTTCAGTATAAACATTCTGACAGTATTTGGAGGCACTATGCTGAAATACATCAATGTTTCTGCCAATCTTCTTGGTGACTTCTAGAATCTTCTGAATGTTGTGTCTCAGGTTTTAGGGAGTCATGGGGAGGCACTGTGATGGTCATATGATCACCTGACTTCAGAAGAGGAAATCTCTGTATTGAGGAACTAATAGGTTGTTAGGTCATGTTAGAATCCCAGAATCCTCCTTACCTCTCTGGTCGGGTCTGTGTTTTATTAATAGAGATAAGAGTGATGTCTTGTAACCTTTCAGAATCCTCCTCACCTCTCAGCAGGTAGAGAATCTTTAGGGTGAGATTTATTATCTTCTCAGTCGTGTGACTCTGGTCCTCCTCCATCCTCATTGGTGCCGTCGATGGATCTCTATGGGTCTCCTTGATGACAGATAACTTTGGTAAATGATAGTAAGAATTATTTGGATGGTATTGGTCACACAATAATAGGATGTGGATGTGAGGGGGGTAATAGGAGGGTTGTTGTACTTAGAAGGACAACTGCCCCATGGGAACACATTTAATTACATTTTCATGAATCTGGAACTCTCTTGGCCTGCCAGATCAGAAATTCTCTTTTCTCTGTTGGGTTTGTTTTGTTTCTGAACTGGTTTTTATTAGATAGCACTTACTCCTGAAGGGATCACTGAAAATAACATGACCAGAGGCTGCCAGCCCAGGTACAAGTTCAAGAACACTCAGAAAAAGCTCAGGCTCTGTCTAGGGGTGTCTTTTGATGATTTATTGCAATACTTGAACACAGGTGGATAGAGGGATGAGGGTGTGTCAGGGCTGGGCTCAGCCCTTCCTTCTCTGAGCTAGCCGCTCAGCTGTCAGCTAATTGGCAGGTCCTATCTTTCCACAGTAACTCACCTATTTATGATGTCCTGCTCGTCAGTCCTGCCTACTTAAGCCTTCTAGCTCAGATGATCTCTGCCTTCGTCTTGGTCAACATCACAGACACTATTTCCGGTTCGGTTCCTGAACTCTGACTATGATTTGACTACGCTTATGCCGCGTAGGCGTGTACACACGATCGGTTTGTCTGATGAAAACGGTCTGATGGACCGTTTTCATCAGACTAAACCGATCGTGTGTGGGCCCCAATGGTTATTTAGCCATCGGTTAAAAAATTAGGAACTTGTTTTAAAATTATCTGATGGATTAAAAAAACCTATAGAAAAAAACGATCGTCTGTAGGCACGTCCATCGGTTAAAAATCCATGCATGCTCAGAATCAAGTCGACGCATGCTTGGAAGCATTGAACTTCATTTTTTTTCAGCACGTCGTTGTGTTTTACGTCACCGCGTTCTGACACAATCGTTTTTTTAACTGATGGTGTGTAGGCGCGACTGATCATCAGTCAGCTTCATCGGATAACTGATGGAAAAATCCATCAGACCGTTTTCATCGGATGGACTGATCATGTGTACAGGGCATTACTCTGTTTTATCTTTTTATTATTATTAATAAACAAGTGTGATTAAACTGTACTTCTGTCTCGGTCTGATTCATGGTTTCTGACAGTAGGCGAAAGCCATGAATTCAGAAGATGCAGTCAATCCACTTGTTGGTAATATTTTTTCCAGATTGGATGACCTTGATCACCACATGGATCATTTTGCATGGCGTTACAGACACTTCTTAGTTGCACGGCTCGTCTGGAATCTCCCACTGTGGCCGCTCCGGTAGAACCTGTGTTGCAGGCCACCCGCCTCGAGTATTACCCTTTTAAAAAGAGGTATGTCTGTTTCCGCTCCCCTCCCCCAGCGATTTGGGGGTGATCCAGTCCAATGCAGAGGGTTTCTCAATCAGGTTGAGATATATTTTGAGATGCTGCCCCAGGCGTTTCCCACAGACAGAAGCAAAGTAGGTTTTGTGATATCTTTGCTTTCTGAGAGAGCCTTGGCCAGGGCAAACCCTCTATGGGAGATGTTAAAAAAAACAGAGTTTGTGGCTTCTTTTAAAATGGTATTTGATGTTCCTGCATGCTCCGCTTCTGCTGCCAAGTGCCTCATGTCCATCAAACAGAGTACGAGGACGGTTGTCGATTATGCCATTGAATTCCGTACTCTGGCAGCAGAGGTTGCTTAGAACAATGAGGCCCTCATGGCTGATATTTCTCATGGTCTCTCAGATACCATAAAGGATGATAGCAGCCCAAGATATACCCACTAAGCTGGAGAAGTTGATCTCATTTGCCATCCTCATTGACTCCAGACTCAGAGAAGGACTGTCTTTTAAGGAGCACTTGTGGAACCCTCCTGTACATTTGTCTCCGAGCTTTGCAGTCCCACCCTTGCCTCTCTCACCTCCCATGCCTCCTGGTACCGAGTCGGTCAGTGAAGGTGAACCCATGCACCTGGGCTTCACGCGTCTCTCTGTAGATGGAGGAGGAGAGAGAGATTGTGCCTTTATTGTGGCCAAGCAGGTCACTTTTTGAAGTCTTGTCCTACCCGTCCAGGGAACGCCCGAACTTTGAAGTCCTGTCACGAACAGACATTAGGTGGCGTTGTTTCGTCTCCAGTTATCCAGAAGGATAAGCCCCTGGTTTCAGTTACCATTTCTTGGGCTGAGTCATCCGTCGAGATACAGGCTCTAACCGACTCTAGGGCTGCAGGCCTGTTCATTGATGCTGCCTTTGTATGGAAGCACTCGATTCCACTGCAGCTACGCGACCCATGTAGGTTCCGTGGGCACATACAGTACCTGGTGCATTGGAAAGGGTACGGTCCGGAGGAACGCTCTTGGGTCTCATCCTCAGACGTGCATGCCCCTGTCATCCTCTGTGATTTCCATAGACATTTTCCCCTTAAGCTCGGTGGTCCTCAGAGGGGGAGGGGTCATTGAGGAGGGGGTACTGTCAGGGCTGGGCTCAGCCCTTCCTTCTCTGAGCTGGCCGTTCTGCTGTCGGCTAATTGCCAGCTCCTGTCTCTCCACAGTGACTCACCTGTTGATGATATCCTGCTCGTCAGTCCTGCCTACTTAAGCCGTCTTGCTCAGATGATCTCTGCCTTCACCTTGGTCAACATCACAGAGACTATCTCCTGCATTTCTGTTGAAGACTTACTTCTGTCTCGGTCTGATTCATGTCTTGGAGGACAAACTCTCAAGCAAAGTCCTTCAGTTGCAGCCTTAAGTAATGCTGGAAGTAGAAGGGACAGCCCTCTAGTTTCTGACTCTGTATAAGCAGTCCTTGTAGCAACCTCTGGCATCTAACCCTCACATTTCTGGCACCACTGGAGCTCTAGGGAAAAGCTCCTAATGTAATTCACTACTGCCCACCAACCATGACCCAATCAAGTGAATAGGGGTGCTCTGCAGAGCACTGCTTTTTCAAATCGCACCACACCAAACCGCATAATAGTGCAGTACCATGTGGTTTGGTGGCCACAAACACACTGCTATTGACAATGAATGGCACCTGCATGTATCTCATAAGGGCAGCATGGTTGCAGGCAGTGCAGGAAATGCACACGGACCCCCCCCCCCCCCCTTTCCTGCACAGTGTTCCAGTGCGAACCAAGGGAAACCTTAGGGAGAGAGGGAAGGATCACTATGGTATATGAAAGAAAGGGACACTATTGTACATGGAAAGCAGGAAGGTTCACAATGGCACATGGAAGGATTACAATGGCACATGGAAGGATCACTATGGCAAATGGAAGGCAGGAAGAATCACTATGGTACATGAAAGAAAGGAAGAAAGATCACTATGGTACATGGAAGGGAGGAAGTCATGTCTAGTCACATTCATTCAAAAAAAACATTTCCTACAATAGACCTGTAAGTGTATGTGAAATCTTACAACACAAAATGTACTCAACCAATGAAAGGTAATGACTCCATTTTTATTTTTATTCTGGCATCAATGGCCAACACGGTACAACACTTCATCCATGTCTTTGGTGATCTCTGATCTCTTATGAACTGTTTCTTACATGATGAAGATCAGCCATGGAGTATATCTGAGGTGTATATCAGGGTGTGCTTCTTCCCCACATGAGAGCTGTGATGTCCAGCAACATTCATATACAAGACATTTCCCGCACTCAAGGCACTAATACACCTGAAGGGTTGTTTGGGATCCCTGATGTACAGGAAGACAGGACTTCAGCGAGGAACAATTCCCTCACTTGGACCAAGAAAGTTCATTGTCTTGTGTGTTCAATTTCAGATGTCTGTAAAGACAGGACTTGAGTGAGTGACAGTTCACTCATTCAGGGCAGGAAAGTGCCTTCTCCCCCGTGTGAGATCTCTGATGTCTGATAAGACTGGACTTCGCTGAAAAACATTTCTCGCACTCAGGACAAGAAAATGGCTTCCTCTCCAGGTGAGATCTCTGATGTGTGTAAAGATTGGACTTCTGTGAAAAACATTTCCCACACTTAGGACAGGAATACGGCTTCTCCCCCGTGTGAGATCTCTGATGTCTGGAAAGACAAGACTTCTGTGAAAAACATTTCCCGCAATCAGGACAGCAGTACGGCTTTTCCCCTATGTGAGACCTTTGATGTATGTAAAGTTTTGACTTTTGTGAGAAACATTTCCCGCACTCAGAACAGAAAAAAGGTTTTTCTCCTGTGTGAGATCTTTGATGTCTGTAAAAATGTGAATTATCTGAAAAACATTTCCCGCAATCAGGACAAGAATACAGCTTCTCCCCGGTGTGAGATCTTTGATGCTTGTTAAGACTGGACTTATGTGAAAAATATTTCCCACACTCAGGACAGGAAAACAGCTTTTCAGCTGTGTGAGATAATTTATGCACATTAAGATTGCATTCAAAAGGGAAACACTTCCCGCACTCAGTACAGGAAAACCTCTTCTCTGTTGGAAGTACGGCACCGTCCATCACAGTCTGAGGTTCCTCAGGATAAGAGGAATACGATGGTCCGGCACCGTCCCTCACAGTCTGAGGTTCCTCAGGATAAGAGGAATACGATGGTCCATCTACACTGCGTGGTGCCGGATGGACATTTGAGGTAGTCGGGTTTTCTCCTGGACTATACTGTGTGATGTCCTCATCTTCTACTTTACAGTCTGGAGACAAAGTGAGACAATCCTCTGAGGTTTTCCTCATCTCCCGTCCATCTACTAAAATAGAAATACAAAGATTATTACTAGACATGAGCAGATTGGTTCCCCTAAACCAGGACTCCGCCCACATCAGGCAGCTTTGTCTCTGAGGATCTTAAATTTCCCCCCTCAAGGTAACAAGTAAATGGGTCCTCTGATCTCGTACCAGTTAATTTCTTTACTCATGGACCTTCAAACCTCACAGAGTGAGTTAACAATGAGAACTGTCTTTTATAGGAGTGACAGTGATGAGGGGATTATAGGATGAGCGCCCCACCCCCTCTTTTACTTATTTGCCATCTCCCCAACACAAGAATTCCTGCACTTCCTTATTTAGTCCATGATTTAGTCATGAATAACAGCGGGGCTGAGCCCCACCAGAGGTCAGAGAGTGAAGATGGGGGAGAAAAACCAAGATGAAGACTGGACTGATGATGAAGACCACCATCATTGGGTTAGTGACTCCTCCCTCATTATCACTTTCTGTTTTAAGGCAGCATTAAACCCAAAAACAAACATTTATTATATTGTGGCTTACCAATTCTTAAATACGATGGCTGCATTAGTTTCCATTTTTAGTCTTTCTTCTACTCTCATCTGATAATCCAGCCAGCAAGCCTGTTTTTCACAGCACAAACTCTCCAGCAGAATGCATCAGTTTACACAGATGAGACACACCCCTTAACACTGGCAGGAGTTGCTTACAGTGATCAGCATTTATTTATTCATGCAAAACCTTTATCCCAAAAGGAAAAAAAAAACATTAATGTAACTGATTATAAGGCAATGAGCTGGAGTTTGGCTTCAACTTGTTAGTGGTTTTAAAACTGCTAATACATTTAACAATGCCCAACCCCAAGACTGACAATGCTGCTGCTGTACCTCCGCTACTCATTCCTACAGAGTTGTGTCTACATAAGGCCCATTTCACACTGGCAGACCAATCAGATCCTCCTGTCTGTTTTTCCAAGTGTACCTGATCAGACGCTCTATTGCTCTCTATGGAATGGCGGGTGTAAACTGACATGTGTCCATACACACGCATGCATCTGATCCAATCCTGTCCGCTAAAACAGACGGGTGGGGATCTGTTCCCCATCCGTCTGGGGGGGGATCAGATAACTGCCAGATGGAAATGGACAGGTGGCCCATTTTCATCCGACCACCCCATTGAGATCAGCGGGCTGTGTCTGGTGCAGAGCAGACATGGACCTGTCATCCACTTTCTCAGCGGGGGTCAGTGGACAGATCCCCTGATGAGCAAGTGGATCTGCTGACGGGGGCACCCTGTCTAAAAGGGGCCTTATACAGTAAGCGTGTTAAAGGCCAAATCAGAAGGTGAAAAATTGGGGAAAATTTTTATTGTCACCATGTAAAAGTCTGTGCTCCAATTATTAAATTTAAAATGTCCAGCTGGTAGGAAATGGGTGTTAGAAAAGAGAATACATATTATGTTTATATATACTGTAGCAGTGGGTAGAGGGCAGAGAGCGGAAGTCAGGACTATGTAATGTACAACATATTGTATAAGATACAAGAGATAGGACTATATAGTATCAGAATGATGTAATGTACAACATAGAGTACAGTATAGTCAGGAGTATGTAATGTACAATATAAATGATATACTGTAATTGTCAGGACTCATAATATTGGTATTCAGTAATCAGTGGAAGCCTAAATGTTTACATGAGACAAGTTGCAGAGATCCCACACCGCTGCCTCCCATCTCCTGAGACTGCACTCAGTGACTTGGGTCTGAGACTATACAGACATATCCCTCCACCCGAAATATACAGCAGACAACAGAACAAGTAACCCTGAGAGAATTGTTCTGTCAGAGATCTTGCTAGACCCGACATGGGGCAGAAGTCCCAAATCACATGTCCCAGGTGTCTAGGTCAAGCGATGCCTATGGTGAAAATCAAGATTCTGCTGCCAGCTGAACCCCAGAATCTCCATAAATCCAGTCTAGATACATAAATTGTGTCTGCAGCACAGAGAAGGAAGATTATCCTAGAGAAATACAGGAATACAGGACGGGGAACACAGCTCAGGAAAGTGACCAGGGGATTACAGGCTGATATCACCCAGCCCCCGCCCTACTCTGGACCAATCAGTGAGCAGTATGGGTGGAGGAATGTATTTAGTGTTAATAACCCACCTGTGCTGATCTCTGTAGGAGTGTCCTCCTCTATAAATGTCCCCGTTATTCCATCCTCCTCCATAGACTGCTCATCATCCCTCACATACGTCTCTTCTTCTTCTTCTTCTTCTGTTTTTATCTCAACTTTTATATCTATCAGATCTTCACTCTAATCCAAGAAAAATACAGAAAATAGTTAATCTTGTGATATCACAAACAAAATCCACACATCGTCTCCACAAGTCCATGTTCTAGATGCTCCGTCCCACCAACCTTTTTATGATGATGGTGAGGGATGGTGTGACCTTCCTGTGTGGAATCCCGGGAATACAGAGGACGGGGACATCTCTCTGGTGGGTTCCCATTACTGGATCCATCTGTAGGAAACACACACACTGACTGAATACATTGTTTCTATGTGTTTATCAGATGATGGGGGATCTAGGTGGAGCCTCCGTACTGCTCTCTCCTTTACAATAAAGTCTCCTCTTACCCGGTGATGTGAGGGGCGGCTGATTGTCCATCATGATGTCCTTGTAGAGATCCTTGTGTCCTTCTAAATACTCCCACTCCTCCATGGAGAAATAGACAGTGACATCCTGACACCTTATAGGAACCTGACACACACAATGATACAGTCACCATCCAGACACATCCCTTGTCTGTTACTGGATAATGTCCCAGAATTCCCGGCACCGCTCACCTCTCCTGTCAGCAGCTCCATCATCTTCTTGGTGACTTCTAGAATCTTCTCCATGTTGTGTCTCTCAGGTTTTAGGGAGTCACATGGAGGCACTGTGATGGTCATATGATCTCCAGACTTCATAGAAGATCTCTGTATTAAGGAACCAATAGGAATATCATGTTAGAATCCCAGAATCCTCCTCACCTCTCCGGTCAGGTCTGTGTTTTATTAATAGAGATAAGAGTGATGTCATGTGACCTCCCAGAATCCTCCTCACCTCTCCGGTCAGGTCTGTGTTTTATTAATAGAGATAAGAGTGATGTCATGTGACCTCCCAGAATCCTCCTCACCTCTCCGGTCAGGTCTGTGTTTTATTAATAGAGATAAGAGTGATGTCATGTGACCTCCCAGAATCCTCCTCACCTCTCCGGTCAGGTCTGTGTTTTATTAATAGAGATAAGAGTGATGTCATGTGACCTCCCAGAATCCTCCTCACCTCTCCGGTCAGGTCTGTGTTTTATTAATAGAGATAAGAGTGATGTCATGTGACCTCCCAGAATCCTCCTCACCTCTCCGGTCAGGTCTGTGTTTTATTAATAGAGATAAGAGTGATGTCATGTGACCTCCCAGAATCCTCCTCACCTCTCCGGTCAGGTCTGTGTTTTATTAATAGAGATAAGAGTGATGTCATGTGACCTCCCAGAATCCTCCTCACCTCTCCGGTCAGCAGGTAGATGATCTCCAGGGTGAGGTTTAGTATCTTCTCAGTCATGTGACTCCGGTCCTCCTCCATCCTCATTGATGTGGTCATGTGATTTATATGGGTTTCTCTGTAGATGGATAGTGGAGAATTATCTGGACTGTATTGGTTGTACAATATTAGGATGGGTATATAAGGGGCTAATAGACGGGCTGCCCCCAGTGGGAATTGGAACATGTAGATTAGGTTACTCATGCCGCGTACACACGATCGGTTAAACCGAAGAGAATGGTCTGATGGACCGTTTTCTTCGGTCAAAACCGATCGTGTGTGGGCGCCATCGGTTATTTAACCATCGGTTAAAAAAAAGCCAACTTGTTTTAAATTTAACCGATGGATTCCTAACCGTTAGAACAAAACCGATCGTTAGTAGGCACGACCATCGGTTAAAAATCCACGCATGCTCAGAATCAAGTCGACGCATGTTGGAAGCATTGAACTTCGTTTTTTTCAGCACGTCGTTGTGTTGTACGTCACCGCGTTCTGACACGATCGTTTTTTTAACCGATAGTGTGTAGGTGCAACGGACCATCAGTCAGCTTCATCGGTTAACCGATGAAAACGGTCCATCGGTTTGCGCAAAATTTATAGCGTTTACAAAATAGGGGATAGTTTTATTGCATTTTTATTAATTATATATTGTTTTACTACTAATGGCGGCGATCAGCGTTTTTTTTTCGTGACTGCGACATTATGGCGGAGACATTGGACAATTTTGACACATTTTTGGGACCATTGTCATTTTCACAGCAAAAAATGCTATAAAAATGCATTGTTTACTGTGAAAATGACAATTGCAGTTTGGGAGTTAACCACTAGGGGGAGCTGAAGGGGTTAAGTGTGACCTCATATGTGTTTCTAACTGTAGGGGGGCGGGGCTGGACGTGTGACGTCATTGATCGCCTTTCCCTATATCAGGGAACAGACAGCGCCACAGTGAAGAACGGGGAAGCTGTGTTTACAAACACAGCTCTCCCCGTTCTTCAGCTCCGGGGACCGATCGCAGGACACCAAGGACGATCGGGTCTGCGGGTCCCGTGGCCGCGGTCACAGAGCTTCGAACCGGGTCGCGGGCACGCGCCCCATGGCTGGGCACTTAACCACTTAAGCCCTGGACCATATTGCTGGTCAAAGACCAGGCCACTTTTTGCGATTCGGTACTGCATCGCTTTAACTGACAATTGCGCGGTCGTGCGACGTGGCTCCCAAACAAAATTGGCGTCTTTTTTTTCCCACAAATAGAGCTTTCTTTTGGTGGTATTTGAGTTTTTGCGCTATAAACAAAAATAGAGCGACAATTTTGAAAAAAAAATATATTTTTAACTTTTTGCTATAATAAATATCCCCCAAAAATATATATAAAAAAACAATTTTTTGCCTCAATTTAGGCCGATACGTATTCTTCTACCTATTTTTCATAAAAAAAAATCACAATAAGCGTTTATTGATTGGTTTGCGCAAAAGTTATAGCGTTTACAAGATAAGGGATAGTTTTATGGCATTTTTATTATTATTTTTTTTACTAGTAATGGCGGCAATCAGCGATTTTTATCGGTACTGCGACATTATGGCGGACACTTCGGACACGTTTGACACATCTTTGGGACCACTGGCATTTTTATAGCGATCAGTGCTATTACTATTATTATTGCATTGCTTACTATAAAAATGCCACTGGCAGGGAAGGGGTTAACACTAGGGGCGAGGAAGTGGTTAAGTATGTTCCCTGGGTGTGTTCTAACTGAAGGGGGGGTGGACTGACTTGGGGAAATGACTGATCGCTGTTCATTCATTGTATGAACAGACAATCAGGCATTTCTCCCCCTGACAGGACCGGGAGCTGTGTGTTTACACACACAGCTCCCGGTTCTCGCTCTGTAACGAGCGATCGCGGGTGCCCGGCGGTGATCGCGCCCGCCGGGAACGTGCGTCGGCGTCAGGGGCGAGCGCATGCATGCCCCTATTGGCTGCTCAGCGAGATGACGTAGATCTACATGATCTCACCCAGCAGAGCCGACCTGCCGCTGGTCGGCAAGCAGTTAAAGAGGACGTACATGTACGTGCTTGTGCCCAGCCGTGCCATTCTGCCGACGTATATGTGCAGGAGGCGGTCCTTAAGTGGTTAAAAAGAGATTTTCACAAAGTAAACTCCTTGTCACTCATCCAATGGTGTTGAACAATGTCCACCGGAAAAAAAAAAAACACATTGACAATCAACGTGATCCAATCCGAGCAAAGTGGATCTTTCGCTTATCTGCTTCGCTCCATATTTGGCACCTTTCAGGAGGGGAGGGGAGAGGGGAGAACGGGTACCTGTTTTTACAGGTACCCTTCCCCACTTCTGGGAGAGGGCACCATCTCTCGGAAGTTCGGCCCCCTCCTTCGCGCATGCCCAGTAGGGAACCAGCTGTGAGGCAGAAAGGCTTCACTGATGGTTTCCCTTACGATGAATGGCAGCGGCAGCACCCGGGAGTCGACATGAAAATCGTCTGGGGTGCTGACATTGCAGACTCCCTCCTCAGGTAAGTGTCCATATATTAACCACTTCAATACCAGACACTTACCCCCCCCCCCTTCCTGCCCAAGCCAATTTTCAGCTTTCAGCGCTGTCGCTGTTTAAATAACAATTGCGTAGTCATGCTACACTGTACCCAAACATAATTTTTATCATTTTGTTTCCACAAATATAGCTTTCTTTTGGTGGTATTTGATCACCTCTGTGGTTTTTATTTTTTGCTAAACAAATAAAAAAAGACAGAAAATTTTGAAAAAAAAAAAAAGTTTTTCTTTTGTTTCCGTTATAACATTTTGTAAATAAGTATGTTTTCTCCTTCACTGATGGGCACTAATAAAGGCATCACCAATGAGGTGGCATTGACGATGGGCATTGATAGGCAGCACTGATGGGCACTAAAGGCTGCACTGATGTGGCACTGGCAGGCATTGTGGGTGGGCACTAATGGGCAGCTGCCTGGGCACAGAGTGGCATTTCCCTGGTGGTCTAGGTGGCATATCTAGTGGTCCATTCTGGCATCCTGGTGGTCCTGGGCAGGCATTCGAGGGGGGGCTGCACTGATAAACAGTCAGCACAGACACCCCTGTCAGGAGAGCAGCCAATCGTCTCTCCTCTTCTTGCGTCTGTCAGACGCGAGTGAGGAAAAGCCGTTCAACGGCTCTTCATGTTTACAGTGTGATCAGCCATGATTGGACACGGCTGATCACGTGATAAAGAGCCTCCGACGGAGATTGGTGTAGCAGTGTGTCAGACTGACGGGCGCATGGCGGCTGTTATGACGCTGGACGTCATATAACGTCCAGTCAGGACAACGCAACCACCGCTCGGCCGTCATTCTGCTATAGGCTGGGCGGGGGGTGGTTAAAAGTCAGCAGCTGCAGTATACTCTTCTTTAATGACAGCTCATAGTGCCTATGAGGAAGAGGACGGACATGACGGGGTTACTGGGTGTAAATAGAAAATAAGATCTTATTACCTCCTCTGCTGCCACTTCCAGCAATGTCTCCTCTCTACTTCCTCTCGACTCACCTCTCACCTGGACCTTCCTGTCTGTACCTGACATCACTTCCTGTCTCGACCTGACATCACTTCCTTTCTTCCATAGAAATTGTCTGTGTTCCTGCATCGACAATGAGATCACCACCTTATAGGGCTCAGAGGAACTGCATCCCTGAGAAACATTTTGTAGTGTGAACACGGCCTTGTGCTGTGTGTGTATGTACTGTATATCCTTATAGATGGATCATCTCCACCCCCACCAAGGGGGATAGAAATATATTACTGACTAGTCCAGCCTTTCTCAGCCAGGGTTCCAAAGGTTTCTAGGGGCTGCTTGAGAAATTAACAATTTCAGTCTGGGTTCACACTATACTACACGACTTTCATCCTACTTTGCTCTGCAACATCGGTCCTACATCCATCCGACTTTCATGAACAGGATACTACTTTGATCCGACTTTGCCCTGCGACTTGAAGTCTGACTTTCAATGAGCGGGATCCGACTTGGATCCCTGCCAATATCAGGCACTGTGTTTGATATACATTTTGAGGGGAACTCCACTCCAAATTTTAACAAAAAAAAATGGCATGGGTTCCCCCCTCCAAGAGCATACCAGGCCCATGGGTCTGGTGCGGATTTAAAGGGGAACCCCCTACGCCGAAAAAACGGCATGGGGGTCCCCCAAAATCCATACCAGACCTGTATCCGAGCAGCAGGTCAGGAAGGGGGGTGGGGACGAGCGAGTGCCCCCCCTCCTTAACCGTGCCAGACCGCATGCCCTCAACATGGGGAGGTAGGTGCTCTGGGGCAGGTGGGCGCCGTCTGAAAAAATTACCGTTTTTAAAACTTTTTTCCATTGATACATGTTCCCTCGGGCAAGACACGGGTTCTCAAAGACGTTTTCACAGGCATACTATTGACACGCAGCAGGTACAATATTTAAAGGAATTTTTCATTTTTTTTATTTAAGCATCATTAAAATCACTGCTTCTGAATCTTTAGGTGCAAACTACAGAGCACACGGCCAGTACACACCAAGTAGCTTTAGGTGCAAACTACAGAGAACACGTGCAGTACACACCAAGTAGCTTTAGGTGCAAACTACAGAGCACACGGCCAGTACACACCAAGTAGCTTTAGGTGCAAACTACAGAGAACACGTGCAGTACACACCAAGTAGCTTTAGGTGCAAACTACAGAGCACACGGCCAGTACACACCAAGTAGCTTTAGGTGCAAACTACAGAGGACACAGGCAATAAACCACGTAAGAATACTGCAGCTAGCACAATCACCTGCCTGCCAGTAAATTAGGAAGAACTGATCTAGCTAAACTATACAGTGTATAAATATATGTACAACACCTGGGATGTATATATATCCTCTACACACTGTGGGCCATATTCTCCTAGATTTCCTGCGGGCGGTGCGTAAGCCATTTACACTCCGCCGCCCCAACCTACAGGAGCAAGTGCTGTATTCCCCAAACACTTGCTCCGTAGTTTGGGGCGGCGAAGTGTAAATGGCCCGGCGTAGCCACGCGTATCTCCAAGGGGGCGGCTTCTATTTAAATTAAGCGCGCCCCCGATTCGAACGAACTGCGCATGCGCCGGGCTTAAAATAGCCCAGTGCGCATGCTCCAGTTCTCGGCGTAAAACGTCAATGACGCCGACGCGTGCGTCATTGACGTAAAGTCGTATTCAAGAACGACTTAGGGAAACGACGTAGCCGACGGAAGAACACGACGCGGACCCGACGCCATACTTAACATGGCCTACGTGGGACTTGCGTAAACTTACCCCTCATATAGCAGGGGTAAGTTTACGCAAACGACGTTAGCGACGGTTACGCGACGCAAATTCGTTCGGGAATCGGCGTATCAGGCTCATTTGCATAAACAAATGAGACCTGAACATAAACGCCATCTAGCGGCGGGCGGAGTAATTACATTTAAGATCCGACAGTGTAAGTGACTTACACATGGCGGATCTTAAGTGTATCTATGCGAAAATGATTCTAAGAATCAGTCGCATAGATACACGGGCCAAAAAAGAGAGATACGATGGAGTATCCTGAGATACTCCATCGTATCCTTACTCAGAATATGGCCCAGAAACATTAACTGACTAGCCTGCCTGCTCTATCTACCTGCAAAAAATGACACTCTCTCTGTCCTCTCAACCACCTACATACATATACAGTTTTAATGTATACAACATGTGTTAAAGCAAAATGCCTCTATAGAAGCAAGTGTTCACGATAGCATGAGAGTCGGTTCACACTAGGGCGACACGACTTCCAGCGCGACTTTCAGAGGCGACTCCGACACGACTTGAGCATGAACCACAGGGCGATCTGGGGCGATTTACAACACGACTTGAAGTCGTCTCCAGGACAGGAGACTTTCCAGTGGCCAATCAAACAACAATCAGCTCTAGGGGAGGGAGGGGGAGGGAGAGGTTTGCTTGAGAAATGTATGTTATCTTCCTGGAAAGTCGTTTCAGTTAAGACAGTGATCAGACTTGGATCAGACTTCCATTGAAATCAATGGGTACAAATCGCCTACAAGTCGGATTGAAGTAGTACAGGAACCTCTTCTGAAGTCGGAGCGACTCGAGTCGTGTGTATTAAAACCGCTCCCATTCACTTGCATTGTTTTTCTCGACAGCGCGACTTGAGGCGACTTCAAGTCGGATCCCAAGTCGCCCCAGTGTGAACCGGCTCTTAGTCCATACAAATATGCTTTTGGGCAAAATATGAAAAGTGTGCGCTGTCCACATGCATTCATGTAGCATGTGTGCCATGGAAAGAGCATCTTTGCAAAGCAAGCATGCGTTTATGAAACGTGTTATGCAACATTCCGCAACATGTATTAATGCAGACATGTATTCCTATGCGATCACGAGGAAACATGTATATTTACGTAAACATGTATTAACATGCCTCATTATGCAACCATGCATCTTTAAGCGATCATGCATCCTTATGCGATCAAGCCTCTCTATGCGACCAAGCACCCTTGTGAGATCAAGAATCCTTGTGCAATCAAGCATCTTTATGCGACTAAGCATCTTTATGTGATCAAGAATTTTTATGTGACTATGTAAAAACCATGTATAGCTATACAAAGATAAACATGCATCTTTATGTGACCATATATCCTTAAGTGATCGTGCGTTTTTATGTGATCGACAAACGTGTTTTTTTTTGTTTTTTTTACACAAACATGTCCAAACATGCATTTGGTTGACCCATGATCATGTATTTTTATGCAAACATGTGAAATGGTAAAAAAGTTATCTTCAGCAACCCTGTGATCCAGCAACTGTGCGTTTTAGCAACTGTGCGTTTCAGAAACTGTTCGTTCCAGCAGTCATGCATTTTAGCTAGTTTGTAAGCAAGCACCTGCTCAACTGCAGTTGGTCCCATACTCAGACCTGCAGGATACCAAGCACATATGCACTATATTGAAGATACAACTCCCTAAAGCGCACCCACGCTCATGTCTTTCAAACATGTACTTTAAAACATGCAATTAAGCAATACTTCTGCAAGCACGCATATTATGCTGTTCCTGCCTACAAGCAGATAATAACACTTTTAAAGTGAACTGCTAATCTTTCAGGGGCGTATCTACTTTACAGGTGTACATGCTCCTCGGGCACACACACGGGCCACTGCTCTGTCTCCAAGGCCAATCTGAACCTGTCCCACATGGCAAGGGACACCCTTCCTCTTCCTGCCTATATAAAAAATAGGCTAGACTTGAGCAAATCTGTGCCCTCTAGTGGATGGGGAAGAAACAGCAGCCCGAATGAGCAAGAGCACATAGCATTATTGAACAGCACACTGCTCCCAGTGGCCACTGGGAAAAAAGACAGTGAGATCTCTCTCTTTTTTTTTTACAAACTGCGTCGCTGCAGTACTCTGTAGATAACAGGAGTCCAATCTTCACTCATCATGGCGAGCTATGTCATGACAGACCTTTAAGGTCCCTTTTGTAAAATACGATCCACTCCCTTGGACCTGTACAGCACCCTGCCAGAGCAAACCTGTGGTATGGAAATGTCACCAAGGCGCTGGGTCCCAAAGTCCAACTCTCATAGAGAAGCATTACAGCCAAAAACCTTGCTCTTCTTCCTCGAGGCTCAGGTACCATCCATTGTGGCTCTTTCAGGCACTTTAGATGGATCCGATTGCATAGCCCCTAAATCCCATCATGGATTTCTTAGTGGAGCTCTTTTCAGCACATCATTAACCGTGACCAACACTTTAGACACTGGAGAAAAAACTGAGGTATGGCAGGGGTTATATAGGGAGGGGGACTTCCTGTCTTTTGAGTGTACCAGTGTCCATTGTGCTTACTAATTACTATGGTGTTCTGTGTCCCTTGATGTACGATAAAGAAAGTTTTTTTTTTTTATGGAATAATAAATATTGATTTTGTAGCCTTTTTTTCTGACATAAAAGTTGCCTTTAAAGTACCAATAAGAGTAATTTTGGGTGGGATGTACCAGAGTCATCCAGCCTGACCCGCAGCAACCCTGACCCAATTTCTGACTTACAAACTAACCATGAGTCATAAACCTACTAACACTAGTAGCACACTAGAGGGTGGTACAAGTGCATGAGTATAATTTTGATTATCAGCTTGAAACAATGGCGCACAAAGGAAAATAAGGGGTCTAAAAAGATTAGTTTCACTATTGTGACAAGCATTCATCCAGCCTTGATAAATTCTGGTCACATTTAATAAATGGAGTGATTTCCTATGATCGTCAGCCCCATCTAGTTTCCATAGTGCAGTATTAATCATGAAATACCTCAATCAGGAAAAATAGTGCAATACCACATTATGGCCATTATAAGGAGCTGATGATCACAGGAAACATTGTATGAAATAAAATAGGACCAAAATGTTTTGCTGGCCACATTTGTTCAATTAAATAATTTTTACACCACAAAATGTACTCAGCCAATGAAAGGTAATGACTTTTATTTTTTTTCTGCCATCAATGGCCAACACGGTACAACACTTCATCCATGTCTTTGGTGATCTCTGATCTCCTTATGAAGTGTTTCTTACATGATGAAGATCAGCCATGGAGTATATCTGAGGTGTATATCAGGGTGTGCTTCTTCCCCACATGAGAGCTGTGATGTCCAGCAACATTCATATAGAAGACATTTCCCGCACTCAAGGCACTAATACACCTCAAGGGTTGTGTGGGATCCCTGATGTACAGGAAGACAGGACTTCAGTGAGGAACAATTCCCTCACTCAGGACAGGAGAGTGGCTTTTTCCCCGTGTGAGATCTCTGATGTCTGGAAAGAATGTACATCTTTGTAAAACATTTGCCACACTCAGAACAGGAATATGGCTTCTGACCCGTGTGCAGTTTCTGATGATTATAAAGATTGGACTTATCTGAAAAACATTTCCCGCACTCAGGACAAGAGTACGGCTTTTCCCCCGTGTGAGTCCTCTGATGCGTTTTAAGATGGGTCTTCAATGAAAAACATTTCCCGCACTCTGGACAGGAATACGGCTTCTCCCCCATGTGAAATCTCTGATGTCTGGAAAGACAGAACTTCTTTGAAAAACATTTCCCGCACTCAGGACAAGAATATGGCTTCTCCCCAGTGTGACATCTCTGATGGCTGGAAAGACAGGACTTCTGTGAAAAACATTTCCCGCACTCAGGACAAGAATACGGCTTTTCTCCCGTGTGAGATCTCCGATGTCTGGAAAGACTGGACTTATGTGAAAAACAATTCTCGCACTCAGGACAGGAATACGACTTCGCCCCTGGGTGAGATAATTTATGCCTATTAAGATTGCTTTTAAAACTGAAACACTTCCCACACTCAGTACAGGAAAACCTCCTATCTGTTGGAAGGACGGCACCGTCCCTCACAGTCTGAGGTTCCTCAGGATAAGAGGAATACGATGGTCCATCTACACTGTGTGGTGCCGGATGGACATTTGAGGTAGTCGGGTTTTCTCCTGGACTATACTGTGTGATGTCCTCATCTTCTACTTTACAGTCTGGAGACAAAGTGAGACAATCCTCTGAGGTTTTCCTCATCTCCCGTCCATCTACTAAAATAGAAATACAAAGATTATTACTAGACATGAGCAGATTGGTTCCCCTATACCAGGACTCCGCCCACATCAGGCAGCTTTGTCTCTGAGGATCTTACAATTCCTCCCTTAAGGTAACTAGTAAATGGGTCCTCTGATCTCCTATCAGTTCATTTCTTTATTCAAGGACCTTAGTCAGAGAGTGAGGAAACAACGAGAACTGACAGTGATGAGGGGATTATAGGACGAGTGTCCCCACCCCCTCTATCACTCATTGCCATCTTCCCAACACAAGAAGTCCTGCACTTCCTTATTTAGTCCATGATTTAGTCATTAATAACAGCGGGGCTGAGACCCACCAGAGGTCAGAGAGTGAGGATGAGGGGAGAACAACCAAGATGAAGACTGGACTGATCCTGAAGACCATCATCATTGGGCTATTGACTCCTCCCTCATTATCACTTTCTGTTTAAAGCATTAATAACCCCAAAAGCAAACATTTATTATATTGCAGATTACCAATTCTTAGATCGGATGATGCATTGGTTTCCATTTTTAGGCTTTATTTCTTCTATTGTCCTCTGATAATCCAGCCAGCAGAATGTATCAGTTTACACGAATGAGACACACCACTTAAAGAGGAAGTAAACCCTGGCAGGTTTTACTTTGTCATTATTTCCCTGCAAAGGTAAAGCATAATGGGCTATACATGGGCTACTGCATGGCATAGTAGCCCATTATATGTCACTTACCTGAAACCAAAGCCTGCGATGTCACAGCTGTCCCCTGTTGCAGGAAGCGTCCATTCTTCACCCCTCTTCCTTCCGGGGCTGCAAACTCCGGCTCTGTGACTGGCCGGAGTCGCATGGAGGTTTTAGGAGATATTTCCTGCACCTACAGCCTTAATCTAGGTTTACCTGTAGGTAAAAGTGGTTGTACTGGGCGTACAACCACATTAACACTGGCAGGGGTGCTTAAAATGATGAGCAGTTATTTACGCAAAACCTTTATCCCAAAATGAAAAAACAACAGTTTGATGTAACTGATTATAAAGTGTGAGCTGGAGTTTGGCGTCAACTTGATATTGGTTCTAAAGCTGCTAATACATTTAACACTGCCCAACCACAAGCCTGACCATGCTACTGTCTGCTATGCTTCTGATGCTCAGAGTTGTGTCCCTTTTCACAATGGCAAACTGATCGGATACGCATGTCTGTTTTTCAGGCAGTGGGTTGCAATAGCAGAGCGAACGTGGACACGGACCTGTCATTCACTTGCTTAGCAGGGATCAGTGGACAGTTCCCCCGCTGAGCAAACAAATCTGCTGATGGGTCCGTCCCGTGTCAAAGCGGCATTATACAGTAGGTGTGTTAAAGGCCAGATCACCAGGTGAAAACAGAGGGGAAAATGTTTTACTGCACTCAGTGGCTTGGGTCTGAGACTATACAGACATATCCCTCCACCCGGCACAGCCAGCAGACAACAGAGTAGGTAACCCTGGGAGAATTGCTTCATCAGAGATCTTGCTATACCCGAACATGGGGCAGAAGATAAAAGACACATGCCCCAGGTACTCATTATGGCAGAAATCAACATTCTGCTGCCAGCTGAACCCCAGAATCTCCATAAATCCAGTCTAGATACATAAATTGTGTCTGCAGCACAGAGAAGGAAGATTATCCGAGAGGAATACAGGACGGGGAACACAGCTCAGGAAAGTGACCAGGGGATTACAGGCTGATATCACCCAGTCCCCGCCCTACTCTGGACCAATCAGTGAGCAGTATGGGTGGAGGAATGCATTTAGTGTTAATGACCCACCTGTGCTGATCTCTGTAGGAGTGTCCTCCTCTATAAATGTCCCCGTTATTCCATCCTCCTCCATAGACAGCTGATCATTCCTCATATACCGCTCTTCTTCTTCTGATTTTATCTCAACTTTTATATCTATCAGATCTTCACCCTATACCAAGAAAAGTACAGAAAAGAGTTCATCTTGTGAAATCACATAAAGAAAATCCACACATCGTCTTCACAAGTTTATGTGCTAGATGCTCCGTCACACCGACCGTGTAATGGTGAGGGATGGTGTGACCTTCCTGTGTAGAATCCCGGGAATACAGAGGACGGGGACATCTCTCTGGTGACGACTCCACCATGGTGTCCTGGTACAGATCTTTGTATTCTTTTAGAATTGCAGATTCCTCTGTCAAGCCATCCTCATCATCTTCCTCTTTTATCTCTTCTTTAACCTCAACTTTATAATCTCTCAGGTTTCCACTCTGAATATAGAATGAAAAAAATATAAACTGTAACAATGCAGATAATGTACAGATCCTAATGATACTATCAGTGATTGTTCCTCATCTACCTGATGATGGTGGGGGATGGTGTGACCTTCCTGTGTGGAATCCCGGGAATACAGAGGACGGGGACATCTCTCTGGTGAGTTCCCATTACTGGATCCATCTGTAGGAAACACACACACTGACTGAATACATTGTTTCTATGTGTTTATCAGATGATGGGGGGTCTAGGTGGAGCCTCCGTACTGCTCTCTCCTTTACAATAAAGTCTCCTCTTACCCGGTGATGTGAGGGGCGGCTGATTGTCCATCATGACGTCCTTGTAGAGATCCTTGTGTCCTTCTAAATACTCCCACTCCTGTATGGAGAAATAGACAGTGACAACCTGACACCTTATAGCAGGCATGTCCAAAGTCCGGCCCACAGGCCAATTGCAGCCCGGTTTTGAACGGCCCGCCTGGTTATCTAAACATACATATCTTTTGTGGCCCCCGACGATCTCCCAGATCGCCGGGGCCACAAAAGATATACCGTAATTATCATCGTATACGTGCTGTGTGTGAGGGGAGCGAGCGCCACCGAAATAGCCCGAGCCGAGTGTACTGTGTACTCGGCTACGCTCGCAGTCTCTCCATTGGACGTGTGTTATGTCCATCATAGGGGCCGGGCCAAGGGGCGGGACTGTGAGAGGAGCCGAGTGCACAGGACATCCGGCTCTAAGTATTTTGGCGGGCGGGCGGCAACATTTAAAAACGATAACACTTAATTGTTGGGCACAGCTGCAGATGGACACTTGGGACAGGCTGCAATGGTGAGTGCATTCCTGGCAATAGTGGGGCTGCAATACTGGCAATGGTGGGGCTGCATTCCTGGCAAAGACGGGGCTGCAATCCTGGCAATAGTGGGGCTGCAGTCCTGGCAATTAGCATTCATTCCTGGCAATGGTGGGGCTGCATTCCTGGCAATAGTGAGGCTGCAATCCTGGCAATTAGCATTCATTCCTGGCAATGGTGGGGCTGCATTCCTGGCAATAGTTGGGCTGCAATCCTGGCAATTAGCGTTCATTCCTGGCAATGGTGGGGCTGCATTCCTGGCAAATAGAGTTCATTCCTGGCAATGGTGGGGCTTTATTCCTGGCAATAGTTGGGCTGCAATCCTGGCAATTAGCGTTCATTCCTGGCAATGGTGGGGCTGTATTCCTGGCAATGGTGGGGCTGCATTCCTGGCAATTAGAGTGCATTCCTGGCAATGGTGGGTGAGTGCATTCCTGGCAATAATGGGTCAGTGCATTCCTGGCAATAATGGGTCAGTGCATTCCTGGCAATAATGGGTCAGTGCATTCCTGACAATAATGGGTGAGTGCATTCCTGACAATAATGGGTGAGTGCATTCCTGACAATAATGGGTGAGTGCATTCCTGACAATAATGGGTGAGTGCATTCCTGGCAATGGTGGGTGAGTGCACTCCTGACAATAATGGGTGAGTGCATTCCTGGCAATGGTGGGTGAGTGCACTCCTGAGAATAATGGGTGAGTGCATTCCTGACAATAATGGGTGAGTGCATTCCTGACAATAATGGGTGAGTGCATTCCTGACAATAATGGGTGAGTGCATTCCTGACAATAATGGGTGAGTGCATTCCTGACAATAATGGGTGAGTGCATTCCTGACAATGGTGGGTGAGTGCATTCCTGACAATGGTGGGTGAGTGCATTCCTGACAATAATGGGTGAGTGCATTCCTGACAATAATGGGTGAGTGCATTCCTGACAATAATGGGTGAGTGCATTCCTGACAATAATGGGTGAGTGCATTCCTGACAATGGTGGGTGAGTGCATTCCTGACAATGGTGGGTGAGTGCATTCCTGACAATGGTGGGTGAGTGCATTCCTGACAATGGTGGGTGCTGCATTACTGGCAATGGTAGGCGCTGCATTCCTGGCAATTGGGGGTCTGAAGATAGGTACTGACCCTTATTTTGCTTCACAGTTCTTTATTTAAAATGATTTTATTTTTTTCCTAAAACTTCCCTCTTAAAGTTAAGGTGCGTGTTATACGCCAATAAATACGGTACATCCAAATAACAGGCCTGTGCTCATCTATTTAATCACACAGTCACAAAGGCAGGATAATTCTTGTTGGGCAGTGTATTAGTTGCACGAACGAACACACTTAGACCGAATTTTAATGGTTCAAAGAATGTCAGGCAAAATGGTCGGCCCTCACACATGTTCACTTAATCAAATCTGGCCCTCTTTGAAAAAACTTTGGACACCCCTGCCTTATCGGAACCTGACACACACAATGATACAGTCACCATCCAGACACATCCCTTGTCTGTTACTGGATAATGTCCCAGAATTCCCAGCACCGCTCACCTCTCCTGTCAGCAACTCCATCATCTTCTTGGTGACTTCTAGAATCTTCTCCATGTTGTGTCTCTCAGGTTTTAGGGAGTCACATGGAGGCACTGTGATGGTCATATGATCACCTGACCTCAGAAGAGGAGATCTCTGTATAGGAAAATCAATGAAAAAAAGTAATTTTGGAATCCCAGAATTCCTCTCACCTCTCCGGTCAGGTCTGTGTTTTATTATTAGAGATAAAAATGTCATGTGACCTCCCAGAATCCTCCTCACCTCTCCGGTCAGCAGGTAGATGATCTCCAGGGTGAGGTTTAGTATCTTCTCAGTCATGTGACTCCGGTCCTCCTCCATCCTCATTGATGTGGTTATGATCTCTGTAGATGGATGGTGGAGAATTATCTGGACTGTATTGGTTGTACAATATTTGGATGGGGATATACCAATCAATATACCCTTATTATGATTTTTTCTTTATTACCTCCTCTGCTGCCACTTCCAGCAATGTCTTCTCGCTACTTCCTCCCGACTCACCTCTCACCTGGAAGTTCTTATTTATATCTGACATCACTTCCTGTCTGCAAAGACTTCTGAATTAAAGTGAGATTACGATCTTGTGGCGCTCATTGGAATTGCAGCCCAGAGAAACGTCTCATAGTGTCAATATGGCCTTGGGGTCAGTGTTATCAACAGTCCGTAAATTACAAACTATTTACAGACTGCACGTAAATGTCTATTACAGATAGCGGCTGCTTGTAAAAAATATGGTTGTGGGCGACTATAGGAATTGCACATATGCAGTTCCAAAGCCTTCCGGGCTTGGCCAAGCTTGTACATGCTCGGCCAGGCAGGAACATGCGCAGTGAGTCAGTGATGTAATGGCGTGGCCTGGCGCCATTTTTAAATGAATATCAGTCGCATTAGGTCTTGTCTCAGCACCCCTGAAGATCGGACCCCGGCCTGCCCCATGGCTGGAGCCTATGGGGACTCCTACCACCACGATCGGCTTTTTTTCTCCTCACGCTGTTAGCGTGAGGAGAAAAAAAAAAAGATTACTGATCCTTTTTTTACATCATGTGATCAGCTGTCATTGGCTGACAGCTGATCACATGGTAAGGGGCCGGGACCGGCAGGTCCGCGATGTGGCCGTCATTCAGCTATAGCACGGGCCTCTAGTGGTTAAATAAAGTGCTATGTGCTTATAAATATTTTTGTGCATAAAAAACTGTATAGCTAATGATCCATAGCTGTAGTGCACTATCAGTGAATTCACAACACCAACCAATACACAATTATTCTAATAGTGCAGCGCTCCCTAAGTCTTGTATAAACGAATAAATTGTGCTTAAATAATCTTCTAATAAAAACAGTTCATTATTGTGTATGGATCTTGATTGTTATAAACTCCAGTCCTCTGTTCTCCAACAGTACACCCTTAATTGTGCACACCTTCACCAGCTGCAATGCCTGCTCACCTCAAAATTGAGTTAAATTAACTCAGAAATGGTGTCTTTCGCTCCACTATGGTTTCTCTCCTCCACACCAGAACAACTCCTCTCATAATTCAGCAACCTCACGGATGATTCCAAATGGATGCAGATAATGGTCTCTCATATAAAGGTCTCTTCCTTCACTCCAGGACCTCTGTTCTGCTATTCATCTGATACACGGCTCCGTAGTAACATGCAATCATAAAATAGACTACATAGTGCTCTCTGAATGCATATTTATTAAAATAACCCCAATATGGGAAAACTTACAAGATATTCCTTTAAAAAGTTGCATATACACAGGATTATTTCTTACGTCCGCTCGCTCACCACTGACCCTCTCTCACAGTGGCTGCGTAACGTCACAGGCTTGGCTCCTCCCCTCTATACGCGTATTGCCCTCTGATTGGGCTTCCTCAGTAGATGGGTGGTCCGCCTAACCCGAGCACTTAAATAGCTCTATGTTGCCTAGGTAACGTTCCAGGGTTCACCACGGCTGTGTGGAGTAATTGTGTGCACGCCTACTTCCTATGATGGGGACACCTGATGTAAGGGGGGACTCTGGTGGGCACACCAGATCTAAGGGGGTACACTGATGGGGACATCTGATTTAAGGGGGTACACTGATGGGGACATCTGTGGTAAGGGGGTACACTGATGGGGACAGCTGAAGTAAAGGGTGGTCTATGATGGGGAAAACTGATGTAAGGAGGCACTCTGATGGGGACACTTGATTAAAAGGGGCACTCTGATGGGGACATCTGATGTAAGGAGGCATTCTTATTGTCATTTTGGACAATTTCATGCTCCCAACTTTGTGGGAACAGTTTGGGGATGGCCCCTTCCTGTTCCAACATGACTGCACACCAGTGCACAAAGAAAGGTCCATAAAGACATGGATGAGCGGGTTTGGGGATGGAGGAACTTGACTGGCCTACACAGAGTCCTGACCTCAACCTAATAGAACACCTTTGGGAGACAGCGAGACAGGCCTTCTCATCCACTTCAGTGCCTGACCTCACAAATGCACTTCTGGAAGAATGGTCAAACATTCCCATAGACACACTCCTAAACCTTGTAGACAGCCTTCCTAGAAAAAGGGTGGGCCAACTCAATATTGAACCCTACAGACTAAGACTGGGATGCCATTAATGTTCATGTGCGTGTATAGGTAGTTGTCCCAATACTTTTGCTAATAGAGTGTATGTGATTTTTTTTTAAATGAAATAATAAATATTGATATTTTAGCCTTATTTTCTGATAAAAAAAGTTGCCTTTAAAGTACCAATAAGAGTAATTTTGGTTTCCTAGATATAACTTCTAGATCCAGGGGGGGAGGTACCAGAGCCACCCAGCCTGACCTGCAGCAACCCTGACCCAATATCTGACTTACAAACTAACCATGAGTCATAAACCTATTAACACTAGTAGCACACTAGAGGGTGGTACACGTGCATGAGTATAATTTTGATTATCAGCTTGAAACAATGGCGCACAAAGGAAAATAAGGGGTCTAAAAAGATTAGTTTCACTATTGTGACAAGCATTCATCCAGCCTTGATAAATTCTGGCCACATTTAAAGCGGAGTTCCGGCCACAATTTCACTTTTTAAATATAAATACGCCTGTAATACACAAGCTTAATGTATTCTAGTAAAGTTAGTCTGTAAACTAAGGTCCGTTTTTGTTAGGTTGTTACAGCAATTAGATACTTTATAAAATAGAAATTGACTGGGGCCATCTTAAGTGTGGGCATCGTGAAGCCAGACTGTATGACTTCCTGGATTTCATCCTTGCAGATCTTGCACATGCTCAGTGCTGCACAAGCCTTTTAGACTCTTCTGATGGAATGCTGCCACATTTTGACTTTATTGATAGGACATTATTGCTTTTAGACTCTACTGATGGGACGCGGTCACATTTTGAATCCTTTTGAAGGAAAGCTGTCACATTTAAATGACATTATCAAATCAAATGTAACAACACTTTAAAAGTATTTATGTGAATACTAAGCAGCCACAATCATATCGTGAAGACTTTATGAATCAATGTGCAGTGGAGGTGCAAGGTTTTTTTTATTTTCCTGTGATGGCACGAACTTTACCAAGCATCTTCTCCCTACCATCAGCCTTGGAGACGATGTGCAGCTTCCCTGTAGCAGCAGCAGAGACCGGGGTTGCTTCGCACAAGACTGATGGTGTGTTGGGAGTGAATGACAGCGGTGCCTTGTGTAAGAATGTGAATGAATGAAGTGTTGCTGGGCAGGTCTCTGGTGTATAAGGGCATGGATGACGGAGCTGGTGCTGTGCAGGTCTCTGGATAAAGGGGGATGGATGACGAAACTGATGCAGTGTCTGGATCTCTGAAGGCATCAGCCTCCCTGCGGTCAGACAAGGGTTAATTCCTCCTGTATCGGTCCTGGCTGATTTCAGTAGCGCCTTCCCATGCTATGGGGAAGCAGCTGTTTTTTTTTTTTTTTTGGGAGCGGGGGGGGGGGAGGGAATGTATCTGGTCACACAGACACTGGAGGAGATAGACACACACGCTGCCATAGCTGAGCATCTGTGATAGAGGCAGCCTGAAAAACATCTCGAGCGAGTCTGCTTACACTGCACTGAAGAGGAGCCTGCGATGGCATATAGCAGCAGCACTCCCCCCCCTGCACCGCAGAGACAGGACCCCCACACCTTACCGCAGAGTCACAGAAGCCAGCTCTATATGCCATCGCAGGCTCCTCTTCAGTGCAGTGTAAGCATGACTAGTGTAGTTTCCAATGTGCCACTCTCTATGCACCCCCTCCCTCCATTAACCACTTGACCACTGGGCAAGTAAACCCCCTTAATAACCAGACCAATTTTCAGCTTTCGGTGCTCTCACAATTTGAATGACAATTACTCAGTCATACAACACTGTACCCAAATGAAATTTTCGTCCTTTTTTTCACACAAATAGAGCTTTCTTTTGGTGGTATTTAATCACCGTTGGGTTTTTTATTTTTTGCGCTATAAGAGAAAAAAGACTGAAAATTCTGTAAAAAAAAAAAAAAATTTCTTTGTTTCTGTTATAAAATTTGGCAAATTTAGTATTTTTTTCTTCATTCTTTTGCATAAATGTGAAAGATGAAGTTACGCCGAGTAAATAGATACCCAACATGTCACCCTTCAAAATTGCACACGCTCGTGGAATGGCGCCAAACTTTGCTACTTAAAAATCCCCATAGACGACGTTGCAGGGTATTGTGGGGTATTGCGGGGTATTGTGGGGTATTGCGGAGTATTGCGGAGTATTGCGGGGTATTGGAGTATTGCGGGGTATTGGAGTATTGCGGGGTATTGGAGTATTGCGGGGTATTGCAGAGTATTGCGGGGCATTGCGGAGTATTGCGGGGCATTGCGGAGTATTGCGGGGCATTGCGGAGTATTGCGGGGCATTGCGGAGTATTGCGGAGTATTGCGGGGCATTGCAGAGTATTGCGGGGCATTGCAGAGTATTGCGGGGCATTGCAGAGTATTGCGGGGCATTGCAGAGTATTGCGGGGCATTGCAGAGTATTGCGGGGCATTGCAGAGTATGGGGGCATTGCAGAGTATGGGGGCATTGCAGAGTATGGGGGCATTGCAGAGTATGGGGGCATTGCAGAGTATTGCACAGGGAGGGATGGATGGCTGGATCTGTGACTGCATGTGTCACAGATCCAGCCCGCAGCAGCAGCTGCTGCTGCTTCCGCTCTCTCCCCTCTCCTCTCTCTCACACTGTACCGTTCGGTATAGAGAGGAGAGGGAGGAACCGGCGTCATCACATGACGCCGGTTTGTTTACTAGTGATCGCTCCGTCATTGGACGGAGCGATCACGTGGTAAACCGCCGCTATCAGCGGCGATTTACCGTGATCCGTGATCAGCCGGGTCCGGAGGACCCGTCGGTCACGGAGACTCCCATGTGCGCGCCCCACAGGGCGCGCGATTCTAGGAGGACGTACATTGACGCCCTCCTAGAGTTAAGCAACCACCTTGTAGACGTATTTCGTCTATAGGGCGGTTGCTAACTGGTTAAATACTTCACTTTTTCCACCACCCATTTTTCCCGTAACCAGTTTCAACCCAGTAATGAGACCGACACAGTAAATTGGAGAAAATTGGCCACAACAGCCATTTTTATTTTGTAACCAAATAAATCTTTAACCAAATTATTAATAATAGGAATGTCCAACCATTCCAACTTTAACTATTAACATTTTCCAAACACTTTTTAATATTTTACCCAGTCCCAACTGGTCCTTGACAGTAACAACCCCCATTAACCTTTTCACACTGCGGTACCAATTACCATAACCCAGGCCTCCAGCCGACCCAGCTCTGAGACCCCTTTTTAACCCGCAGTGCACCGTAACCGTATTGCAGCAGACACCGTTCCACTGCAATAACCACCATAGGGGGCCATCCCATCGATGAGCCCCCCAACCATTTCCATTCCATCAGTTCACTGTCACCGTCAAGGACCAAGGACACCGCCACAGCCCGGAAGGAAAACCCCCTTTTCCTTATGGGCCCCCCCACACCCGCAGGGCTCTCTGAACCCCTTCCTGTATACCCATCATCCACAAGTCTGTACCCACATCCGTCAGATGAACACCATCCCTGAGCAGATACAAACCGACATTCACCTCCAACTCCCTGTGTCTCACCACTAAACTCCCGTGTTTAGCCACAAACCTCCCTAGTACCTTGTTTACCTTTACCCTTCCCTTCCCTTATTAACCCGATCCACCGACCTTGCCATGCGCCATGTTTTTCGCGCGACAATGTCCGACCAGATGATCAACATTCTGGGGAAAGATGCCCGCATCGTCAAGACGTCCGCCTTAACTGCCGTCATCAAGTCCCCTATAGGCCGAATCCCCAGGTCGTTCCCCCCGACGTGTAACATCAACACATCTGGGGGTCGGTCAAGCCGAGCATAGCGCTGTACTTCAGACAGCACCCTGCCCCAACCCATCCCAGGGATCCCCAACCACCGAATCGTAGCCTCCTGCCTAGGGGTGTAACGGATCAAAAAACTCACGGATCGGATCGATCCTCGGATCAGGAGTCACGGATCGGATCATTTTCGGATCAGCGCAAAAAAAAAAAAATGTGTGTGTGTGTAATATATATATATATATATATATATATATATATATATATATACACATACACACACACACACATACATTTCACGGGTGGATTAAAGAGGAAGCAGGTGAGGCTGTTTGGGACTTGTTAAAAGTACAATCTTGATGTTTTTACAGCTATATATATATATATATATATATATATATATATATATATATATATATATATAATTATATATAGCTGTAAAAACATCAAGATTGTACTTTTAACAAGTCCCAAACAGCCTCACCTGCTTCCTCTTTAATCCACCCGTGAAATGTGCTCTCCCCCCCCCCCCCCCCCCCTCCTCCTCTCACACTAGTGCTTCTCTGCTACTATTCCCTCTCCATGTCGGCTTGCCAGAGCCCAGTGCACAGCGTGACACGCCTCCCCGGGGAGGCGGGGAGGCGTGTCACGCTGGGCTCTGGCAAGCAGACTGGGTGGAGCAAGATCGCTCCGGAGCTAGGCCGAAGCCGGGGACTTTCCTAGGCCTAGGCTCCGGAGCGCTCCGCGGATCGCGGGGTGTGCCGATCCGAACGGGGTGGCCCGTTCGGATCACGGATCGGTGACGATCCGTTACACCCCTACTCCTGCCTGGAAATTCCCAATTGCCTACCCCCTGGCCTAGCATCCGCTCTTCTGGCCCCCCTACAGACATAAGAATGCCCCATGATCCATACGAGGCGCGCCTGCCTTCCACCTGAAAAAACAAACAATAAACCATGACTATTACAAACATGCCCCCACAGAAAAGATACCGGCCTCTCCTGTAGTCTACCTCCCCCCCCCATTTATTCATCCATCAACAAATGAGGGTGAACATACGAACGGAATCTCCTCGACTCCCATCTCCCAATCCGCTTTACTGCCGCCTCATCCAACCCACACCGGGCCGCCTCGGTCGCTGCCCCGATGCGGAAGGAGTGCGAGGCAAACAGCCGCTCGTCTAACCCCACAGTCTTCAAACATTTTTTAAAAATTGCAATGAATTGAAACCGCGAAACAAAAGACCCATCCACGTGTACCCAAAACGGCCCACCAACCTCAGGGCGTCCCTCTGCATATTCCCTTACCACCCTTACCGGACACATCTCTGAATAGAATACAAAATTACGTCCCTCCCTTTTCCCTTCTGATCCGTCTTTGACCGTCTCAGCCGAAAAACCACCCTGTCATCCTCTGACCGGACGTCACCCCCCAAAAAACCCCCGGCCACCCGTTTTGAGGGACTAACCAACTCCCCTATCCGAAATGCCCCAAAAAATGCCACCGAAAAAACCGCCCTGAACAACCGCACTTCGTATTCAGACGAACAAACTTCCCTTAAAACCCACAAAATTCTCCCCAAAATTGAAAATGACACTGGCCTCCGCTCATCCTTGCACTGGCGCCCTTTTTTGTAACCTTTTACCGTCTGTTTTACCCAAAAAATTTTCGTGAGATCTGTCCTACCCTCCAATTTGAACCAAAACGCTAAAGCTGCCAGTTTTTTCTCTAAAGCAGATACAGACCCTCCCTTCTCTATATGTCTAACCACAAAATACACCACTAACAAGCCCATATCGCCCCCTCCCTCAGCTCGGCGTCCGCCAGCCGTCTGAAACTGGCCCATTCCTCCCATACTTTCGAGTATACGGCCCATGTCTGCCCACTCACCGACCTCCTGATCCAGTCTGCAGCGGCTCCAATGCAAGCCCCCACATCCACCCAGGGCAAGGAACCCCTTCTGCTTCCGCCCCTGGCGCCAGCTCCCTGAACCTGTCCCACTGAAATCGAGACAAGGCATCAGCGAGTCTGTTATCCACCCCCGGGATGTGTACAGCATACAAGAATATGTTCCACTGCAAACAACGCAACACGAGATGGCGCAGTAATCTCACCACCGGTACTGATGAACCGGAAATCCGATTAATGACTTGCACCACCCCCATGTTATCGCAATTTAGCCTGATCTTCAAATTCTTGCATTCTTCCCCCCATAACTCGATTGCCACCACCACCGGGAATAGTTCTAGCAGCACCAGGTTCTTCTCAAAACCCGCTGCTATCCAGGACTTAGGCCATGCCTCAGCGCTCCACCGCCCCTTAAAAAAGGCCCGTAACCCGTGGACCCGGCCGCATCCGTGACCAAGTCCAGGTCAAAATTGCTGACAGGCCCTGACATCCAGATCGCCCTTCCATTATACGTTTCCAAAAACGTGTCCCAGATGTGCAGATCTGCTTTCAGCTCACCCGTCAGGCAGATATGTTTCGGAGCCTTCACCCCCGCTGTTGCTGCCGACAGCCGCCGGCAAAAAACCCTCCCCATAGGGATGATGCAGCAGGCGAAATTCAACTTTCCCAACAAAGACTGCAGGGACACCAGCTGAACCTTGTCCCGCCCCAGCATCCCCCGAATCTCCATTCTAAGATTCTCCACCTTGTTCACAGGAAGTCTACATTCCATGGCCTCGGAATCAATCGTGATTCCCAAAAAACTCAACGCCGTGGTTGGACCCTCCGTTTTGTCGGCTGCCAAGGGCACCCCAAACTTTTCCGCCATGTGCTGCAACGTTGCCAACAATATTGCGCACACATTGGACGGCGGGGGGCCCACACACAGGAAGTCATCCAGGTAGTGAATGACTGAATCCGTGCCCGCCACATCCCTGACCACCCATTCCAAGAAAGAGCTAAATGTTTCGAAAAACGCGCAAGAAATCGAGCAGCCCATCGGCAAACATCGATCCACGTAGAACTCATCCCGCCACCGACAACCCAACAGCCGAAAGCTGTCCGGGTGAACTGGCAGTAAGCGGAACGCGGCCTCAATGTCCGACTTTGCCATCAGGGCCCCCCTTCCGTACCGCCGCACCCATCGTACTGCCGCGTCAAACGACGTATACAATACCGTGCATGCTTCGGGATCTATACCGTCATTCACCGACCCCCCCTTTGGGAAGGACAGGTGATGAATGAGGCGAAACTTGTTTGGTTCCTTCTTGGGAACCACCCCCAGAGGAGACACCACCAAATCAGGCAGCGGCATCTCTGTGAACGGCCCCACCATCCTACCCAGCTGAACTTCCTTCGCTAATTTCTCTGACACTACCGCCGGGTTTTCTAAGGCAGACCGCAGGTTCCTAGCCAAGGGTGGCGCCTTCGACAAGGAACAGGGAATGATAAATCCCTCCGAAAACCCTGCAGCAAGCAGCCGCGCCGCCCCCCTGTCTGGGTACCTATCTAGAAAAGGCCCCATCTTTTCCCCCTTCACTGGCGTTGTCCCCCTTTCCAGCAGCATCCCCCCCCCGCTTGCCCTTTTTGAAGCAACGCGACAAGGGGTGAGCCCCCCCACATCCGGAGCATTCGTGCTTAAAGCGACAGGCTCCTCCATATTTGCAGGAACCCTCGTTAAACTTCCAGCACCCCCCCATTTTTTTCCGGCCGGTGATCCGGAGGAGGGAGTACCCCTGGCCCCGCCCTGAAAAAATGGCGTATTAGTCCGGGGCGCAGAAATCATCCGCATCCACAGGCTGATATCCTTGTGATCCCAACGTATAGAAGGACGCACAGCCCGCCGCTGGCGAAACTGCTCGTCATACCTCAACCATCCTGTCCCCCCATATACCCTATATGCTTCACCTATCGCGTCCAGATAGCAGAACAGCGCAGAACAGTGTTCCGGGCTCTTCTCCCCTATGACGCTGGCCATAATCGCAAATGCTTGCAACCAGTTGCTAAATGTGCGAGGAATCAGCCTGTACCTTCGCTTCTCCTCGTCGTCCTTTTTGAAACTGTCTGGCTTCACCCTATCCAGGTTAAACTTCTCTAACGGTAGGAGGGAAAAAATCTCAACGTACTCACCCTTCTGGATTTTTTCCCGAACCTCCTGCTTCAGATGTGACCCCAGTGGTCCTTCAAAGCAAACATATACTTCACCTTTTGACTCATCGTCCATCCGTACCACATCCGTCCTGACCCCCCCCCGTGTCACTACTTGCAGTGCTATCTGGCACCAACCCCGTATTCCCCCCCACCGTGGAAGGTAACACCCCAGCCAAGGGAACCCCCCCTGCTGACCCCCCAATCAAGGGCGCAGCCTGAGGAAGCGTTCCCCCACCCCCCCCCCCCCCGGCAAAGCGCTGCAACAATTCACCCAAACCACACAATAAATCTTGCATCCCCCCAGGGGAACTCTGGGCAGCAGGAGCTACTCCCGCCACCCCGGGGGCCCCGGCTTGTGTTACCACTGAACTCCCCACATTACCGACATTTACAGGAGGACCCCCGCCCCCCCCCCAACAGAGTACATAATGCATTAACAAAATCCCCAGAAAAATTATTAGCGGACTTACCAGGCTGGCCGGGCCCGTCCCTCACAGCCGACACTGGCAACTCCATCGTAGGCGAATGGTCCCTCTGCACCTCATCCTCCGATCCTGAAGCTTCACCCTCCGATCGATCTTCCGAGGCCGGCGTCCTCGGCGAAGTCTGCCTCCCAGGCATGGAAAGCCTGGAGGCCGTGGATCCCAGCCTCCCGGCGGATCGTCCTCTACCCATAGACCCGGCCGTGGATGTCCCTGCTCCGCTGCTTCCCCCGCTGGAACTCCGATCGGCATCCCTCAATGTCTCTGGTGCTTTGGGGCTACCCCTTGTCCTGGGATTGGTGGTAGTGTCCCTAACAGTGTTCCTGGCAGGCCCCCCTGCTGTTGACCCTCCCCGCTGCAGTCCTTGTAATTAGGGGATGGAAGGCCTCTGCCATGCTGCTATGCCTCGTGGGAGAGGATTGGGCGCCATTTCGGCCCGAAGCCCCGCCCACCGGGCCTAAAATGTCCGGTGGAATCTGCCTAACAGCACCCCCAGCCGAAGCGTGGGTTCGCTTGGCTGGAGGGGGTGACAGGTGACGCTGTGGGCTACGAATAGGCCACCGGGACCGCGATGTTGGGGTAGGTGAGTAGCGCTGCGGTGCTCGTGAGGTCAATACCGCATCCGCCTGGGACCCCCCGCCTCGTCTATTAGTAGGCCCCCCACCTGAGATTCGAGCCATCCTTCCTCCTTGTTTTTTTTAAATCAAAAATAAGTTTATTGTAGCAATACAAACATATAAATATACACAGGCAGATCAAATAGAAAGTGCATCAGAATGGGAAGGGGGATATACAAGGTGTACTCCCATAGTGGCAAACATCCAAATCTTAAGTAATGCCGAAACATACATTAAATGAACGAATCATTATCTACACTTCAGACGTATAGAAGGATGGATATGATATTATAACTCACTTCATCATACAAGGCATTACCACATTAGCTTAGTCTGGCTGTGTATTTCAATAGTAACTCTTTGACTCCGGAGGTAGAAAGATAAAACAAAATAGGGATAGGAAGAAAAGAAAGGGAGGGGAAAGAAAGAATCCTTCCTCCTTGTTAGCTGCCGCGGCTCTGAGTCTTGCTAGGATCAAATCGACGTCCATATCTAATGCTTTCTTTCTTAGGGAGCAGCGAGAAATCCTGCCTCCCTGCTCTCACTCTGCCTGCGTGTGGTTTTGGCGCCGCTCCCGCCCCCTATATATAAGGCTCCGCCCCCTCACTGGACTGCTCCTACAGCCACTCCCCTGAGAGCTCTCCTGCAAACCTTAACCCTCCGTTGCCCAGATTCCACCCCAGTCATGCCAGCCCTACGTTTATTTTCTTTTGTCTTTTACTCCGGGCTTTTCTGACTCGCTCGAGATGTTTTTCAGGCTGCCTCTATCACAGATGCTCAGCTATGGCTTCAGTGCAGAGTGTGAGCAGACTCGCTCGAGATGTTTTTCAACTGCGGCCGAAGTCCCGTGATACTTCAGCCCAGCCTCCTGGGATCGAGGACAAACATCTCCCAGGAGGCATAGCAGCGCTGCCGCCGCGGCGGGAGTAAATAAACTCACGGCAAGAACACAGTGGCCCAGATTCAGGTAGATTTGCCCATTACTTACACCTGAGCCGCTCAGCTGAATTTCTCTGCGCTGGAGCAATTTTGCCAAATTGCCACCTGATTCAGGAATCGTTTGTTCATTTAATTTGCTCCTGTTTAAGGCAAAGCTGAGGGCGCAAGGCCGTGCAAGTCAAAGTGGGTGTGCCCCTATGTAAATGAGGAATTTTCGGCTCAGCAGAGGTTTGCTAGCATAATTTCAGGGCAAATCCTGCTCAGCTGCTTGCACTGAGCAAATAAATAGGAGCAGACTTGCGCAGGTTCTTTGCTGAATTTCATCCTGCTTTTTCCTACCCCCCCTGAGCAAGGAAATTCAGCCCTTTTGCAAGACATGGCACCTCCCAAAGGGACCAAAAAAAGGAAGGCCAACTATGTGGCTGCGGAGATGGACATCCTGATTGCTGCACTCCAGCAGCATAAGGAAGTCCTATATGGTGCCCAGCGGGCAAACACCACCATTGCCCAAAGGAGGGCTATATATGAAGCCATTGCCCTGGACATCAATGCCCTGGGTAATGAAGTGCGTACCTGGGATGACATCCAGAAGAAATTAAAAGATATGAGGCGCAGGGTCCGGGATAAACTGGCCCTTATCAGGAAGCATACCGGTGGCACGGGAGGTGGTCCGCGATGTATGATCCGGCTCAATCAGGAGGAGCAGCTTATTGCACAAACGTTCGTGCAGGAGCAGGTGGAGGGACTTGAAGGGTACGACTCCACTGTTGGGAACTTGGGGACTGGTAAGTTATTTTTCTTTCATATCTGCTGTGCATCATGGGAGGGGGTAGAAGTGAACATATTTGTGGGTAGAAGTGAAGATGTAAGTATTATTTTTCTTTCATATCTGCTGTGCATCATGGGAGGGGGTACAAGTGAACATATTTGTGGGTAGAAGTGAAGATGTAAGTATTATTTTTCTTTCATATCTGCTGTGCATCATGGGAGGGGGTACAAGTGAACATATGAGAAGTGTGTTGCACCAGCAAAATATGTCGTTTTGGTGTCATCCACAGGTGGTGATGAGGAAGAAGAAGCTGGGCCGTCTTCGGCTGCGGCTCGACCCAGCCCATCCAGACCAGAGCCAGGGGTCCAGTCAGGCCCCATGGACATTCTGGCTATGCTGGTCCAGGAGGAGATCATACCGGGGCCAAGTATGGAGGAGCAAGTGGTACTGGAGGAGGATTCCTTTTTCCTCATCCAGGAGGACTCTGGCTCCCTCCAGGAGGATACCACCATCCCTGTGCAACCCACCACCCCCCCGCCCAGCACGTCATCCCCCTCCAGGGCAAGCCCCTCCCTTGTGGACCCCTCCCCTTCTCCCTCTCCCGTGCCCTCCTACGAGTCGGCTCAGTCAATAGAATATCAAGAACCATAGCTGCCCCTGGCATGTTGGTGCACAGATGTGAGGTCCCGAAAATGTGGGTGCTCTGCTTGTTCAGATCGTCTGTCTAGGTGCTGCTGAAGTTGCACGCTCCTTCAGATGACATTTGGCCATCTTTTGCTAACTTGCCCCTGCTTTTAACAGGAGCAAGTTTGCCCAGGGAATCATCGGCAGTACCTAATTTGCATATTCGCTGAGGGAATTCCATGAAGGCGCAACTTACACCCCGCGCAAAATTGCGCGAAAATTGCGCAGGAACAGCTAGGCTGCGTGCGCGGGAAAATGGCCGCATTTCTGGCTTAACTGGTTTACAGAATCAGCCGCAAATTTGCATAGGAGCAAATCAGTACTTGCGCGGCGCAAATCACACTTGTTCCCGCACAAGTGCTTCTTGAATCTGGGCCAGTGAGTTTTCAAATAAAATAAAAAAAACATGCCAAATATAATTAAGGGGGCAATGTTAAATAGAATGGCATAAACTTGAAAAAAAGGGTGGAGCTCCGCTTTAATAAATGGAGTGATTTCCTATGATCGTCAGCTCCATCTAGTTTCCATAGTGCAGTGCCACATTATGGCCATTATAAGGAGCTGATCACAGGAAACATTGTATGAAATAAAATAGGACCAACATGTTTTGTTGGCCACATTTGTTCAATTAAATAATTTTTACACCACAAAATGTACTCAGCCAATGAAAGGTAATGACTTTATTTTTTTTTCTGCCATCAATGGCCAACACAGTACAACACTTCATCCATGTCTTTGGTGATCTCTGATCTCCTTATGAAGTGTTTCTTACATGATGAAGATCAGCCATGGAGTATATCTGAGGTGTATATCAGGGTGTGCTTCTTCCCCACATGAGAGCTGTGATGTCCAGCAACATTCATATACAAGACATTTCCCGCACTCAAGGCACTAATACACCTCAAGGGTTGTGTGGGATCCCTGATGTACAGGAAGACAGGACTTCAGTGAGGAACAATTTCCTCACTCAGGACAGGAGAGTGGCTTTTTCCCTGTGTGAGATCTCTGATGTCTGGAAAGAATGTACATCTTTGTAAAACATTTCCCACACTCAGAACAGGAATATGGCTTCTGACCCGTGTGCAGTTTCTGATGATTATAAAGATTGGACTTATCTGAAAAACATTTCCCGCACTCAGGACAAGAGTACGGCTTTTCCCCTGTGTGAGTCCTCTGATGTGTTTTAAGATGGGTCTTCAATGAAAAGCATTTCCCGCACTCTTGACAGGAATACGGCTTCTCCCCCATGTGAAATCTCTGATGTCTGGAAAGACAGGACTTCTGTGAAAAACATTTCCCGCACTCAGGACAAGAATACGGCTTTTCTCCCGTGTGAGTCCTCTGATGTGTTTTAAGATGGGTCTTAAATGAAAAACATTTCCCGCACTCAGGACAAGAATACGGCTTCTCCCCAGTGTGACATCTCTGATGGCTGGAAAGACTGGACTTATGTGAAAAACATTTCCCGCACTCAGGACAGGAATACGGCTTCTCCCCTGAGTGAGATTTTTTATGCCTATTAAGATTGCTTTTAAAACTGAAACACTTCCCACACTCAGTACAGGAAAACCTCCTATCTGTTGGAAGGACGGCACCGTCCCTCACAGTCTGAGGTTCCTCAGGATAAGAGGAATACAATGGTCCGGCACCGTCCCTCACAGTCTGAGGTTCCTCAGGATAAGAGGAATACGATGGTCCATCTACACTGTGTGGTGCCGGATGGACATTTGAGGTAGTCGGGTTTTCTCCTGGACTATACTGTGTGATGTCCTCATCTTCTACTTTACAGTCTGGAGACAAAGTGAGACAATCCTCTGAGGTTTTCCTCATCTCCCGTCCATCTACTAAAATAGAAATACAAAGATTATTACTAGACATGAGCAGATTGGTTCCCCTAAACCAGGACTCCGCCCACATCAGGCAGCTTTGTCTCTGAGGATCTCACAATTCCCCCCTCAAGGTAACTAGTAAATGGGTCCTCTGATCTCCTACTAGATCATTTCTTTATTCATGGACCTTAGTCAGAGAGTGAGGAAACAAGGAGAACTGTCTTTTATAGGAGTGACAGTGATGAGCGGATTATAGGACGAGTGTCCCCACCCCCTCTATCACTTATTGTCATCTTCCCAACACAAGAAGTCCTGCACTTCCTTATTTAGTCCATGATTTAGTCATGAGTAACAGCGGGGCTGAGCCCTACCAGAGGTCAGAGAGTGAGGATGGGGGGAGAACAACCAAATGAAGACTGGACTGATCCTGAAGACCACCATCATTGGGTTATTGACTCCTCCCTCATTATCACTTTCTGTTTAAAGCATTAATAACCCCAAAAGCAAACATTTATTATATTGCAGATTACCAATTCTTAGATGGGATGATGCATTGGTTTCCATTTTTAGGCTTTATTTCTTCTATTGTCATCTGATAATCCAGCCAGCAGAATGTATCAGTTTACACGAATGAGACACACCACTTAAAGAGTAAGTAAACCCTGGCAGGTTTTACTTCGTCATTATTTCCCTGCAAAGGTAAAGCATAATGGGCTACTATGCATGGCATAGTAGCCCATTATATGTCACTTACCTGAAACCAAAGCCTGCGATGTCACAGCTGTCCCCTGTTGCAGGAAGCGTCTATTCTTCGCCCCTCTTCCTTCCGGGGCTGCGAACTCCGGCTCTGTGACTGGCCAGAGTCGCATGGAGGTTTTAGGAGATATTTCCTGCACCTACAAGTAAGTCTTAATCTAGGTTTACCTGTAGGTAAAAGTGGTTGTACTGGGCATACAACCACATTAACACTGGCAGGGGTGCTTAAAATGATCAGCAGTTATTTACGCAAAACCTTTATCCCAAAATGAAAAAACAACAGTTTGCTGTAACTGATTATAAAGCATGAGCTGGAGTTTAGCGTCAACTTGATAGTGGTTCTAAAGCTGCTAATACATTTAACACTGCCCCACCCCAAGACTGACCATGCTACTGTCTGCTATGCTTCTGATGCTCAGAGTTGTGTCCCTTTTCACAATGGCAAACCGATCGGATACACATCTCAGTTTTTCCGGCAGTGGGTTGCAATAGCAGAGCGAACGTGGACACGGACCTGTCATTCACTTGCTTAGCAGGGATCAGTGGACAGATCCCCCGCTGAGCAAACAAATCTGCTGATGGGTCCGTCCCGTGTGAAAGCGGCCTTATACAGTAGGTGTGTTAAAGGCCAGATCATCAGGTGAAAACAGAGGGGGAAATGTTTTACTGCACTCAGTGACTTGGGTCTGAGACTATACAGACATATTCCTCCACCCGGCACAGCCAGCAGACAACAGAGCAAGTAACCCTGGGAGAATTGCTTCATCAGAGATCTTGCTAGACCCGAACATGGGGCAGAGGATAAAAGACACATGCCCCAGGTACTCATTATGGCAGAAAACAACATTGTGCTGCCAGCTGAACCCCAGAATCTCCATAAATCCAGTCTAGATACATAAATTGTGTCTGCAGCACAGAGAAGGAAGATTATCCGAGAGGAATACAGGACGGGGAACACAGCTCAGGAAAGTGACCAGGGGATTACAGGCTGATATCACCCAGTCCCCGCCCTACTCTGGACCAATCAGTGAGCAGTATGGGTGGAGGAATGCATTTAGTGTTAATGACCCACCTGTGCTGATCTCTGTAGGAGTGTCCTCCTCTATAAATGTCCCCGTTATTCCATCCTCCTCCATAGACTGCTGATCATCCTTCACATACCTCTCTTCTTCTTCTGCTTTAACCTCGAATTCTATATCTATCAGATCTTCACCCTAAACCAAGAAAAGTACAGAAAAGAGTTAATCTTGTGAAATCACATAAAGAAAATCCACACATCGTCTTGACAAGAATATGTTCTAGATGCTCTGTCCCACCAACCTTGTAATGGTGAGGGATGGTGTGACATTCCTGTGTGGAATCCCGGGAATACAGAGGACGGGGACATCTCTCTGGTGGGTTTCTGTAGATGGATGACTCCACCATGGTGTCCTGGTACAGGTCTTTGTGTTCTTTTAGAATTGCAGATTCCTCTGGCAAGCCATCCTCATCATCTTCTACTTTAATCTCAACTTTACAATCTCTCAGGTCTCCACTCTGAATATAGAATAAAAATGACATCAATGGTAACAATGCAGATAATGTACAGATCCTAATGATACTATCAGTGATTGTTCCTCATCTACCTGATGATGGTGGGGGATGGTGTGACCTTCCTGTGTGGAATCCCGGGAATACAGAGGACGGGGACATCTCTCTGGTGGGTTCCCATTACTGGATCCATCTGTAGGAAACACACACACTGACTGAATACATTGGCCCGGATTCACGTAGGAGTTACGCCGGCGTATCTTCAGATAAGCCGTCGTAACTCTGAGTCCGTGCCGTCGTATCTATGCGCCTGATTCTAATAGATCCGACCGGCGTAAGTCTCTTACGCCGTCGTATCTTAACTGCATATTTACGCTGGCCGCTAGGGGCGTGTACGCTGATTTACGCCTAGAAATATGTAAATCAGCTAGATACGCCAATTCACGAACGTACGCCCGGCCGACGCAGTACAGATACGCCGTTTACGTTAGGCTTTTCCCAGCGTAAAGTTACCCCTGCTATATGAGGCGTACCAATGTTAAGTATGGACGTCGTTCCCGCATCGAATTTTGAAAATTTTAGGACGTTTGCGTAAGTCGTTCGCAAATAGGGCTGGGTGTCATTTACGTTCACGTCAAAAGCATTGGCTTCTTGCGGGTAAATTTGGAGCATGCGCACTGGGATACTTTCACGGACGGCGCATGCGCCATTCGTAAAAAGCGTCATTTATGTGGGGTCACATTAAATTTACATAACACACTCCCACATCTACCACATTTGAATTAGGCAGGCTTACACCGGCCTATTTACGCTACGCCGCCGCAACTTTGGTTTGAGAATACGGCACTTGCCTGTCAAAGTTGCGGAGGCGTAACGTAAATAGGATACGTTACACCCGCACAAAGATACGCGATTCTACGTGAATCCATTGTTTCTATGTGTTTATCAGATGATGGGGGATCTAGGTGGAGCCTCCGTACTGCTCTCTCCTTTACAATAAAGTCTCCTCTTACCCGGTGATGTGAGGGGCGGCTGATTCTCCATCATGACGTCCTTGTAGAGATCCTTGTGTCCTTCTAAATACTCCCACTCCTCCATGGAGAAATAGACAGTGACATCCTGACACCTTATAGGAACCTGACACACACAATGATACAGTCACCATCCAGACACATCCCTTGTCTGTTACTGGATAATGTCCCAGAATTCCCGGCACCGCTCACCTCTCCTGTCAGCAGCTCCATCATCTTCTTGGTGACTTCTAGAATCTTCTCCATGTTGTGTCTCTCAGGTTTTAGGGAGTCACATGGAGGCACTGTGATGGTCATATGATCACCAGACTTCACAAGAGGGAATCTCTGTATTGGAAACCAATAGGAATATTATGTTAGAATCCCAGAATCCTCCTCACCTCTCTGGTCAGGTCTGTGTATTATTACTAGAGATAAGAGTGATGTCATGTGACCTCCCAGAATCCTCCTCACCACTCCGGTCAGCAGGTAGATGATCTCCAGGGTGAGGTTTAGTATCTTCTCAGTCATGTGACTCCGGTCCTCCTCCATCCTCATTGATGCGGTCATGTGATCTATGCGGGTTTCTCTGTAGATGGATAGTGAAGAATTATCTGGACTGTATTGGTTGTACGATATTAGGATTGGGGTTATACCAATCAATATATACGCTTATTATGATTTTTTAGCAAAAAATTTGTAGACAAATACATATTGGCCTAAACTGATGAAGACATTTTTTTTATTATTTGTTTTTGGATATACATTATAGCAAAATGTAAAAAATAAATATTTTTTTTTCAAAATTCTCGCTCTTTTTTTGTTTATAGCACAAAAAATAAAAACCACACAGGTGATCAGTTGCACAACTGCGCAATTGTCAGTTAAAGCGAAGCAGTGCCGTATCGCAAAACATTGCCTGGTCAGGAAGTGGCTAAATACTTCCCGGGGCTGAAGTGGTTAATAAAATATTTCCACAACGTAAATTCCTGATAACTTGTCGAATGGTGTAGATTTATGTCATGAATAATGCATACTTGCCAACTGTCCCGTTTTTAAAGGGACAGTCCCGTTATTTGAGACCTAGTCCCAGCTAATTTAGCCTGCCGGGACTTGTCCCGGCTATTGGGGAAGGCAGGTGCGGCTTCTGGGTCTCAGCAGGGACCTGAGCCTGCGCTGTGTGTTTGGGATGCAAAGCTCCTTTCTGTTCCCTCCCTCCCTCCTTCCAGTCTTGTGCTGTGCGGATCCTTGTTATCTCTGACTCAGCCTCCCCCTCCAATCAGCAGCGCGGTGTGCTGTGAGACCTCGGAGGCGGAGCTCACTGTAGCTCCTGTCGGCTGGCCAGAGGAAGGGAGGAGATGAGTGAGCGGAACTTTTCTGTGGGAAGTTTCCTAGGGTGGATAGTAGTAGTACACACTTTCAAGGAGATTTTTTCTTAGGAGAAGGATCAAAGGAGATAGTGAGGGGGAGGGGGCTGAGGTCTGCAGCCCAAACACATTTTGGCAGATCACTTCTAAGCATGAACACTGTGCAAACATCATCCAATTGCTCAGACTAGATAATGTGGGGTCATTTATAGCCATTCATGTAACCTGTATATATATGTGGTGAGTTCACACCTCTCATTGTACAGACTGAGAGCCTGGATACATGTACAATCAGAAGTGTGAACTCACCTCATACACACACAGGTTACATGAATGGCTATAAATGACCCCACATTATCTAGTCCGAGCAATTGGATTGGATGCAGAGTGCTATAAACTGGATTACATAGATCTGTACTTACATCTAGTACTGTTGTATGATTCATTGTTTTAAATGTTTTTAGTGGATGAGTTTTTTTTTATTATATACATCGCTATCTGACCACTTCTCAGTCCCCCTCTCCTGTACATACTGCCCCCAGCTTGCATCACCCCCAGATCACATCATACAGACATCACTCCGAGCGAAATACCCCCCCCCCCCCCGCTGAGGGACATCATTCCATGGTCACTTACCTTCCCTTATCTTCCCAACATCACTTCCTGATTACCCCATAGACACCACAAGAAATCCCTCCCCATACTGCCACCGCCATACCCTCCAAACTCCTCTCCCGTACTAACTGTGCCCATCATACCCTCTGCACTCCTCCTCTCCTGTACATACTGCCCCAGCATACCCTCTGCACTCTTCCTCCTCTCCTGTACATACTGTCCCAGCATACCCTCTGCACTCCTCCTCCTCTCCTGTACACACTGCCCCCATCATACCCTCTGCACTCCTCCTCCTCTCCTGTACACACTGCCCCCATCATACCCTCTGCACTCCTCCTCCTCTCCTGTACACACTGCCCCCATCATACCCTCTGCACTCCTCCTCCTCCTCTCCTGTACACACTGCCCCCATCATACCCTCTGCACTCCTCCTCCTCTCCTGTACACACTGCCCCCATCATACCCTCTGCACTCCTCCTCCTCTCCTGTACACACTGCCCCCATCATACCCTCTGCACTCCTCCTCCTCTCCTGTACACACTGCCCCCATCATACCCTCTGCACTCCTCCTCCTCTCCTGTACACACTGCCCCCATCATACCCTCTGCACTCCTCCTCTCCTGTACATACTGCCCCAGCATACCCTCTGCACTCCTCCTCTCCTGTACACACTGCCCCCATCATACCCTCTGCACTCCTCCTCTCCTGTACATACTGCCCCAGCATACCCTCTGCACTCCTCCTCTCCTGTACACACTGCCCCCATCATACCCTCTGCACTCCTCCTCCTCCTCTCCTGTACACACTGCCCCCATCATACCCTCTGCACTCCTCCTCCTCTCCTGTACACACTGCCCCCATCATACCCTCTGCACTCCTCCTCCTCTCCTGTACACACTGCCCCCATCATACCCTCTGCACTCCTCCTCTCCTGTACACACTGCCCCATCATACCCTCTGCACTCCTCCTCTCCTGTACACACTGCCCCCATCATACCCTCTGCACTCCTCCTCTCCTGTACACACTGCCCAATCATACCCTCTGCACTCCTCCTCTCCTGTACACACTGCCCCCATCATACCCTCTGCACTCCTCCTCCTCTCCTGTACACACTGCCCCCATCATACCCTCTGCACTCCTCTGCCTCTCCTGTACACACTGCCCCCATCATACCCTCTGCACTCCTCCTCCCCTCCTGTACACACTGCCCCCATCATACCCTCTGCACTCCTCCTCCCCTCCTGTACACACTGCCCCCATCATACCCTCTGCACTCCTCCTCCTCTCCTGTACACACTGCCCCCATCATACCCTCTGCACTCCTCTGCCTCTCCTGTACACACTGCCCCCATCATACCCTCTGCACTCCTCCGCCTCTCCTGTACACACTGCCCCCATCATACCCTCTGCACTCCTCCTCCTCTCCTGTACACACTGCCCCCATCATACCCCCTGCACTCCTCCTCCTCTCCTGTACACACTGCCCCCATCATACCCTCTGCACTCCTCCTCCTCTCCTGTACACACTGCCCCCATCATACCCTCTGCACTCCTCCGCCTCTCCTGTACACACTGCCCCCATCATACCCTCTGCACTCCTCCTCCTCTCCTGTACACACTGCCCCCATCATACCCTCTGCACTCCTCCTCCTCTCCTGTACACACTGCCCCCATCATACCCTCTGCACTCCTCCTCCTCTCCTGTACACACTGCCCCCATCATACCCTCTGCACTCCTCCTCCTCTCCTGTACACACTCCCCCCATCATACCCTCTGCACTCCTCCTCTCCTGTACATACTGCGGAGTGGGTGGAGCTTCGGGGAAGTGAGTGTGGTAATTAATTAATAGCTGTGCTGCAAAGTGTCCCTGGAATTTTTTTTCAAATGTTGGCAACTATGATAATGAATGATACCCACCGAAAAAAACATATGTCGGCCACCAAAACGATCCATTCCCAGAAACTAGTCATCATGAATGACAGCTCACAGTGACTATGGAGGAAGAGGACGGACATGACGGGGTTACTGGGTGTAAATAGAGAATAAGATCTTATTACCTCCTCTGCTGCCACTTCCAGCAATGTCTTCTCTCTACTTCCTCCCGACTCACCTCTCACTAGGAACTTCTTATTTATATATGACATCACTTCCTGTCTGCAAAGACTTTAGGATAGACATGAGGGGCCAGATTCACATAGGAGATACGACGGCGTATCTCCTGATACGCCCTCGTATCTCTAAGGCCGGCCGGTCGTATCTATGCGACTGATTCATAGAATCAGTTACGCATAGATATGCCTAAGATCCGACAGGTGTAAGTGACTTACAACGTCGGATCTTAGGCTGCAATATTTACGCTGGCCGCTAGGTGGCGCTTCCATTGCGGTCGCCGTAGAATATGCAAATGAGTCGTTACGCCGATTCACAAACGTACGCTTGCCCGTCGCAGTAAATTTACGCCGTTTCCGTAAGAGATTAGCGGCCTAAAGATAAAGCTGCCCCCTAGGTGACGTAGCCAATGTTAAGTATGGCCATCAGTATATACGCCAGCCTAAGTCTGAATTTGGGCCGGCGCTAATTTAAGCGTATTCTGGTAACCAGATACGCTTACATTAGGCTCAGATACGAGCGTCGTATCCTAAAGTGTAATTTTCAGGCTGACCGCTAGGTGGCGCTTCCATTGCGGTCGGCGTAGAATATGTAAATCACTAGATACGCCTATTCACGAACGTACGCCCGGCCGATGCAGTACAGATACGCCGTTTACGTAATGCATTATCAGGCCTAAAGTTATTCCATCAAATAGCTGGAATAGTAATGTTAAGTATGGCCGCCGTTCCCGCGTCAAAATTCGAAAATGTCACGTTGTTTGCGTAAGTCGTCTGTGAATAGGGATTTACGTCATTTACGTCCACATCGAAACCAATAGGACCGTGCGGCGTAGTTTGCCACAATGCACACTGGGATATGTACACGGACGGCGCATGCGCCGTTCGTAAATTACATCAATCACGTAAGGTCACCCTCCATTACCATAAAACACACCCCCTCAGCTAAATTTGAATTAGGCGCGCTTACGCCCGCCCAAATTTACGCTACGCCGCCGTAACTTAGCAGGCAAGTACTTTGTGAAACATGTACTTGCCTCGCTAACTTACGGCGGCGTAGTGTAAACACGATACACTACGCCGCCGCAACGCTACGCCTGCCTACCTGAATCTAGCTAATAGTGTGAATATGGCCTTGGGGTTATCAACCGTTTGTAATTTGCAACCCATTTACAGACTGCATGTAAATGTCCATTACATTAGGGTGACCAGACATCCCCAGTTTAAGGGGACAGTCCCCTGATTGAGGACACTGTCCCCGGACCAAGTCTGTTCCTGGTTTTGTCCCCAGATTGGATTTAATAGGGGGCCGGGGCAATTTCAAAGACAGTCAGTGCAGAATTAAAATAAAAAAAATAGAATTACACCCCCCCCCCCCAGCTCAACCGTGCCTACTAGCATAGGGGGGTTGTTTTTTCCCCATTATCTGTGCCCCTTTCGGATGATCATGTGCTGGTCGGAGCGGAGGGAATATTTCTTCAGTTTCGGGTGCATGCCCATTCAGCTCCGCTCGCATGTTCTTCTGCTTTGGCTTAAATCCTGGCCAGCCACCTGCCTGTCTCCTCGCCTTCCCTGGCGGAGTGATCTTCCTCCGCTCCCCATCCAGTAGTAGCCGGGGCCCGAAGAGTAGGACTTAAGAGGCTGTGAGGGCGGGCGGCGACGGGCAGAGAGTCGCTGTTTGCCGCCATTACTAGTAAAGAAAAAATATGTCCCCGGATTTCATTTTAAATGTAGCCCCCCCTTTACTTTCAGTAAGGGCACTACGCTAAAGTTAGTGGGAGGATGAGAGAGATAAGTTGCTCTCATTCTTAATTTTGTTAAATTTGGCTGTCGCCAAATTCTGGATTGTTCTGCGGGTCAGTCTGCGTTCTAAGGATGCGGTACCATGCCTGGGCAGTAGATGGCGCCAGAGAGATCCAGGCGGAGTCGCTTCTTCCCAGCAGCCAATGAGAGGAGTTGGGCCTCGCTGTGCATGCTGGGAGGGGGTATTTCTGTGGCGGAAGGCCGTTGTTCTGGGTTCTTCGAGGGTTCCTGGTTCCAGGTGCGGCACATCGCGGGCCCCACCACTATGGCCTACCTGGCCTGGGGTCGCGCGCTACGCAGAGTTCCTGACTCTGGGCCCTCCTGGCCTAGAGCAACTGATGCCACAAAGTGGCCCCAGTGACTGACTGGGTCCACCTTCTATTGAGAAGATCCCAGGCTGTATGCTGTTCGGTGGGGGATCGGCTTGAGGAAACCTGGAGGCAGGTTATACGAAAGGGCTTGAACGAACCATCGGGGACATTGACAGGTACACTTGCACTGTCAACCGGTGACCCTAATGCTAATTACTGGGAGGATTTGCTCAACCATTTAGCTCATCCAAGTACTAGGCCTGTGGCAGAGGTCTCACTAGAGCCAGGCCTGTGGCAGAGGCCTGTTCCTCCCAGCAACCTTAAAGTGACGCTCCGGCTGCCAGGCCTGTGGCAGGGGTCTGTCTGGGGGCACTTCACCCACTCTGGCTGGAGTGGCGACGTTTGATGCAACTATAGAACAGCAGGATTGCTTTTCTCTATCCAAGCCTGATACCGCAGAGTTTCTTTACTTCATCAACCTCAGGAAATAAAGCATTCAGAAAACCTTATCTGCTGATTGGACATTCAGTTTCTGCTCTACTCACTACCTTCACCCCTAGACACCGTCCACTGCCCCACTGACACCGTCCACTGCCCCACTGACACCATCCACTGCCCCACTGACACCGTCCACTGCCATACTAACACCGTCCACTGCCATACTGACACTGTCCTCTACCCCACTGACACCATCCACTGCCCCACTGACACCGTCCACTGCCATACTGACACCATCCACTGCCCCACTGACACCATCCACTGCCCAACTGACACCATCCACTGCCATACTGACACCGTCCTCTACCCCACTGACACCATCCACTGCCCCACTGACACCGTCCACTGCCATACTGACACCGTCCACTGCCCCACTGACACCGTCCACTGCCCCACTGCCACCGTCCCCTGCCCCACTGCCACCGTCCACTGCTCCACTGACACCACTCACTGCCCCACTGACATCGTCCACTGCCCCACTGACACCGTCCACTGCCCCACTGACACCATCCACTGCCCCACTGACACCATCCACTGCCCTACTGACTTCGTCAACTGCCCAACTGACATCGTTCACTGCTCCGTTCACTGCTCCACTTCCCCACTGACACCGTCCACTGCCCTACTGACACCGTCCACTGCCCTACTGACACCGTCCACTGCCCCACTGACACCGTCCACTGCCCCACTGCCACCGTCCCCTGCCCCACTGCCACCGTCCCCTGCCCCACTGCCACCGTCCACTGCTCCACTGACACCGTCCACTGCCCCACTGACATCGTCCACTGCCCCACTGACACCGTCCACTGCCCCACTGACACCATCCACTGCCCCACTGACACCGTCCACTGCCCTACTGACTTCGTCAACTGCCCAACTGACATCGTTCACTGCTCCGTTCACTGCTCCACTTCCCCACTGACACCGTCCACTGCCCTACTGACACCGTCCACTGCCCTACTGACACCGTCCACTGCCCTACTGACACCGTCCACTGCCCTACTGACACCATCCACTGCCCTACTGACACCCTCCTGGGGTAACTCAAAGGTGTCCCAAGTCTCTTACAATCCTACAGAACCTGTGGAATTCATATGTGTTCGGGTTTAAAGGGATGAGGTGGCAACCCTACCCTCTGATGATCACAAAGAGAAATGGCAGCTATTTCTACCAGGAAAACATAGGGAGACAATATTGACTTCTCTTCACGACAACCATGGCCACCTAGGGCCCGAGAAGACTTTCCACCTGGTGAGGGACCGATTCTATTGGCCCTGCATGCGGGCTGAAGTCGAGGGCTACTGCCACTCCTGCATCAGATGCATCCATAGAAAAACCTTGCCTCACCGAGCCGTCCCAATGGGTCATCTTCAAAGTCAGGGACCCATGGAGCTGGTGTGCATTGACTTTCTCTGCTTGGAGCCGGATATGAGTGGACAGGGAAATATCCTGGTAGTGACTGACCACCTTACTAGGTATGCCCAGGCCTTACCTACAAAGGATCAACAAGCATCCACGGAGGCCAAGGTCTTTGTGTAAGCGGGGTGAGGGTGTGGCGATTCACAGAGGGAGACACACGTAAAGTTATTTGAACAAAACACGTTTATTAACGTGGAGCGGTAGTAGTAACAGTCTTTCCGAACATGCTGCATTTTTTAACGAAGTTTTTTTCAACAATATCGTTTTTCGGGTTGTAAAAAATGACTGTGTGTGGGCTAAAACGACGTTAAAAACCAGCGCACGCTCAGAAGCAAGTTATGAGACGGGAGCGCTCGTTCTGGTAAAACTACCATTCGTAATGGAGTAAGCACATTCATCACGCTGTAACAGACAGAAAAGCGCGAATCGTCTTTTACTAACAGGAAATCAGCTAAAGCAGCCCCAAGAGTGGCGTCATCCGAATGGAACTTCCCCTTTATAGTGCCGTCGTACGTGTTGTACGTCACCGCGCTTTGCTAGAGCATTTTTTAAACGATCGTGTGTGGACAACGTCGTTTTAATGATGAAGTTGGAAAAAACTACGTTTTTTCTACATGCCGAAAAACATATTTTTTTTCATGCTGAAAAATGATCGTGTGTACGTGGCATTACTCTTCGGGCCCCGGCTACTACTGAATGGGGAGCAGAGGAAGATCACTCCGCCAGGGAAGGCAAGGAGATAGGCAGGAGGCTGACCAGGATTTGAGCCAAGGCAGAAGAACATGCGAGCGAAGCTGAATGGGCATGCGCCCGAAACTGAAGAAATATTCCCTCCGCTCCGACCAGCACATGATCATCAGAAAGGGGCACAGATAATGGGAAAAATACAACCCCCTATGCTGGTAGGCACGGCGGAGCGGGGGTGTGCAATTCTATTTTTTTTATTTTAATTCTGCACTGATTGTCTTTGAAATTGCCCCTGCCCCCTATTAAATCCAATCTGGGGACAAAACCAGGGACAGACTTGGTCCGGGGACAGTGTCCTCAATCAGGGGACTGTCCCCTGAAACTGGGGATGTCTGGTCACCCTAGACTAATGGGAGAAAGACGCACTTATGCCAGTGGTCAGTGTAGTGGACCTCTGCCGGGTTAGCCCCCCCATATAAAAAAAATTGACTTTTTTTTATGCAGTTTGTTAGATCTTTGTTAGATCAGGTTAGATCAATCATTGTTTGCGTTAGATCACACACAGAAGAAGCAATATTAACAGTTATTTGCTGGGGGGGCTAACCCGTCACCAGCCCCCCCTTATCAAATTTTATGGCCAAAAATCATTCAGGCTAATAGATATTCGTTAGATCCGGTAAGATCAACTGGTTTTAACGTTAGATCTCACATAATTAGAGACTTATTAAGTGATTAATGAGGGGGGCTGGCCCCCCCTTATTAATTTTTTGGGCCAAAAATCATTCAGGCTAATAGATATTCGTTAGATCCGGTAAGATCAAGTGGTTTTAACGTTAGATCTCACATCGTTTCCGAGATATTCCACATAAAAAAATTGATTTTAGGTGGTACATATGCATGGACATATGGACGGGTTGGCCCCCCCTTATCAAATTTTCTGGCCCAAAATCATTCAGTCCAATAGATATTCGTTAGATCCGATAAGATCAAGTGGTTTTAACGTTAGATCTCACATTATTTCAGAGATATTCCACATACAAATACAGATATTGGGTGTATACAAGGACTAATGAGGGGGGGCTGGCCCCCCCTTATCAATTTTTTGGGCCAAAAATCATTCAGGCTAATAGATATTCGTTAGATCCGGTAAGATCAACTGGTTTTAACGTTAGATCTCACATAATTAGAGACTTATTAAGTGATTAATGAGGGGGGGCTGGCCCCCCCTTATCAATATTTTTGGCCAAAAATCATTCCGGCTAATAGATATTCATTAGATCCGGTAAGATCAAGTGGTTTTAACGTTAGATCTCACATCAATTCCGAGATATTCCACATAAAAAAATTGATTTTAGGTGGTACATATGCATGGACATATGGACGGGTTGGCCCCCCCTTATCAAATTTTCTGGCCCAAAATCATTCAGGCTAATAGATATTCGTTAGATCCGGTAAGATCAACTGGTTTTAACGTTAGATCTCACATCATTAGAGACTTATTAAGTGATTAATGAGGGGGGGCTGGCCCCCCCTTATCAATTTTTTGGGCCAAAAATCATTCAGGCTAATAGATATTCGTTAGATCCGGTAAGATCAAGTGGTTTTAACGTTAGATCTCACATCGTTTTCCGAGATATTCCACATAAAAAAATAGATTTTAGGTGGTACATATGCATGGACATATGGACGGGTTGGCCCCCCCTTATCAAATTTTCTGGCCGAAAATCATTCAGGCTAATAGATATTCGTTAGATCCGGTAAGATCAAGTGGTTTTAACGTTAGATCTCACATCGTTTCAGAGATATTCCACATACAAATACAGATATTGGGTGTATACAAGGACTAATGAGGGGGGGCTGCCCCCCCCCCCTTATCAATATTTTTGGCCAAAAATCATTCAGGCTAATAGATATTCGTTAGATCCGGTAAGATCAACTGGTTTTAACATTAGATCTCACATAATTTCAAAAATATTCCACATAGAAATACACGTCATAGACTATTTTCCTCCTTTGGTGGACCAAAGGTTCTTTGGTGGGGGGAGTGTGTAGCGGGGGCTGCTCTGTCACCCATGGTCCCGCACCTCCCGCCAGCAAACGTCGGACTGAATAGACACTGACACAGGCACTCACTGAGGGAGATCATGCCTGTCAGTCCCTGTCTCCTCTTCCTTGAGTGACGAGCGGCGCTCATTCACCGGCATCCCGCCCACTATGCTCTCTTCTCTGTGTCCCTATTGGCAGGGTGAGGGAGCCAATGAAGCAGCAGCAGAGGACCACGGGACTTGAAGTCTCATCACAAAATTGCACCATTGATTTATACGGGGGGCGGAGCTACTACTTTTGCTTTGCAAGAAGGGGGGCTAGCTAAAGACTTAAGCTTGTTGGTCTGAGGGGAGATCACCATGAGACAGGAAGATGAACAGAGGTGTGAGGAGAGACTACAGGCATTCGCTAGAGAACCATCCAAAGACGGTTCCAGAGACCCTCCAGAGACAGTTGTAGATGGATGTACCTTCTGTACCACCTAATATCCCTATTTCTATGTGGAATATCTCTGAAACGATGTGAGATCTAACGTTAAAACCACTTGATCTTACCGGATCTAACGAATATCTATTAGCCTGAATGATTTTTGCCCAGAAAATGTGATAAGGGGGGGCCAACCCGTCCATATGTCCATGCATATGTACCAACTAAAATCTATTTTTTTATGTGGAATATCTCAGAAATGATGCGAGATCTAACATTAAAACCACGTGATCTTACCGGATCTAACGAATATCTATTAGCCTGAATGATTTTTGGTCAAAAATATTGATAAGGGGGGGCCAGCTCCCCTCATTAGTCCTTGTATACACCCAATATCTGTATTTGTATGTGGAATATCTCTGAAATGATGTGAGATCTAACGTTAAAACCACTTGATCTTACCGGATCTAACGAATATCTATTAGCCTGAATGATTTTCGGCCAGAAAATTTGATAAGGGGGGGCCAACCCGTCCATATGTCCATGCATATGTACCACCTAAAATCTATTTTTTTATGTGGAATATCTCGGAATTGATGTGAGATCTAACGTTAAAACCAGTTGATCTTACCGGATCTAACAAATATCTATTAGCCTGAATGATTTTTGGCCCAAAAAATTTATAAGGGGGGGCCAGCCCCCCTCATTAATCACTTAATAAGTCTCTAATTATGTGAGATCTAACGTTAAAACCAGTTGATCTTACCGGATCTAACGAATATCTATTAGCCTGAATGATTTTTGGCCAGAAAATTTGATAAGGGGGGGCTGGTGACGGGTTAGCCCCCCCAGCAAATAACTGTTAATATTGCTTCTTCTGTGTGTGATCTAACGCAAACAATGATTGATCTAACCTGATCTAACAAAGATCTAACAAACTGCATAAAAAAAGTCAATTTTTTTTATATGGGGGGGCTAACCCGGCAGAGGTGATCAATGAGAGAAGGACCCCTTTATATCAGTGTTGAGTATATTGGTCTCATATATTGGTGACCAAATGGGAGAAGGACCCCTTTGGTCACCAGAGTCATCAGTGGGACGACTGACCCCCCTTTCAAATCATTGATGTCAGTTGTCACTGAGAGGCAAAAATTGTTCATTACTCAAGAAACCCCTAAAAACCTTTGGAGGAACCCTGGCTAAGAAAGGCTGGACTAGGGAGTAATATATTTCTATCCCCCTTGGTGGGAGTGGCGATGACCCATCTATAAGGATATACATGACTGTTGTATAATCTATGTCATTACCTCTAAAACACTACTTAACATACTATACCTTCTAAAGTAATTTAGACCAAACCGAGGGTGTGGAGTAAACATGGCCGTAGCAGCCTCCTTTATTTAAAAATATAAAAATATAAACTTTAACATAACTCAAAACCAAAAACTCGTTCAAACCCAAGGTGTGATCAATTTTGCAGGCAACCTTTATTAAACCTTTTTAACCACTTCTTGCACTGCGGCCTTCTTCATCCGATACTAGGCCTCAAGCCGCCTTCCTGGCTAAAAGACAGATCCTGACCGCAGTGCCCCATTTTCCGTACTTCAAACTAAGCCTCCGCTTGCTGAAAATCCAAACTATCAGGAACCCATACCAACGACGAGTCCTGACCCTTCTTTTACTGGTATTTTCTTCTCCTGCAAAACGACCGACACCCGCCACTGCCACGACATAGGCAACGTCATAATCTAGATAGATAAGGAAACAAAAAAGGGGAAAAAACCAACACAACTCCCAGTCCCGTAATTCTTGGGGAAGGGTGGGCGGGAAATTTCGTTAGGGGAAGTGTTACAGGAGTGGGAGGGACCTTCCATTTTATACTGTCTCCCTCCCCCTCCCCTCTCTTCTTGCCAACCCACTTCCCTCTCTTCATACATTCCCAGATTAACCCCGTCATGCCAGCCCTCCGCCTATGGCATTCTTTTATTTTGCTCCGGGCTTTTCTTGACTGTTGTATAATCTATGTCATTACCTCTAAAACACTACTTAACATACTATACCTTCTAAAGTAATTTAGACCAAACCGAGGGTGTGGAGTAAACATGGCCGTAGCAGCCTCCTTTATTTAAAAATATAAAAATATAAACTTTAACATAACTCAAAACCAAAAACTCGTTCAAACCCAAGGTGTGATCAATTTTGCAGGCAACCTTTATTAAACCTTTTTAACCACTTCTTGCACTGCGGCCTTCTTCATCCGATACTAGGCCTCAAGCCGCCTTCCTGGCTAAAAGACAGATCCTGACCGCAGTGCCCCATTTTCCGTACTTCAAACTAAGCCTCCGCTTGCTGAAAATCCAAACTATCAGGAACCCATACCAACGACGAGTCCTGACCCTTCTTTTACTGGTATTTTCTTCTCCTGCAAAACGACCGACACCCACCACAGCGCACCACTGTAAAAGCCTTTACAGTTGGGCGACCCTCCACACCCTAAGGGCCCTCTGTATCCCGTCTTGCAGACCTAGCACCCACATGTCGATCCCGACATCTGATAAGTGCACCCCATCCCTGCGCAAGTACCTCCACGTCTCCTCCTCAAGCTCCATGTGCCGAATGACCAACCCTCCGTTCCTCACCATGAAACGCCCAACGTCCCTGTTGACCTTTCTCCTGGCCCTATTAATCCCCCCCCATGATCTGGCGAGGCGCCACGACGTACGCGACACCATGTCAGACCACACTACCACCATGTCTGGGAAAGCCATGCGCAGCCTGAGGACATCAAACTTTATGTCCTTGATCAGGTCCAACATAGACTGAAGGCCGAGATCATTACCACCCACGTGCAAAATGAGGACGTCGGGCGGTCGGTCCAGCCGCGCATATTTATGCACTTCGGGCACAAGCCTGCTCCACAGCATCCCTCTCACCCCTATCCAATGAATCCTAGCCTCCTCCCTGGGAAAACCCAACTGTCTACCACCCGGTCTAGCCTCTGCCCTCTTGGCCCCCCAATACACATACGAATGGCCCATGATCCATACCAGGGCCGGCACCGAACCTGTAAGACAAAAGAAATAGCTCCAGCGTAACCCAGCTGCCCTACCAATAAGATACATAACACCAACATTTTTTACCTTACCCGTTCATAACACGACTCTGTCCCCCCTCACATGTGTTTTTTTTTTTTTTTTATAACTGAACCAACAAATGGGGGCGCACATAAATGCGAAACCTATTGGACTCCCATCTCCCAATTTTCTTAACTGATTCCTCGTCTAACCCACACCTGGCTGCCTCGGTAGCTGCCCCAATCCTAAAAGAATGCGATGAAAATTCCTTTTCGGCCAGACCCAGGGACCTCAGACAGGAGCGAAACACCGCAGTGAATTGAAACCTGGACAATGATGACCCATCTGCATGTATCAAAAGGGGCTTCCCTTCCCCCGGGCATACCTCCAAAAATTTTTGAACAGCCACCACCGGGCATAGCGGTGACCCCGGCACTGCAAAAATCAAGACCCTTTTTCCCTTGCCCCTTTGATCTGTCTTGGATTTCCTCAACCAAAGCAACACCCTATCTTTCTCGCAACTCACCTCATTCCTCCAGATCCCCCCTTGCACTTTTTTGGAAGGGCTAACCAATTCCCCTATTCTGAATGCTCCAAAAAAGGCCAACGCGAAAGCCACGCGAAATAGCGTTACCTCATAAGCCGAGGCGCAGACCTCCGGCAAACTGTCGAACAGACCCTGCAGCACTCCAAACGACACTGGCCGTCTGGCATCCTTGCTAGGCGTCGCCTTTCTGTACCCTTTTAGAGCCTGTTTTACCCAAAAATCTTTGGTAAGATCCGGTAGGCCCTGCCATTTAAATAAAAATGCCAAAGCTGCAACCTTCTTATTTATGCCTGACACTGATGCATTGCCCTGGAAACAAAGTACAACACCAGCAAACGTGCTTCCGCACCCCTGGTATCGACCCCTGTTTCACGGCCCACCTCCGCCCATTCATCCCAAACCTTGCTGTAAGAGGCCCACGTCGTCTCACTCACCGACCTGCGAATCCACCTATGCGCTACTCCAACGCAATTTTCCACAGCCAGTCGGGACAAGGGAGCCCACGTTGATCCGCCTCTGGTGCCAACTCCCGAAACCTGGCCCACTGAAAACGAGATAACGCGTCAGCGATAACGTTCTCAATACCCGGGATGTGTACAGCATAAACAAAAATATTAAGCTGCATACAATGCAAAATCAGCCTCTGCAACATCCTAACCACCGGTGGGGAAGAAGCAGACGACTTGTTAAGTACCTGAACGACTCCCATGTTGTCCACGTGAAAACGGACTTTCCGGTCCCGGAAAGACTCCCCCCACAGTTCCACTGCCAGCACCACCGGGAACAGCTCCAGAAGCACCAGGTTTTTTGTAAAACCCGCCTTAACCCAACTCAGTGGCCAGGAGCCTGCACACCATTTTCCTTGGAAAAAGGCTCCAAAGCCCGAGGAGCCGGCTGCATCGGTAAACAACTCAATGTCGAAGTTGCTAACCGGCCCCGACATCCACACTGCCCTCCCGTTAAAGGACTCCAGGAATGTGTGCCAAACCCGCAAATCCTGCCTGTGCCCCTTCAACAGCCGGATAAAGTGGTGCGGTGAACGCACCCCCGCCGTGCTGGCCGACAGCCGTCGGCAAAAGGCCCTTCCCATGGGTATAATGCGGCAGGCAAAATTGAGTTTGCCCAGCAATGATTGGAGATCTCGCAGCGTCACTTTCCGTGAAGACAACATACCTCCTATTTCCTCCCTCAGCGCGTCCACTTTGCCCTCCGGCAACCTGCATTCCATGGCGACCGAGTCTATTGTGATCCCCAAGAAGGTAATCACCGTCCTTGGACCCTCCGTCTTGTCCGGGGCCAATGGAACCCCAAAGCGATCCGCGACGTGTTCCAATGTTCCCAACAGTACCGCGCACGTCCTGGAGTCCGCCGGTCCCACGCACAGGAAGTCGTCCAGATAGTGGATGATGGAACTGACACCCGACACATCCCTGACCACCCATTCCAGGAAAGAACTAAAGTGCTCAAACAGCGAGCACGACACCGAACAGCCCATGGGCAAACATTTATCTACAAAGAATTCACCCCCCCAGGTGCAGCCCAACAGGCGAAAGCTGTCCGGGTGCACGGGCAGCAACCGAAAGGCCGCCTCAACATCGGCCTTGGCTAACAATGCCCCCTGACCGTAATGCCTCACCCAAGCCACTGCCGCGTCAAATGACGTGTAGCTAACTGTGCAAGTGTCCGGGTCTATGGCGTCGTTCACCGAACCCCCTTTCGGAAAGGAGAGATGGTGGATAAGCCGAAACTTGTTTGGCTCCTTCTTTGGAACAACCCCCAAAGGAGAAACTACCAAGTCGGGCAAGGGGGGGTCCGTGAAAGGGCCGGCCATGCGCCCCAAACCCACCTCCTTCAGCAGTTTTTCGGAAACCACCTCCGGATGTCGGAAGGCCGAACGTAAATTTTTTGGAATCGGCGGTATCTCCTGTAGCGAGCACGGAATCCTGAACCCCACCTCAAAACCCTCTTCCAATAAGCGGGCAGCCTGCCTGTCCGGGTACCTATTTAGGAACGGACGCATCCTTCCCACCATCACCGGAGTCCTCCCTCTTGTTGCCAAACTCACCTGTTCGCCCTTTTCCATGCTTGAAACACCTCGCCTGGGTGTGAGATCCCCCGCAGCCAGCGCATTCGTGCTTGAATCTGCATGAGGACCCGAACTTACAATTTCCGGCGTTGTATTGCCAACAAACCCCTTTTGTTTTTGAGGCCGACTGTCCAGAGGAGGACGACCCGCCGGCCCCGTCTCGAAAAAACTGGTTGGGTGCCCTAGCGGACGTCATGAGGCGGACCCACAAGTTGATGTCCTTGTGGTCCCACCTCAGATCCGGCCGCATGGCCATCCGCTGCCTAAACTGCTCGTCATAGCGCAACCAGGCAGTGCCACCGTAAACCCTATAGGCCTCCCCTATGGAGTCCTGGTACCCAAAAAGCGCTGCACCGCACTCCGGCTTCTTAGTGCTAATCACACTAGCTAGAATGCCGAAGGCTTGCAGCCAATTTGAAAAGGTGCGCGGAATGAGACGATACCTACGCTTCTCCTCGTCGTCTTTTTTATAGTCGTCCGGCTTCACCCTGTCCAGGTTGAACTTTTCCAGCGGCAGCAATGAAAAAATCTCCACATACTCACCCTTGCCTATTTTTTCCCGCACCTCCGACTTCAAGTGCGTGCCCAACGGCCCTTCGAAACATATATATACTTCGCACTTGGCTGCGTCCGCCAGCCTGACCACGTCCTGCCTCTCCCCCGAGGACTTGCTAACCTCCTCCCCCTTCTTTTGTGCGCCCTCGCCCGCAGCCGAGGGGGGAGCCGTGGGGGTCACTGTTGGGTTCGGGGGCTGCCCCCCCCCTGTCTCAACCACACTCGCACCAACTGCCGCTGTAACACTACTCTGTGGGGACCCCCATGCCCCTGCAGGGTTAACTTCACCCCCCTTTTCGAAACGTGACACCAATTCCTTAATCCCGGCTAAAAACCCCTTGAAACCAGCCTCCTCCCCCCCGGGGACCTCATCCCTAACCCTCTCCTGACTACCACTGACCGCCCCTTGACCAGCAGCATTCAAAGCAATAACAGTGCGAGAATTATTAGAAGACTTACCGGGTAGCCTGGGGAGTGAAGCCCCAGCCGACCGTCCCGAATCCACCGCTGCAGTCCTCACCGCGCTGACCCCCTCCTCCTCAGATCCGGAAATCTCGCCTTCCGACCTGTCCACCGCCTGCTCGACCTCATCTGATGAAAACCCCCCAGGGGAAGGATCCCTGGAAGGCGAAGGTCCTGCCGCCTCCTGGCTCCGCCCCCTCGCGGCGGACCCGCCGACCGATTTCCGCGACGCTTTCCCCGGGCGGGGGGGGCTCTCTCCAGCCCTGCAGGGTTCACTCCTTTCTGCCGCTCTGTGCCCATCCACCTCCATCCGGCTCCGAGACCCGGCCGCGGAGGTAGTAGGCCCGTGGTCCGCCGCCCTGGTATCAGTCTGCCGAGGCCCTCCCACGTGACTCTCCGCATGGTGGGAGGGGCCCGCGCGCTCCGGTTCCCGCCGTCGGACGGGTGCATCGGCCGCAACGGAGCTACCGGAGCGGCCGCCCGTCGAGCTGAGATGCTGCTGGGGATTCCGTCCGGCGTCCCCCGCGGCGGTAGCATTGCGGCGCTTGGCGGGTGGACCCGACGGGGCCCGCGGAGCGGGATTCCCTGGTCGCGTGGCTCGGGGGGAGAGGTCAGGGGAGAAGCGCTCAGGCGGCTTGGACCGCCTAGCTCGTTCTGACGCTCTCCCTCTTGTCTGCGGACCCACTGCTGGAGGGTCCATGATAGGCCCCAGGTTCTCCTGAACCCAGTCTGCACCCCTGGCTGAGGCTTCGGCCCTGAGCTCCGCAAGTAGCTCCTGAATCCTAGACATTCCACAAATTTTGTTAGGGGAAGTGTTACAGGAGTGGGAGGGACCTTCCATTTTATACTGTCTCCCTCCCCCTCCCCTCTCTTCTTGCCAACCCACTTCCCTCTCTTCATACATTCCCAGATTAACCCCGTCATGCCAGCCCTCCGCCTATGGCATTCTTTTATTTTGCTCCGGGCTTTTCTATACATACACACACAGCACAAGGCTGTGTTCACACTGCAGTTCCTCTAAAATCCACAAGGTGGTGATCTAATGTCTACGCAGAAAGGCAGAAAGGCTCTATGGAAGAAAGGAAATTGTGTCAGGTCCAGACAGGAAGTGATGTCAGGTACAGACAGGAATCCCGAGTGAGAGGTGAATCGGGAAGAAGTAGAGAGAAGACATTGCTGGAAGAGGCAGCAGAGGAGGTAATAAGATCTTATATTCTATTTACACCCAGTAACCCCGTCATGTCCGTCCTCTTCCTCCATAGTCACTGTGATGTCTTTTATCTCCAGCAGATGATGATACACACATATATAGTGTGGAAACTAGGGGTGTCAAATTGAATCGGTGCATCGCGATTCGGGTGTCCCCGATGCATGCGACCGTGATAACCGATGCCTAGCCCCGCCCCTCCCGGGAGAGCGCTCCGTTCTATGGTACCTTTTTTTTACAGCGCCATGTAACTGCCCGGCCCGCCTCTCTCCTATGCAGGGCCGATCCGCCCTATACACGGTCTACGAAAGCTGTGTAGGGCCCCCTGCGTTTTTTTATTATAGCCCAAACAATGGCCACCGGAGCCACCGCTGGCCGGGTGTCCGCCCACTGAATCACGACTCGCTACTGTCAGTCAGGTGACGCGACAACGTGTGAGTCAGTGATGGCCACTGGCGCGGTTGTTTATGGGAGTTGTAGTCTGCGGTGATTCAACTGTACTGTTTTTATACAATTTTAGATTGATCAAAACTATGTAATTATGAGGGCCTATGTAAACGAACCAATCAATCTGTATCCAATCAAACATGCCCTATATAAATCTATATGATGGTTAGAAGGTCCAAAGTTTATTGTGCTCAGATTATAATTTGTGTAGTTGTTCTGGTCCTAGGGTACTGTTTTTTTTTTTGTTTTTTTTTTAATAACCTTTGGCAGGTCCTTTACCTTCTGCATGTCCCAGGAGGTACTATTTTTTTTTTTTTTTTACCTTCCACCTTTTTTTTTTAACCTTCTACCGGTCTTGGGACATTGTGTTTTATTACCTTCCATAAGTTCTGGGGTACGTGACGTGGCTGGCCTGGGCGCACCGCTGCCAGGAGGACCCACATGCCATGGTCAGCTCCCAGCAGGACCCATAGGCTATTGTCCGCTCCCAGCAGGACCCACAGGTCAGTGGCCAGCAGGACCCACAGGTTCACAGCCAGCTGCCAGAAGGACCCACAGGTCAGTGACTAGCAGGACCCACAGGTCAGTGGCCAGAAGGACCCACCATCTAATGTAGCATGTCTGCAGTCCCTGACCATCTCCTGTAGTAGTTCTGCAGTCTCTCACCATCTCCTGTAGCATGTCTGCAGTCCTCGACCATCTCCTGTAGCTTGTCTGCAGTCTCTTAAATCTCCTGTAGTAGTTCTGCAGTCTCTTACCATCTCCTGTAGCATGTCTGCAGTCTCTGACCATCTCCTGTAGTAGTTCTGCAGTCTCTGACCATCTCCTGTAGTAGTTCTGCCGTCTCTGACCATCTCCTGTAGCTTGTCTGCAATCTCTTACCATCTCCTGTAGTAGTTCAGCAGTCTCTGACCATCTCCTGTAGCATGTCTGCAGTCCCTGACCATCTCCTGTAGCATGTCTGCAGTCCCTGACCATCTCCTGTAGCATGTCTGCAGTCCCTGACCATCTCCTGTAGCATGTCTGCAGTCCCTGACCATCTCCTGTAGCATGTCTGCAGTCTCTGACCATCTCCTGTAGCATGTCTGCAGTCTCTGACCATCTCCTGTAGCACGTCTGTATGTTTAGACTTTGCTACATGCAGGAAGTTTTATTGTGTGTTGTTTTGGAGTACTTTTTGATCAAAGCCATGCGCACTTGTGCTGCAATCGTGATGCATCGCAGAATCGAATCGAATAGTGGCCTTGATAATCGCAATCGCATCGAATCGTGAGACCGGTGAAGATGCGCAGCCCTAGTGGAAACCTAGATTAACCTTTTCAGGGTCAGAACATTTCCCCACTTACAGGGGCGGAACATTTTCCTCATTGTGGAGATAAATTCTAGTAAAATGTTCCTCTAAACAAACAGCACTGATGTAGCAAGGTCTCCGGCCTTCTTCAGTCTAATGAGAACCTCCATGGCCAGAGATAGCTGACATCCTTCTGTATGTGTTGGGTTGTGAGGCAGGTGCAAGATAGATAAAGTCATTGGGCGACAGACATTTCTTGGATGCAAAAGAGATATTTATTTCTCTTATAATCTTTTATGGGGGAAAGAGGGTTAGGGCAAAGACACCCTTAAGTAGTTGCAAGTTCAAAAAGCAGACTCCGAGACTTCAATGGGAGGAAAGCCATGCAGGGAAAGGCCTCCAGCAAGAAGCCACATCTGCATGTGTAGGTATGCTGTCTCCTATGGCAACAGTCTTTAACAGTTCCAAACACAAAGCGTAACAGTTCCTTTTACTTTCACTACAATCTCTCCTTGAAGTTCTTCAGCCCACTGAGCTCCCGGTCTCTCACTAGACTATATGATTCACTGCCACTAAATCCCTTGAGCTCCTCCAATCTCCACGGTGGTATCTTCCTCAATCGTCACCCCCGCTTCTCTGCTGGGTCCCTAGCTTGGCACTCAAGATACCTCTCAAGCTTCACCCCACTGGCCTGCTTGGTCCCTTGCTTGACACACAAGGCTGCTCTGCAAGCCTCACCTCTGCTGGCTGGATCCCTGGCTTGATACCCACTGAAGTTTCCAGATTCTCCACCGTGACCATTCGACGAGAATACAGTGCCTGCCGCCGAGAATGTGTTTTTAGCATGACAGCATCGCGCTGATTCTCGGCGACAGGGTGCCGACATCTCGCTGGAATAGTAAAAGCACATTCCAGCGAGCGCGTCATAGAAGCGACGGGGATCCGACTTGTATTCCCGCCAATTCTACACGTGTGCGGCGTTTGTTATGAATCCTGAGGAGGAACTCCCCGCCGGATTTTAAATAAAAATCCGGCATGGGTTCCCCCCTCAGGAGCATACCAGGCCCTTAGGTCTGGTATGGGATGTAAGGAGACCCCCCTACGCCGAAAAAACGGCGTAGGGGTCCACCTACAATCCATACCAGACCCGTATCCAAAGCACGCTACCCGGCCGGCCAGGAAAGGAGTGGGGACGAGCGAGCGCCCCCCCCTCCTGAGCCGTACCAGGCTGCATGCCCTCAACATGGGGGGGTTGGGTGCTCTGGGGCAGGGGGGCGCACTGCGGGGCCCCCCCACCCCAGAGCACCCTGTCCCCATGTTGATAAGGACAGGGCCTCTTCCCGACAACCCTGGCCGTTGGTTGTCGGGGTCTGCGGGCGGGGGGCTTATCGGAATCTGGGAGCCCCCTCAAATAAGGGGGCCCCCAGATAACGGCCCCCCACCCTAAGTGAATGGATATGGGGTACATCTTACCCCTACCCATTCACCTGGAGGCAAAGTGTTAAAGTTAATAAACACACGACACAAGGGTTTTTAAAATAATTTATTTGTCTGCTCCGGAGGCACCCCCTGTCTTCTTTAGCTCTTTTAGCAGGGGGGGCTTCTTCTTCCGCTATCCGGGGGTCTTCTCCGCTATCCGGGGGGGGCTTCTCCACTCTCCGGGTCTTCTCCGCTTTCCGGGGGTCTTCTCCGCTATCCGGGGGGGCTTCTCCACTCTCCGGGTCTTCTCCGCTTTCCGGGGGTCTTCTTCTATGTTCGCCGCTCTCCGCTGTTGACTCGGCGCACCCCGGTTCTTCCTCCCGCTGTCCGGTGCCTTCTCCTTCAGGGCTGGCCGCCGCTATACTAGCGGTGGCCAGTCCGCTCTTCTGTGACGTCATCTTCTTCACTTCTCTTCTTCTGCCTTCTCCCGATGTTGACACAACGCTTCTTCTCGCTGCAATGACGGGTGCGCGGCTTGCATCCGACTTATATAGGCCTCACAGTCCCATCATGCTCTGGTACCTACCCATGTGATACCTACCCACGTGGGTAGGTACCAGAGCATGATGGGACTGTGAGGCAAGCCACGCACCCGTCATTGCAGCGAGAAGAAGCGTCGTGTCAACATCGGGAGAAGGCAGAAGAAGAGAAGTGAAGAAGATGACGTCACAGAAGAGCGGACTGGCCACCGCTAGTATAGCGGCGGCCAGCCCTGAAGGAGAAGGCACCGGACAGCGGGAGGAAGAACCGGGGTGCGCCGAGTCAACAGCAGAGAGCGGTGAACATAGAAGAAGACCCGGAGAGTAAAGAAGCCCCCCCCGGAAAGCGGAGAAGACCCGGAGAGTGGAGAAGCCCCCCCCGGATAGCGGAAGAAGAAGCCCCCCCCCCCTGCAAAAAGAGCTAAAGAAGACAGGGGGTGCCTCCGGAGCAGACAAATAAATTATTTTAAAAACCGTTGTGTCGTGTGTTTATTAACTTTAACACTTTGCCTCCAGGTGAATGGGTAGGGGTACTATACCCCATATCCATTCACTTAGGGTGGGGGTCGTTATCTGGGGGCCCCCTTATTTGAGGGGGCTCCCAGATTCCGATAAGCCCCCCGCCCGCAGACCCCGACAACTAACGGCCAGGGTTGTCGGGAAGAGGCCCTGTCCTTATCAACATGGGGACAGGGTGCTCTGGGGTGGGGGGCTCCGCAGTGCGCCCCCCTGCCCCAGAGCACCCAACCCCCCCATGTTGAGGGCATGCAGCCTGGTACGGCTCAGGAGGGGGGGGCGCTCGCTCGTCCCCACTCCTTTCCTGTCCGGCCGGGTAGCGTGCTTTGGATACGGGTTTGGTATGGATTGTAGGTGGACCCCTATGCCGTTTTTTCGGCGTAGGGGGGTCTCCTTACAACCCATACCAGACCTAAGGGCCTGGTATGCTCCTGAGGGGGGAACCCATGCCGGATTTTTATATAAAATCCGGCGGGGAGTTCCTCCTCAGGATTCATAACAAACGCCGCACACGTGTAGAATTGGCGGGAATCCAAGTCGGATCCCCGTCGCTTCTATGACGGCTTTGTCTCCATCGCAGCAAGCCAGCTCGCCGCTGGCTCCCGCGATGGGGCTCGTAGGTGGTCAATCTCGCCGAGAAAGGGAGCGAGATTGACACAATATCGCGGTCACCCACTGTACTGCTCTAGTACTTGCTTCAGTTTCTCACTGTGGTCCCTGGTAATAAGGTGGATGGTCCCTTAGTGGCGACAGCTTCCCCTCTACCACCGACCACTGACAGGTTCTCCCGCCGGCAGAACCGTCACTTCTGGTTGGACTGCAAGCCGCAATCACAACCCTGCTCTGCCCTATTGCTTCTGGATAGGCCCTCAGACAGCCTAGCACCCAGATGCCCCTGGTAGAAAGCCCAATCTCCAGCCCAGCAGCCTGGGCATTACAGAACCCGTCCGTCCAGGTGGCACAGACCATAGATCACCTGACTCGTCCCAAATATATAGGTGCTCCCAGCAGGCCATGGGATTTAAAGAAACCCTTGCCCATTGGCTGAAATACCCACATACCCATAACCTAAACCTTGCTTTGCCCTTCTCATATCTAGCACCACCAAGTACCCGGCCATCTAGTGTTAGTAGAGACAAGTGCAACCAGGCCAAACTTAGTAAGGAATCAATAGATCTCTAACAATTAACCAAAGTAAACTACAGAGTAAATTTGTGAGGAGCATCCCTGCCTAAACTCCAGGGTGCTACACTGACAATAAATAGACAAGACAATGACCATCCTGACCATACATGGCCTACAAAGGGCAATTATTGCACTACACAGGCAGCCAATGGGAAATCAATACACTATGCAGCCAATACAATGATGGAGTGCAGGGGTCAGGAGTATGGAGCATAGAGCCCCTTACATTGCTAGTCGGGAGGAAGAAAACATTCTGCAGCCTACCACAAAGAATGTGTTCCATTGTTGGTGTTAGAGGGAGGAAAATACTGAAAGACCTGAGGGAAGTAGAGGAGCCGAGGGGACTTTGTGGGGTACTGGGGTTGAAATTCTCTGGGGCTCTTGAGGGGGTAGTGGGGTTAAAGGGCTCTGAGGGGGATGAACAGTTCTAAAAAGGGAGTGTAGCTTAAGGACTTTGGTCCCTTGATAGGGTTGGCGGGCAGAAGGGCTCTGAGGGATGAGGAGGTTGTAGGGCTCAGGGGGATTCTAAGGTAGGAAGGGTGGAGGGGGTCTTGGTCTATGATGGTCCTCCCACCTGAGCTTACTGTTCAGGCATTCTTACAGCACTTCTGCTAGGAAAGAAAGGCAACCTTTACCTTCTTACCATCTCACTGGTCAAATACAATTTCTAAGATACCAAGTGGAATGAAGAGGGGCAGTCCTCAACCCTTGGTCGGCACTCGTTCTGTTTGTGCAGTATTGCTTAATAGGTGGGCAGGGATCTATACTGTGCATCTGGGGAGGCAGCCCAAAACCTTCCCATGACCCAGACTCTGGCAGTGCCCAGTGCTGTAATTTAGAACACAAGTAACCCACTGGCACTCTGTACAATGTCCTGGTTACTACAGTATACTTGCCAACCAAGAGAACAAACCTCTCCCCCTGCTGTCCTCTTATCCACCCTGGGCTGTTATTGGAAGTAAAAGAACAGATTCCTCCCTCACAGCTCCCTACTCCACCAGCACCATCCTCCTGCTATCCAATCCCTCCTCTTACTGCAGAGAGTGACAGTGACATCACTCCTGTCAGTCAGCAGGCTGCCGGAAATTGGAGCCTTGCAGCCGGAGTTCTGACAATTATCCTGATTAGCTGGCAACACCACCCAAAAGTCATCAAGTTTCCCTTCCTGGACATCATGATGATCCTATATTGACCTAAGATCACTGCCTCAGAGCAAACAAGAATACAGAAGAAGGGTTTGTTAGATTTTAAATTCATTAATATTTTTTATGTAATAAATGTATCTGAAGCATTTGGTTTAAACATGGTAGCTTTTAAGGACAAGGTCAATGTAGGACGACAGAACAGCTGTTATAGTGTAGGCCACATCTATTCTTGAAGCATACGTCAAGAAGGTGGGTGGAGATGTTGCTTAAATATACAAAAGTGAGCGTTAAAGCTCATCACAACCTTCTTTGGAAACGAGCCAATTGTGCTTAGTAAGCTGTTAAACTTGTATAAGTATACAGGTGCTGAGCATAGTAAGGTAGGATTTCCAGGGTCACCCGGCCCGACGGGAGCCTCAGGGTCATCGGACTCTGCAGGAGAGATGGGGGGAGGGGGGACCCTCTCCCAAGAAAGAAAGATCAAATCTTCTTAACATCTATTTTCTCCTTCTGTAACTCCTGAAGTATCAACCTGCATTGATGTTCTTACCAGCTGTAATCAATGTAAGCATAAACTGTCTGTTTGCTGTCATATCGTTGGAAGAATAAAACATCGTATAATGAAGTAATCCTATGTCTGAATATTTTGGAACCGAGAACACGCCTGGAGAAGGGAGAGGTTTTGACACATCGCATGACACGTGTTGGAGGCATATGTCCTCTCTGTTCTATCTCTGTCACCTTTTCTTCCCTCTGCCCCCCGGCATTTTACAGGGTCATATCTATCATTCCTTGTCCGGAGATCGAAAACTAAGCAAAACCATTTCAGAAACGAAACAGACCCAGCAGAGTAAAGGGAATTTCTGATCTGAATTTCTGTTTTCCCATGGGGGCAGTGGTTACTAAATGTACAGAAACCCTCTTATTACCCCCTCACATCCACATCCTATTATTGTGTGACCAATTCCATCTAAATAATTCTTACTTTAATTTCCCAAAGGTATCCGTCTACAAGGAGACCTGTTACTGTCTGTTTCTCCATGGAGGAGTGGGAGTATTTAGAAGGACACAAGGATCTCTACAAGGACGTCATGATGGACAATCAGCCGCCCCTCACATCACCGGGTAAGAGAAGACTTTATTGTAAAGGAGAGAGCAGTACGGAGGCTCCACCTAGATCCCCCATCATCTGATAAACACATAGAAACAATGTATTCAGTCAGTGTGTGTGTTTCCTACAGATGGATCCAGTAATGGGAACCCACCAGAGAGATGTCCCCGTCCTCTGTATTCCCGGGATTCCACACAGGAAGGTCACACCATCCCCCACCATCATCAGGTAGATGAGGAACAATCACTGATAGTATCATTAGGATCTGTACATTATCTGCATTGTTACCATTGATGTCATTTTTATTCTATATTCAGAGTGGAGACCTGAGAGATTATAAAGTTGAGGTTAAAAAAGAGATAAAAGAGGAGGATGATGAGGACGGGGTGATGGAGGAGTCAGAGTTTCTAAAAGAACACAAAGATCTGTTCCAAGACAATATGGTGGAGTCATCCAGCTACAGAAACCCACCAGAGAGATGTCCCCGTCCTCTGTATTCCCGGGATTCCACACAGGAAGGTCACACCATCCCCCACCATCATCAGGTAGATGAGTGACAATTATTGGTAGTTCTGATTTATACACAGCATGTTTGTTACAATGAATGTTTTTAATATATTTCAGAGTGTAAATCTCGGAGATTATAATATCATTGTTAAAGAAGAGTATAAAGAGGAGGATGAGGAGTATGGAGGGATGGAGGAGTTTTCAGAAGGACACAAGGATAGGATGGAGCCACCTAATACCAGGAACCCACCAGAGAGATGTCCCCGTCCTCTGTATTCCCGGGATTCCACACAGGAAGGTCACACCATCCATCATCACTACAAGGTTGGTGGGATGAAGTATCTAGAACAACGATATGCAATTAGCGGACCTCCAGATGTTGCAAAACTACAAATCCCATCATGCCTCTGCCTCTGGGTGTCATGCTCATGGCTATCAGAGCCTTGCTATGCCTCGTGGGATTTTTAGTTCTGCAACAGCTGGAGGTCCGCTAATTGCAAATCCCCGATCTAGAATATAGACTTGTGGATTGGAGAAGATGATATGTGGATTTTTTATATGTTGTCAGAATATTAAAGCTTTTTTTATTAACCACTTACCCCCCGGACCATATTGCTGCCTAAAGACCAGAGTACTTTTTGTAAATCGGGACTCTGTCGCTTTAACAAACAATTGCGCGGTCGTGCGACGTGGCTCCCAAACAAAATTGGCGTCCTTTTTTTCCCACAAATAGAGCTTTCTTTTGGTGGTATTTGATCACCTCTGCGGTTTAGTTTTTGCGCTATAAACAAAAATAGAGCGACAATTTTGAAAAAAATGAATATTTTTTACATTTTGCCATAATAAATATCCCCCAAAAATATATAAAAACACATTTTTTTTCCTCAGTTTAGGCCGATACGTTTTCTTCTACATATTTTTCGTTAAAAAAAATCGCAATAAGCGTTTATTGATTGGTTTGCGCAAAAGTTATAGTGTTTACAAAATAGGGGGTAGTTTTATGTAATTTTTATTATATTTTTTTTACTGGTAATGGCGGCGATCAGCGTTTTTTTTTTTTTTCGGTACTGCGACATTATGGCGGACACTTCGGACACTTTTGACACATTTTTGGGACCATTGGCATTTTTATAGCGATCAGTGCTATAAAAAATGCATTGGATTACTATAAAAATGCCACTGGCAGTGAAGGGGTTAACACTAGGGGGCGGGCAAGGGCCTAGTGGCCTCACTAGGGGAAACACTGATCCTCGGTTCATACATTGTATGAACCGAAGATCAGCATTTCCCCTGCTGACAGGACTGGGAGCTGTGTGTTTACACACACAGCTCCCGGTCTCCGCTCTGTACCGAGCGATCGCGTGTGCCCGGCGGCGATCGCGCCCCCGCCAGGCACACGCACGGGAGTCGGGGGCGAGCGGGGGGCGCGCGCCCCTAGTGGCGGCTGGGAGAGAGGACATCATATTACGTGCTCTCGCCCAGCAGAGCCACCTTGTGGACGTATATCGACGGTGCGCGGTCGGCAAGTGGTTAAAGTTAATATTTCTATAATTTTTCTTGATTTAGGGTGAAGATCTGATAGATATAAAAGTTGAGGTTAAATCCGAAGAAGAAGAGAGGTATGTGAGGGATGATGAGCAGTCTATGGAGGAGGATGGAATAACGGGGACATTTATAGAGGAGGACACTCCTACAGAGATCAGCACAGGTGGGTCACTACCACTAAATACATTCCTCCACCTATACTGCTCACTGATTGGTCCAGAGTAAGGCAAGGACTTGGTGATATCAGCCTGTAATCCCCTGGTCACTTTCCTGAGCTGTGTTCTCTTGGATAATCTTTCTTTTCTTTACTGCACAATTTATGGGTCTAGACTTGATTTATGGAGATTCTGGGGTTCAGCTGCCAGCAAATTTTTACCATAGGTGCTGTTCGACCTAGGTACCTGGTGCATGATGCTTGGGTCTAGTAAGATCTCTGAGAGAACAATTCTCCCAGGGTTACTTGCTCTGTTGTCTGCTGGCTGTGTCGGGTGGAGGGATATGTCTGTATAGTCTCAGACCCAAGTCACTGAGTGCAGTCTCAGGAGAGGGCAGGCAGCGGTGTGGGATCTCTGCAACTTGTCTCAAAATACATTTAAACTGATACTAGAGACTAAAAAGAAGTGTTAATTTCGGTAATCCATTCACATACATCTTGTATATCCTGCCACTGTATTTATTTTTTTCGAAATCCTCGAAGTACCTTATTCATGCAGCACTGTTGTGGTCGCTCCCTCTGGCATCTGCAGGGAAAGATCCTCGTGGGAGGGGCTTCTATTACTCTGCTGATGTATGCTCTCTACATTGTGAGTCTGTGTCTGGTCAGCCCTGGTTGGTGCTGTGCCAGTCACATGACTAAAAAAACAAACAATTTAAATTAGAATATAAATATTAAATAACTGTTTTTACAGCTCAATATAAATCTTTATTGAACATTAAATGTGCATTTTTTGAGCATTTAATATGTTGTCGGCGGAGTCAGAGATAACTGACACTAGCCTTCATTTTGTTCAGACGGAATCTGAATTCAAGGCTCTTTTTTTCACTTTACAGGAATTACCAATGACATTACATATATTTAAAACGGATTTATATAAACCTAAGCTTTTGGTGAGTTAATGAATGTAGTCAGTCAGTCTTCCATATCCCACCTGAATAGTATTTAGCAATAGGAGGATGAGTAAGTGTCTCTTACCACTGTGTATATTCCCTACATGTGTGACTCTATAGTCATACGGGCTGAAAAAAGAAGAAATTAAGGCCCAGATTCACAAAGGAGATACGACGGCATATCTCCAGATACGCCGTCGTATCTCTGAGTTGTGCCGTCGTATATATGCGCCTGATTCGTAGATTCAGTTACGCATAGATTTCTATTAGATTCGACCGGCGTAAGTCTCTTACGCCGTCTGATCGTAACTGCATATTTACGCTGGCCGCTAGGGGCGTGTACGCTGATTTACGCCTAGAAATATGTAAATCAGCTAGATACGCAAATTCACGAATGTACGCCCGGCCTACGCAGTACAGATATGCCTTTTACGTTAGGCTTAAAGTTACCCCTGCTATATGGTGGCGTACATGCGGCGTACCAATGTTAAGTATGGCCATCATTCCCGTGTCGAATTTTGAATATTTTACGTCGTTTGCGTAAGTCGTCCGTGAATGGGGCTGGACGTAATTTACGTTCACGTCAAAATCAATACGTCCTTGCGGCGTATTTGGAGCAATGCACACTGGGATATGTCCACGGACGGCGCATGCGCCGTTCGTGAAAAACGTCAATCACGTCGGGTCATGGTTATTTTACATAACACACGCCCCCCTGTTCCAAATTTGAATTAGGCTGGCTTACGCCGGACTATTCACGCTACGCCGCCGCAACTTACGGAGCAAGTGCTTTGAGAATACAGCACTTGCCCGTCTAAGTTGCGGAGGCGTAACGTAAAACGGATACGTTACGCCCGCGCAAAGATACGCGGATCTCCGAGAATCTGGCCCTGAGAGTTTAAAAGGGAAATTGGAGCATGCTCAGCAGAGGACACCAGTTGGTCTACACAATCTTAACCTGAAATGGGCACACAGAATATGGGAGGAGCATCTGAAGGCAGAATCGTCTAGATACATTTCTTTTAACACAAACCAAATTTTTTAGTGGCTTTGTTACAGTTAGTCTGGTTAAAAAAAAAAAACGCACACAAGTCCATCCAGTTTAACCAATAAAAGGGGGTGGGGGATATACACAATCCTATACTTACAGTTTATCCAGAGGAAGACAATAAACCCCAATAAAGCATGATCCAATTTGCTCCACCAGGGGAAAAAAAATCCTTCTTTTCCTTAGGAAAGAATCCAAGACTTTTAAAACAATCTACTTAAATTGAATAACTCAACACCAAGTTCACCATATGGACCACATATGTATTTATACATGGTGATCATATCCCCCCTTAATCTCCTCTTCTCAAGAGAGAATAAATTCAGTTCCTCTAATCTTTCCTCATAGCTGAGCTCCTCCATGCCTCTTATCAGTTTAGTTGCCCTTCTCTGCACTTTCTCCAGTTCCCCAATATCCTTTTTGATAACTGGTGCCCAAAACTGAGCTGCATATTCCAGATGAGGTCTTGCTAATGATTTGTACAGATGTGTCTCTCTCTCTGGAGTCCATACCTCTCTTATACAAGAAAGTACATTGCTCGCTCTCTAAACTGCAGCTTGGCATTGCATGCCATTATTAAGCCTATGATCTACCAGACCACCTAGATCCTTCTCTACCATTGATTCCCCCAATTGTTCTCCACCTAGTATGTAGGATGCATGCATATTCTTTTTTTTTTTTTTTTCAAAATCATTTATTTATTCATAACAGAAAGCGTGTCCACATTGACCACAACAGCAGTACAAACAGGATGACATCCAAAGGTACATATACATAACTAGGCAAGCATACATGTCTTTTGACTTGAACATATTGCGCAACGGATCCTCAGCTAGGCCTAAGTCGGCAAGCAATGTGGGTATCAGGTGGTCAGCACAGTATACCTGCTGCAAACCTATCTGTGACATACCCGCTCTAGTGTTGTCACCTGTCCGCTGCACACCTATAGGATGCAATGTATCATCTTGATCCCACGGACCAGCCCTCCCTTTTCCAATTTACAGAAATACTAGAGAAAGAAAAGAGAAGCAAGAATTTAAACAGCTCCCAAGAGCAGCAGGGGAGAGAGGGGAAAGGATATAGCACAGGGGAGGGGGCTCGGGGGAGGAGATGTGATGGGAAGGGGAGTATGGGGAAACGGTTCGCGAGCAGCGAGCAGGGATTACTGTATCTGTCTAATCGGTTGCCAGGTCTACCGGGTCAGCAAGTCGGGCCTATACCCTTCAGAGGGTGGATCCCAATCTGAAACTCTAAGCGGATCCCCTAAGGGCCTGTCCCTCTTCCGAGTAAGTAAAGATGTTTCAGAGTTGCCAGATCTTGGAGTACGACTCGTGTCTATCTTGATTTGTGAGAATCAGGTCTTCCATCTTGTTAATGTCATCCACCTTCCATAACCACATGGTGACGGTTAGTGGTTTTGGAGACTTCCAGTAGAGCGGGATACACGCCTTGGCTTCATCCAGAAGGTGTCGAACGACTGATTTTTTTGTAGACTCGTGTGGGGGTATCGTTGGCATGTAGTAGAAAGTACGCCGGATCGTCAGGGATCGGGCATGCCGTAAATTTTTGTGATATCCGCCTGACCTCTGACCAAAAGGTCAGCCATCGTGGGCACGACCAGAGGATATGAAGCAGCGTTCCTTTCTCCGCTTGACACCGCCAGCAAAGGTCTGACAATGTCAGGAATCATTTTCTGAGTAGGGACAGAGTCCGGTGCCATCGCGTCAGGATTTTATAGTTTGTCTCCTGGACCTTAGTGCATATGGAGGATTTGTGTACAAACGTAAGTATATGTTGCTTTTTCTTACCAGAAAACGTGAACAGGATTTGGTACCCCTCTGCCGTCGTGATCAGTATGGTATGTACAATGGACAAGGCGTGCGGCAGCACGCCCGAGTCCGAGCGCAGCTCCTCCAACATTGTAAGAGTGTGGTTTGTCGTGGCAGGGGGAGGTATGGTGTTAAGGAAATGACTGAGTTAGCTGGCTCTCATGAAGTCTAATTGATATCGCCCCCCCCCCCCCCGGGTCCATCATCTCCGCCATTGTTTTGCAACGTCCCGCCTCGCTGAAGTGGGAAGCCTTGAAAATTCCAGATTCCCTCAAGGTACGGAATTTCACGCCCCGCATACCCGGTTCGAAGTGTGGGTTACCCAGCACCGGGCGCAACAGCGAGTTCCCCGATGATAAACTAGCTGGTGTCATCAGCCTGGCACATATCTTGATTGTGTTTCCTATTAACGGATGATGCCGTGTATTCTTGTGTATTGGCATTGGGCACCCTCAAATGTGCTGCGTGGTAACACGTACCAATGTCTGGCATAGCCAGTGCGCCGTATTGTTTAGGTAGGGATAGCATAGTCATGTGTATTCTAGGGTGCTTCCCCGGCCACAGAAAGGTCTTGAATGTGGATTGGACTTGTTTAAAGTAATCTGCCAGTATGTGTATGGGAAGGGCTTGTAGAAGGTATAAAAATTTAGGTAGTATGGTCATTTTGAGTATGTTGCATCTTCCGAACCACGAGTGGAGACCAGTGGTCCAGTGTTCTAACAACTTTTGAACAGATTTAAGCAACGGCGGTAAATTAAGTTTAAAAATTTGGGAGAGGGTTGGGGGTATACGGACTTGATATTCCCACTCTCTTCGCTACTGATTTGTTCAGATTAATTTTTAAATTCCCGTAATCGATAAATTCACGCATTGAGTTAGGAAGAGACGCTATTGGGTTCGTCAGCGAGAATAGCATGTCGTCAGCATAGGCTGAAACTTTATATTGTTCGTCTCCCACTATCCCCGAGATATCCGGGTTCATCCTTTCCCGTCTCAGAAATGGTTCGAGGGAAAGTGCAAAGAGGAGGAGCGACAAAGGACAGCCCTGCCTGGTCCCGTTCGTGATCGAAAATGATTCCGACAGCACCCCGTTCACCCTAACCCTAGCTGTTGGGTTTGTGTATACTGCAGTTATCCAATCAGCATTTTGTGTCCAAGTCCTATGTGCCTCAAGGTAGCAAACATGAATTGCCAGTTGACGTGGTTGAACGCTTTTCGGCGTCCGTACCCACAAAAACGCAAGGCGTCTTTGTAGCGTTTACGGTGTGAAGCAGGTTTAAAACTTTGGCGGTGTTGTCCCTAGCTTCCCTGGTTGGGACAAAACCTACTTGGTCAAGGTGGATAAGGTTGGGTAGATGTTGTTGCATTCTAGACCCTATTATTTTGGTGAAGAGTTTGAGGTCGGTGTTCAGCAATGATATTGGGCGATAACTACCGCATTGGCCCGGGTCCTTCCCGTCCTTAGAAATGACTGCTATTTGTGCCTGCAAAGTGGATATGTGTAATTTCGCCCCCGTGCTAAGATTGTTAAACAGGGTCCCCAAGTGAGGGCCCAGGGAGGAAAGTAGTGTCTTATAGTAGTTGACGGTTAGCCCATCCGGGCCCGGGGGCCTTACCCGGTTTGGTGTTGCCAAGTGCAACTTGGAGTTCAGGCATGGTAATGGGTTCGTCCAGGAGGTCTCTAGTTTCTGAAGGCAAGGTCGGCATGTTTGAGGAGTTAAGGTACTCCGACTATAGGTCTGAGTTAGGGTCTAGTGGCGCAGGGGGTAGATTATACAGAGTGTGATAAAAGTCCCTGAATTCCCAGGAAATAAGTTGTGGGATCGACACCTTCTGTCCGCCGTACCTGATAATGTGTGGTATGTAGGACGCCTTATTATGTGTTCGAATGGCCTGGGCCAGCATTCTCCCGCATTTGTTACCCGATTCATATACCTTGTGTCTGCAGACCTGAATCGCCACCTTTGGCTTTATATTGCAGTATTGCAGTATGTCAGTGACTTGTTTGCGAGTGATGTCGAGTTCGGCCCCTAACTGTCCTGTCGGTGTCTGCTTGTGCTGCGTCTCCAGGGTCTGTAGTTTGGACAGTAAAGTTGTCAACTGCTCTGGTCTTAGTCTTTTTTGTCTAGCTCCGTGTTTGCTGAGGATGCCTCGGATGACGACCTTATGGGCCTCCCACACCACCTCTGGTTTACTGTCTTGGTTACTATTAGTGTTGAAATTAGTGTCCTATTTCCTTCACCACGTCTGTCAAGATTTCGGGGTCCTGCAGTAGGGTCTCATTCAGTCTCCAGGGGTGCCTCCGCACCGCCTGAGTCTCCGACAATGCGTAGACAAGTGTTATCGCGGCGTGGTCCGACCATGTGAACCGATCCTGGCGTCTTTGACAGCCATCAAGTGTCTGTGCGGGACCAGGAAGTAGTCGATACGTGAGTAGGACTGGTGTGGTCTGGAAAAAGTCTCTCTCTCTCTCTCTCTCTCTCTCTCTCTCTCTCTCTCTCTCTCTCTCTCTCTCTCTCTCTCTCTCTCTCTCTCTCTCTCTCTCTCATGAAGCGTCCCCTGTATACGTCCGCGCACCCCACCCAATTTCCTACAAAAGTAGCACTGGAGCTGTAGCAAAAGCACCCTTAAGGGAATTGAAGGCTTTAATAGAATCTGGGACCGATTCTGTGGGTTGCTGACTTTTCTGGTCATATGAGTCAGGGGTTTGACCAGAGATGAGAAATTTAACGTGCGTTTTGCAGACAGTTTGGGCACGACTTCAATAAATGACCTGCCTGGCCACAGTAAAGGCACAATCTCTCCCTCCTCCTAAAGGTCCTCTCTTCGGCCGAGAGAGACGTGTGAAGCCCAGCTGCATGGGCTCTATGTCAGTGGAGAACTCGGGTCCAGGAGGTGAGGGAGGCATGGGTGGGAAAGCAAAGCTCAAAGCCAAAAGTACAGGAGGCTTCCGCATGCCCTACTTAAAAGGAAGGTCTCGCTCGGAGTCAGGAGTCAATGAGAATGGCAAACAAGATCAACTCCAAGATTCCTAGGTATATCTCGAACTGCAATCTCATTGTTAATGTTATCAGAGAGGCCATGGGAAAAAAAGCCATGAGCCACAAGAGCCTCATTGTTCAAAACGACCTCTGCTGCCAGAGTACGAAATCCAATGGGGTAATCGACAGTAGTTCTTGTTCTCTGTTTAATGGACAATAAGGCTTTTGGCAGCGGAGGTGGAGTGAGCAGGAATATCAATTACTCATTTAAAGGAGGTCACAAACTCTGGGTAATTCTGGGTGGGTTTTTGTTTCCCATAGAGGGTTTGCCCCAGCCAAGGCTTTGTCAGAAATCAAAGAAAAATTAAGCCTACTTTGCTTCTTTCCGGAACACCTGGGACAGCATCTCAAAAAATATTCCAACCTTGTTGAGAAACCTGCAGTGAGCTGGATCGCCCCCAAAATGCTGGGGAAGTGGAGCAGAACCTCCTACAGTGGTAGTATTAAAGGTGGCTGCCAGAACAGAGACAAGAGCAGCAGCAAGGGATGGCTTGCAACACTGGTTGTACTGGAGCAGCCAGAGTAGGAGGATCCAGATGAGCAGTGCGAATCGGGAGCATTTGAAACGCTATGGTATACTTATCCATACGATGGTCCTGCTCGTCCAATATGGAGAAAATATTACAACTAAGTGGATTGCCTGCATCTTATGGATTCCTGGCCCTTGTGTAATGTCAGTAACCATAAACCAGGAGTCGGAAAATGCAGTTAAAATCACACCTTTAATGAAATGGCAAAAAATAACAGTTAAAGGAAGTAATCAAAAACTGAAGCCAGGGTTTGGATGCCAGAGCAGGTAATCGGACGAGCCAGGATCAGGAAGCCAGAAGTCAGCATAGTAAAGTGCAAAAACAGGAACAGGTATCGAAAGGGAGGTCAGCCAGTCCAAGTCTGATATTGTATAAGATATAAACTATATCTATATACAGGGTGGGCCATTTATATGGATACACTAAAAACAAAAGTTGGATTCAAAATGGCCGCCATGGTCACCACCCATCTTGAAAAGTTTCCCCCCTTACATATACTCACCAACCATTCCCATTTTATTAAGGTGTATCCATATAAATGGCCCACCCTGTAGTATGTTGTATACTACATAGCCCTGACTTCTGCTCTTTACCTTCTACTATATATACACATAATATGTGTTCTCTTTTGTTACACCCATGTTCTACCAGCTGGACATTTTATATCTGTTGATTTAATTGGAGCACAGACTTTTACATGTTTATAATAATGTGATAACATCCTTAATCATTTGGTACCTTAAACTGAAAGTGTTTATGAGGGAGGAGTCAATAACCCAATGATGGTGGTCTTCAGGATCAGTCCAGTCTTCATCTTGGTTGTTCTCCTCCCATCCTCACTCTCTGACCTCTGGTGGGGCTCAGGCCCGCTCTGTTCATGACTAAATCATGGACTAAATAAGGAAGTGCAGGACTTCTTGTGTTGGGAAGATTGCAATGAGTGATAGAGAGGGTGGGGACACTCGTCCTATAATCCCCTCATCACTGTCACTCCTATAAAAGACAGTTGTCGTTGTTTCCTCACTCTCTGACTAAGGTCCATGAGTAAAGAAATGAACTGGTAGGAGATCAGAGGACCCATTTACTAGTTACCTTGAGGGGGGAATTGTAAGATCCTCAGAGACAAAGCTGCCTGATGTGGGCGGAGTCCTGGTTTATGGAAACCAATCAGCTCATGTCTAGTAATAATCTTTGTATTTCTATTTTAGTAGATGGACGGGAGATGAGGAAAACCTCAGAGGATTGTCTCACTTTGTCTCCAGACTGTAAAGTAGAAGATGAGGACATCACACAGTATAGTCCAGGAGAAAACCCGACTACCTCAAATGTCCATCCGGCACCACACAGTGTAGATGGATCATCGTATTCCTCTTATCCTGAGGAACCTCAGACTGTGAGGGACGGTGCCGGACCATCGAATTCCTCTTATCCTGAGGAACCTCAGACTGTGAGGGACGGTGCCGAACCATCGTATTCCTCTTATCCTGAGGAACCTCAGACTGCGAGGGACGGTGCCGGACCATCGTATTCCTCTTATCCTGAGGAACCTCAGACTGTGAGGGACGGTGCCGTCTTTCCGAAAGTTAAGAGGTTTTCCTGTACTGAGTGCGGGAAGTGTTTTTCAAAGACTAATCATCTGTCCATTCATCAGCGATCTCACTCAGGGGAGAAGCCGTATTCCTGTCCTGTTTGCGGGAAATGTTTTGTACAAAAATCGGTACTTGACACACATCAGAGGTCTCACACAGGGGAGAAACCATATTCCTGTCCTGAGTGTGGGAAATTATTTTCACAGAAATCACATCTTTACAGACATCAGAGATCTCACACGGGGGAGAAGACACTTTCCTGTCCTGAATGCGGTAAATTTTTTGCACAGAAGTCTCATCTGTACAGACATCAGAGATCTCACACGGGGGAGAAGCCTTATTCCTGCTTTGAGTGCGGGAAATGTTTTTCACAAAAGGCACATGTTAACAGCCATCAGAGATCTCACACAGGGGAAAAGCCACATTCCTGTCCTGTCTGTGGGAAATGTTTTTCACAGAAGGCACATCTTGACAGCCACCTGAGATCTCACACGGGGGAAAAGCCGTATTCCTGTTCTGAGTGTGGGAAATGTTTTGCAAATAAATCAGATATTCTTGCACATCAGACGTCTCACACGGGGGAGAAGCCGTATTCCTGTCCTGAGTGCGGGAAATGTTTTTCAGGGATGCGCAATCTTTACAGACATCAAAGATTGCACACTGGGGTGAAACCGTATTCCTGTCCTGAGTGTGGGAAATGTTTTTCAAGGAAGTCCCATCTTTACAGACATCAGAGATCTCACACGGAGGGGAAGCCACTTCCCTGTCCTGAGTGAGGGAATTGTTCCTCACTGAAGTCCTGTCTCCCTGTACATTGGGGATCCCACACAACCCTCGAGGTGTATTAGTGCCTTGAGTGCGGGAAATGTCTTGTATATGAATGTTGCTGGACATCACAGCTCTCATGTGGGGAAGAAACACACCCTGATATACACCTCGGATATACACCATGGCTGATCTTCATCATGTAAGAAACAGTTCATAAGGAGATCAAAGATCACCAAAGACATGGATGAAGTGTTGTAACGTGATAGCAGTAGAAAAATAAAAATTGAATCATTACCTTTCATTGGCTAAGTACATTTTGTGGTGTAAGATTTCAAAAACACTTATCGTACACACGATCGAAAATTCAGACAAGAAAATTCTATTTTTTTTCTGATGGAATGTTGGCTCAAACTTGTGTTGCATACACACAGTCGCACAAAATTCCGACCACCAAGAACGCGGTAACGTACAACACGTACGACGAGCCGAGAAAAATTAAGTTCAATAGCCAGTGCAGCTCTTCTGCCTGATTCCGAGCATGCATGTTTTTTTTGTGCGTCGGAATTTCCGACAAGAACTTTTCTTGTCAGAAAAATTGAGAACCAACTCTTAAATTTTTGCTGTCGGAAATTCCGACAGAAAAAGTCAGATGGAGCCTACACACGGTCGGAATTTCTGACCAAAGGCTCACATCAAACTTTTCTAGTCGGAAAAAAATAATATAAGTTGAATGACATATGACATTTTTATCATTTTTTTTCCGCACAAATAGAGCTTTCTTTTGGTGGTATTTAATCGCCACTGGGGTTTTTATTTTTTGCTAAACAAATTTATTTTTTTTTTTTAAATAAATGTTTTTCTTAGTTTCTGTTATAAAATTATACAAACGGGTAATTTTTCTCTTTCATTGATGTGCGCTGATGAGGCTGCACTGATGGCCACTGATGAGGAGGCACTGATGTGGCTGCACTTTTAGGCCGCACTTATGGACAATGATAAGAGGCACTGAAGGGCCCTGGGTGGTGGCACTGGTAGGCCGCACTGATTAATAGCACTGGTTTACACTGATTAGCAGCTCTGGTGAGCAATGTTGGGACTGATGTCCCTGTAACAGAAGCTACTGGCTTCCTTTTCTCCTAAGGCCCCTTTCACATTGGACCTGTAGCCGCGCTGGCGGTATATCGCCGCTAAAAATAGCGGCGCTATACCGCCGGGATTGCCGCGGGAATCAGCCACTAGCGGTGCGGTATTAACCCCCGCTAGCGGCCGATAAAGGGTTAATACCGCCCGCAATGCGCCTCTATAGAGGCGCATTGCGGGCGGTATTGCCGCGGTTTCCCATTGTTTTCAATGGGAAGGAGCGGTATACATGCCGCTCCTCTCACCGCTCCAAAGATGCTGCTGACAGGAGATTTTTTTTTTTGTCTCCCGCCAGCGCATCGCCTCAGTGTGAAAGCCCTCGGGCTTTCACATCGAGTATGCAGTGCAGGAGTATTTCAGGCGGGATAACAGCGCTATTTTTAGCGCTGTACCGCCTGAAAAACTCCTCAATGTGAAAGGGGCTTAACTGTCAGCATAAGAAGGGGAAAAAAGCTGATACCCGGCTTCTGTTTACTTCTGTGATCAGCTGTCATTGGCTGATAGCTGATCACGTGGTAAAGTGCTGATGTGATTGGCTCCTTTCCCTGATCGAAGACATGAAAACAGCAAAAAAAGTCTGGCACCAGGAAACTGGGATGTATATGACAGTGGGCATAAAACTTTGCGTCCTACGTGTGCCCAATAAGCTGATAGGTGGAAGAACACACCAAGAGAGATGTGATAGAAATGTGTACAATCAGAAGCAACCATACAAAAACGCGCTATTTGGGCCAAGTCTTGTGCGAACAAAATGAACAGGCAAAAATCAATAAGCAGAACTATTTATCGATATAATGTTGCCATGGGTTAATATGTTAAACAATTCAATTCTCCTTTGCATAGATGGTCAATAATCAGCTTGCTCAGCACAATAGTGATACCTTATGCCGCGTACACATGGTCGGAAATTCCGACAAGAAAAGTCCGATGTGAGCCTTTGGTCGGAAATTCCAACCGTGTATATGCTCCATCGGACTTTTGCTGTCGAAAATTTTCACCAACAAAAGATTGAGAGCTGGTTTTCACATTTTTAGATGAAAAGATTCCAATCGTCTGTAACAATTCCGACGCGCAAAATGCCGACGCATGCTCGGAAACATTAAACGTAATTTTCTCTGCTCGTGGTAGTGTTGTACATCACCACGTTCTTGACGGTCGAAAGTTCAGAGAACTTGTGTGACTGTGTGTATGCAAGCCAAACTTGAGCAGGATTCCGTCGGAAAAAACACCCACGGTTCATGTGTAACCGGCATTATGGGGGCGGCCAATAGAATAGTTGGAAAATTTCCTGCAGTGATGGAATCCTCATGTGTCCCCTGTGAAGTCCACACGGGCGGGGAGGGGTGAGGAAAACAGCCCAAATTCTGTGTGGCTTTTTTGTATGGTTATTTCTGATTGTACTCTTTTCCCCGATCTGTGACCAGCCAAGTCCTAAGGACCCAACGATTACAGACAGCGCCGCCTGCGCTATCACGGGAGAACGTCTGTGGATGTCCTCCTGCAACTGGAAGCCATCGCTGTAGCTGTCTGTCAGCTGTAGCGTGGGTGGAAACAGTCGCCAGCTCCATCTGATGGCCATAATGGTGTTATTTCGCTATTGCTCTGATTGAGGTACAGTGGAACCATGGATTACGAAGCATAATGTGTTCCAGGAGAATGATTGTAATCCAAAGCACTCGCATATCAAAGCGACTTTCCCCATAAAAGTCAATGGAAATGAAAATAATTTGTTCCACATTGACTTCTATGGCATGCAATTCCGCAGGTGGCCAGAGGTGGGGGGCGCCGGAGAGACTTGGAAATACTTGGAGACCATTTGGTTCCATTCGGAAACCCTCGAAAAGGGATCGTAAACACACCGCAGAGGCTTGAATCCTTCTCGTTTTGCGAACCGAGCCAGAATCCCAAAGCACCTTGTCCCCATGTTGATGGGGACAAGGGCCTCATCACCACAACCCTTGCCCGGTGGTTGTGGGGGTCTGCGGGCGGGGGGCCTATTTGAATACAAGGGGGTCCCCCTTATGTGAATGGGTAGGGGTACATTGTACCCCTACCCATTCACCCAAAAAAGTAGTGAAATGTGACAAAAGACAATAGCCGTTTTTTGACAATACAGTTATTAAAAATTTCTTCTTTTCCCCCACTTCTTGCTCTGGTTTCTTCTCCCCCCCCCTTCTTCCTCTGGTCTTCTCTATCCTCCTCTGGCTTCTTCCTCTGGTCTGTCTTCTTTCTCCACCACCGCTGCTCCTGCTGCAGAGTAAAAAAAACTAACTTCCTCAGATGGGGTAGATGATGTCATTCTGAGACCCCACCCCTTTTGACTTCACCACCAAAAGCATGATAGGTTAGTGATGGCATAAGGGGGCGGGGTCTCGGCTGATGTCATCTAGTGGCCACACCCCATAGTTGTATATGAAATGTGCGCTATGGGAGCGGACAGATCGGCTGGCCGCAGCGTCGGTGTGGGGTTCCCCCTAAAGCCCATACCAGATTTGAAGGGCCTGGTATGTTTGTTTTTTCTTAAAGGAGTTGTAAAGGAAAAAACATTTTTGGCTAAAATGAATGTCTGCAAGGTAGACAGACAGAATAGTGTAATGATCCTGTTAAAAAACGAGTAAATACCTATTAAATTCCTTCATCTATATCACCTCCGGCGTTCTAGTTTCTGTTCTCTCATTCACTTCCTGGTTTGCGGCGCTCGTTCATGTAAGAACTACATTTCCCAGTATGCATTGCGGCACGCCCAGTAATTCACACCTCCATGAAGTCTCTAACACGTAGAGAGCGTCCTGTCACACTGATGTAGTTCCCAGGAGGGGGCGAGCACGTCACTGACCACCGCAGTAAAGCCTCCCTTCACGGTGGTCAGTAAAATCAGACAAGCAGGAAGTGAACAGAACAGAGAAGAAATAGAGCAACTTCTGAGCAAAAACTGACTATGGGGAAGTGAAAAGAGGAATGTCTGCAGGTAAAGGATGCTTATTATGACCCCTTACAACCCCTTTAATTTTTGAATAGCTGGATTTTTGGAATTCCACACCATAATATTATTGAATAATTACATACTATGATGGAATAAGCCAAACTGATGTGCATTCGCTAATTGTGCTTCCGAGTATAATGCACATCTTCAGGAGGTGATACCATTGGTGGGGTTCCAACCCATGACTTGACCCTTTGAAGGTAGCAGGGCATACCACTACACTACGGAGCTGAGCACAATCATACATAGAAAATACAATTACTAATTACTCGCTAATGTCACCCGCTGCCCCACCGAGAGGGTAAGTGCCAGACAGATGGCGAGAGGGGAGGGGGGTCAAAGTAGGGGCATTCAATGGCACAGTGGCAGCATTTTATGGGCACAGTGGTGGCATTTTATGGGCACAGTGGTGGCATTTTATGGGCACAGTGGTGGCATTTGATGGGCACAGTGGCTGCAATTGATATGAACAGTGGTGGCATTTGATGGGCACAGTGGCTGCCTTTGATTGCACAGTGGCTGCAATTGATGTTTTTGTGGGGTTTTTTCAGTTTGTTTGCGGCCCCCCAAAAAACTTTTGATCACCGGCTGCCACTGCAACCAAGTGACAGAAGACAGCATCGCATCCAATTTCCAAAACACAATTTTTTTTTTTACAAACCGTGAACTACTCAAGATTAGTGGAGGACAGTAACCAGTTAATGGGCATGTAAATCCTCCAAAAGCAGCTGCAGCGTCTTACAGAGATCTTTTCGGTGTGATCCGATGTCCTGATAAAATGGGCAACTTGGTAGAAAATCGAACCACGTCACTTTCTTTAAACCATCAGCAAGTGTTGATGTGGATGAATTGGGGTTTGAATATAACAATGGCTACTGAATACAGTCCAGTACAGGAAGATTTAGCTGTTTTCACAGCACAGCGGCTAACGAGGACACAGTTGTGGCTGCCTCGGAGGCGGCCATTTTCTTGGTTAGTTTCAGAGCGGAGTAACAATCTCCTCTCATAATATCATGCACCGGACTCTATTCAGTTGCCTGTGTTGTGTCCAAACAGCAATTTGCGAACATAAACAGCAATTCCTCAAAATATGCAATTCATGATGGTGACGCGAGTTGCTCTGCCGCCCCCACTCAACTTGCCGCCTGGGTCCCATGGTTAGGCCGGTGTCCTGCCGAAAATGGTCCCCTGGCAGATAATGCCCCCCGTACTGCTCAGGCCCAGCGCTTGCGCAGTATGAACCACAATGGGGCTGTTACGGAACCATGAACCAGATGTACAACAAGAGATAAGTGAAAATAAGAAGGCTTTATTGAAAATCAAGCTGTAAAGCAAAAGTCCAAACGAATGGTGAAACCGAAGCAGAGTCTTGCGAAGCCAGAGGTCAGGAACCAGAAGGGTAGTCAGACGAAGCCAGGATCAGGAACCAGCAGGGAAGTCAGACGAAGCCAGGATCAGACACCAGCAGGGAAGTCAGACGAAGCCAGGATCAGGAACCAGCAGGGAAGTCAGACGAAGCCAGGATCGGAACCAGAAGCAGCAGCAGTCTTAGAAGCATGTGAACACAGGAGGACCAAGCAAGGAACTGAAGCCACAGACCTATATACGTATATGAGCCAGGCATCCAGCTCCTCCCAGTGGGAAGGAGGAGCCGCAGGGTGGGAGGCTACAAGAGACCCAGAAACCAAGATGGCCGCCAGCACATGTCAAACGAAGGAGAGAGGTAAGACCATGACAGTACCTCCCCCTCAAGGGCCCCTCCTCCGCGGTGCAAAAAAACGGTTTCTGAGGGAAGCGTGCGTGGAAGGCTCGGAGCAAGGCAGGAGCATGGACATCTGCGGAGGGAACCCAGGAACGCTCCTCTGGACCATAACCACGCCAGTGGACGAAAAACTGCACCCGACCGCGGACCAGGCGTGAGTCCAGGATATTGCTCACCTCATACTCCTCATGATTGCCCACTTGGACCGGACGAGGCCGAGGAACCGAGGAAGTGAAGCGATTGCACACCAGTGGCTTCAACAGGGAGACATGAAACACGTTGGAGATCCGCATGCCAGGAGGAAGCGCAAGGGCATAGGCTACCGGGTTTACCCTGCAAAGCACTCGGAAGGGACCAACAAAGCGAGGAGCCAGCTTGGGAGTGGGCACTCGAAGGTTGAGGTTGCGAGCGGACAACCATACACGGTCTCCGACCTGGTAGGAAGGAGCAGGCGCTCGTCTGCGATCAGCCTGGAGTTTCTGGCGCTGCGCAGAGACCTCAAGGGACTTCTGGATCTGTACCCAAGAGGCGCGTAGGACGGAAAGGTGATCCTCCACAGCCGGAATATCCTGGGGAGAGAATGCCTCCGGTAACACGGCAGGTTGGAACCCATAATTGGCCATGAAGGGAGACGTCCCAGAGGAAGAGTTCACCGCCGTGTTCCTGGCAAACTCAACCCAATTGTCCTGGTGATCGGAGACATAGCAACGAAGGAATTGCTCCAAGGCCTGATTGGATCGTTCTGCAGCCCCATTGGACTGAGGGTGGTAGGCCGAGGAGAAGGAGAGATGAATCCCCAACTGGGAGCAAAAGGCGCGCCAGAACCTGGACACAAACTGACTCCCCCGATCCGACACTATCTCCTTGGGCAAACCGTGCAACCGGAAGACCTCCCAGGCAAAAATCGTGGCCAACTCTTGTGCAGAGGGTAACTTCTTGAGAGGAACACAGTGGCACATTTTGGAAAACCGATCCACAATCATGAGAATGACCGTATGGCCTCGGGATGCAGGGAGGTCCACAATGAAATCCATCCCCAGGTGTGACCATGGGCGCTCCCCGGTGGCTATGGGTTGCAGCAGGCCCAACGGAAGGTGCCGAGGGGACTTACTTTGGGCACAAACGGAGCATGCCGCTACATATGCGGCGATGTCGGAACGTAGGGAAGGCCACCAGAACAGACGTGAAACAGCCCAGGACAGCTGATTCTTACCAGGATGCCCCGCGGTCTTGGAGTTATGGTAGGTTCGCAACAACCTAGTGCGCAACTCCTCAGGCACAAAACATCTGCCGTTGGGTCTCCCAGAGGGAGCACCAGATTGAGCCGCCAAAATCTGTTCACCAAGGGGAGAGGTCAGGCTGGTGCGAATGGCGGCCAGGATCTGATTCGGAGGTATGACCGAAGTCGGTATAGACTCCTCCCTGGACAGCTCGGAGTACTGCCGTGATAAGGCATCCGCCCTGATGTTCTTGGAACCGGGTAGGTAGGAGACCACGTAATTAAAACGTGACAAGAACAGAGCCCACCTGGCCTGACGTGGTGTCAATCTCTTGGCCTCAGAAAGGTAGGTCAGATTCTTGTGGTCCGTCAGGATGAGAACCGGAACCACCGAGCCCTCGAGCAAGTGCCTCCACTCTTTGAGAGCCTGCACTATGGCCAATAACTCCCTGTCACCAATCTGATAGTTGCACTCTGCGGGTGACAGTTTCCGGGAGTAAAACCCACAAGGAAACAGCGGACCCTCTGGTGTTCTACGCTGAGACAGAAGGGCGCCTACTCCCGTCTCAGACGCGTCCACCTCGAGGACAAAGGGCAACCCAGGGTTGGGATGAGACAGAATCGGAGCCGACACAAAGGCGGATTTTAGGGCCTCAAAAGCCCGGATGGCCTCGAGCGGCCAGACCTGGGAATTACTGCCCTTTCTGGTCTGATCCGTGAGAGGCTTGGCCAGCATGGAGAAGTCCCTGATGAACTTCCAATAATAATTGGCGAAGCCCAAAAAGCGCTGCAAGGAACGAAGACCACTGGGCTGAGGCCACTGTAAGACAGCCGAAACCTTCTCAGGGTCCATGGAGAACCCCTCAGCGGAAATGATGTAACCTAAGAAGGTTACCTGGGATCGGTGAAATTCGCATTTCTCAAGCTTACCGAACAGCTTGTTCTCTCGTAACCGTTGCAACACTCGCTTGACATCCAGAATGTGGGCCTCCATGGATTCAGAGTATACCAAGATGTCATCCAAATAGACCACCACACACTGCTGCAACAGGTCACGGAAAACATCGTTGATGAATTCCTGAAAGACTGCGGGCGCATTGCACAACCCAAAGGGCATAACCAAGGATTCATAATGACCGGTCCTGGTGTTAAACGCGGTCTTCCACTCATCGCCCGCCTTGATCCTTACCAGGTTATATGCCGCCCTCAGGTCGAGTTTGGTAAAGACCGTGGCAACCTTAAGGCGATCGAACAGCTCGGAAATCAAGGGTATCGGGTAAGCGTTCTTGATCGTGATGCGATTAAGGCCCCTGTAATCGATGCAAGGCCTCAACTCACCGCCCTTCTTTTTCACAAAGAAAAATCCAGCCCCTGCCGGGGATGAGGATTTGCGAATGTGACCACGGGACAGCGCCTCCATCACATACTCCTCCATGGCCTCATTCTCCGCAACTGACAGTGGATAGACCCTGCCGCGAGGAGGAACGGCATCAGGTTGTAACTCTATGGCACAATCGTATGGGCGGTGCGGAGGTAGGGCAACTGCGCGCACCTTATCGAATACATCCCGGTACTCCTCGTATTCAGGAGGCAACAGAGTCCGAGGAAGTACACAGCAACTTGACAGGCCCATGGATGCAACTAGCCCCACACTGTGGTGACCATGAGAGGATCTCGGCCGATCTCCAGTCGAAAGTCGGATTATGCCTCTGGAGCCAGGGGTACCCCAAGACCACCGAGTAGTGTGGAGACGAAATAACCTGGAGGCAGACCGACTCTCTGTGAACGGCACCAATGGCTATCCCCACTGGAAGGGTCTCATGAGTCACGTGTGACGGCTGGAGGGGTCTGCCGTCTATTGCCTCTAGAGCCAGCGGGGAACCTCGAGCCTGCAGAGGAATGGAATTGGCGGCAGCGAACTCACTATCAATGAAAAAACCACCAGCACCAGAGTCCACCAACGCCTGGGTCGTCACCGAGCCCCCGACCCAGGAGAGGACAACAGTGATCAGTGGTTTATCAACATGGGAAACCGGGGACGAGGAGACTCCACCCAAGATCTGCCCCGACAGGATCTCAGGTGCGAGCGTTTCCCGGACGGTTCGGACATGCCAACCGAAAATGCCCACCGAGACCACAGTACATGCATCGGCCCTCGCGTCTCCGGAGTACCCTCTCCCCCTCGGACAGGCGAGCAAACCCCAGCTGCATGGGTTCACCCCCAGACAAGTCAACCCCAGGAGGCGTGGGAGGAGAGGGAGGCACGGGTGGGACAGCAAACGTAGGCGCCAAACTGTTAGGAGGCCTCCGCAGGCTCTCCTTAAAGGAAGGTCTCTCCCTGAGTCTGGTGTCAATCAAAATCAGGAAAGAAATAAGAGCCTCGAGCTCCACTGGTAGGTCCTTAGCTGCAACCTCATCCTTCAAGGCATCCGAGAGACCATGAGAGAAAGCAGCGACCAGAGCCTCATTATTCCAGCCCACCTCTGCTGCCAGGGTACGAAACTCAATGGCGTATTCGGCTACGGATCGTGAACCCTGTCTGACGGACATAAGGAGCTTCGCAGCAGAGGCGGTGCGAGCCGGCACATCGAATACCTTCCGAAGAGAAGCAACAAAACCGGAAAACTCGGCAACCACCGGATTGTTGTTCTCCCATAAAGGACTGGCCCAGGCCAAGGCCTTGTCCGAGAGCAGCGAGATCAAGAAGCCCACCTTTGATCTCTCAGTGGGAAAGGCATGTGGCAGCAACTCGAAATAAATGCCCACTTGGTTAAGGAAACCTCGGCACTGAGTTGGCTCTCCCCCAAATCGCTGTGGAAGGGGGGCAGAGCCGGTCATACCCCGAAACACCGCAGGCGCAACAACAGGTGTCGGGGTAGACTCTGGCCCAACAACCGGAGCGGCAGTAGGAGCGGGCCCAGGAGCGACAACCGACCCATCGGCAACGGGAGCGAAATGAGCCGTGCGTTCAAGCAGGGTTTGCAACGCCACGGCGAACTGACCCAACAGGTAATCCTGCTGATCAAGTCTGGCAACCAGCGTGGGTAGCGAGGATGGCCCTGTACCGTCAAAATTCATGGCTTGGTCCTAATGTTACGGAACCATGAACCAGACGTACAACAAGAGATAAGTGAAAATAAGAAGGCTTTATTGAAAATCAAGCTGTAAAGCAAAAGTCCAAACGAATGGTGAAACCGAAGCAGAGTCTTGCGAAGCCAGAGGTCAGGAACCAGAAGGGTAGTCAGACGAAGCCAGGATCAGGAACCAGCAGGGAAGTCAGACGAAGCCAGGATCAGACACCAGCAGGGAAGTCAGACGAAGCCAGGATCAGGAACCAGCAGGGAAGTCAGATGAAGCCAGGATCGGAACCAGAAGCAGCAGCAGTCTTAGAAGCATGTGAACACAGGAGGACCAAGCAAGGAACTGAAGCCACAGACCTATATACGTATATGAGCCAGGCATCCAGCTCCTCCCAGTGGGAAGGAGGAGCCGCAGGGTGGGAGGCTACAAGAGACCCAGAAACCAAGATGGCCGCCAGCACATGTCAAACGAAGGAGACAGGAGAGAGGTAAGACCATGACAGGGGCAGACGGAAATAGCTGAAGATAAATAGCTCAGAGTCAGCTGAACACAGCGCCTGCCCAATGACGACCAACCATATTGTGACAGACGCTGCGGCACGCTCCCCATGCTCATGCTACTCTGCAAGGGGGCGGGTGCATTACTGTTATATTGTCTAATGGGCGGATAGCTAGAAAAGAGGCAGAGTTTTCTATTGATGTGCACAGCTGATAACTTGGCCGTGGTTTTAGCAATATACTACAAATCCGCACTGATACTGTGATAAATTGATTGTGTTACTCCGTTTCGTCAAAAACTGACTACCTCTGGCGTATGAAGGTGCGGCGTGCTGACGTCACCGATGAGACAACGCTACAATCCCGGAAGGACAGGCGGATAGTGTGAGCTGGCCGGCTTAAACAATTTTATTAGTCACGCTTTTATATTACTACTAACTGTAAGTGTACATCTTTGTCTTTTTGATTAAATACTTGAAAGTACTACACTATGGCAGCTTTTCTATTTGTATGGGGAATAATTACTCAGGAGATATACTGAGGACCCCCCACGTGGAGGAGATAGGACATCTTTTGCTACTTACCATTGAAAGACCCTGGGCGGGGGTAAACAGCCACATGCTGTTGTGATCTCAATAACAAGAGATCCATTGGAGTCGGTAAGGAGATTTGATATAAGAGGTGGAGGATTCCTTTCTTTAACTTCTTGACACTTCTTCTTGGGTGTTAATCTGCTTGAAGTCACCGATAACCACTTACAGAACGGATCGTCATTTAATTAACCGCTTAACGACCGCCGCATGTACATATACGTCCACAGAATGGCACGTACAGGCAGATGGGCGTACGTGTATGTCCCTGCCTTTCCGCGGGTCGGGGGTCCGATCGGGACCCCCCGGTACATGCGGCGGTCGGTTCTTCCGTGGGAGCGATCCGGGATGAGGGGGCGGCTATTCGTTTCTAGCTGCCCCCTCGCGATTGCTCCCCGGATCTGAAGAACGGGGAGAGCCGTATGTAAACATGGCTTCCCCGTGCTTCACTGTGGCGGTGCATCGATCATATCATCCCTTTTATAGCGAGACACAATCGATGACGTCAGACCTACAGCCACACCCCCCTACAGTTGTAAACACACACTAGGTGAAACAGAACTCCTTCAGCGCCCCCTGTGGTTAACTCCCAAACTGCAACTGTCATTTTCACAATAAACAATGCAATTTAAATGCATTTTTTGCTCTGAAAATGACAATGGTCCCAAAATTGTCCGAAGAGTCCGCCATAATGTCGCAGTCACGAAAAAAATCGCTGATCGCCGCCATTAGTAGTAAAAAAAAAAAATAATTAATAAAAATACAATAAAACTATCCCCTATTTTGTAAACGCTATAATATTTGCGCAAACCAACCGATAAACGCTTATTGCAATTTTTTTTTTAACAAAAATATGTATAAGAATACGTATCGGCCTAAACTGAGGAAAAAATATGTTTTTTATATATTTTTGGGGAATATTTATTATAGAAAAACAGTAAAAAATATTGCATTTTTTTCAAAACTGTCGCTCTATTTTTGTTTATAGCGCAAAAAATAAAAACGCAGAGGTGATCAAATACCACCAAAAGAAAGCTCTATTTGTGGGAAAAAAAGGACGTCAATTTTGTTTGGGAGCCACGTCGCACGACCGCGCAATTGTCTGTTAAAGCGGCACAGTGCCGAATCGCAAAACCTGGCCTGGGCCTTTAGCTGCATTTTGGTCCGGGGCTTAAGTGGTTAATGCTACCTTCGAACAATATTCACTCTTACATTGGTCACTTTATGTTTACAGTGATAACTAATATTGGAGGGGTACAATTTATGATTTAGGCTTCATTTCCATGGACGTTTTTACAGCCACTTTTCTGAGCGTTTTTTGCAGCTTAAAAATGGCTCTCCATGTTAGTCTATGGTTTCATGCCCACCATGACGTTTTTGAGCTGTAGATGGCTGAGCCGTTTTTGAGCTGCAAAAAAAACCCAGGACCAGTGCGTTCTGAAGCTCCAGCGTTAGAGCTGTAAAGACGTTAGACGCCTGCAAAAGTGATTTAACAAGGCTTAATGCCGTGTTAAGCCTCGTCCTGCGTTTCTTTCTCTATTCAAAATCAATGGTTCCCAATGGGAGCCCATTGATTTGAATAGAGGTCGCACCAAAAGTCGGATCAGGATGATCCGACTTGCAGGGCGACTGGTGTGCAGAGAATCTTGAAGGGGAACCCCGCGCAAATTTAAAAAACTTTTGCGTGAGGTTCCCTCCAGGATGATACCAGACCCTTCGGTCTGGTATGGATTTTAAGGGGAACTCCTACGCTGAAAAAAATGGCGTGGGGGTTCCCCCAAAATCCATACCAGACCCTTATCCGAGCATGCCACCCGGCCAGTCAGGAATGGGGGTGGGGACGAGCGAGCGCCCCCCCCCCCCCCTCAGCCGTACCAGGCCGCATGCCCTCAACATGGGGGGGGTGGGTGCCCAGGCAACGAGGAAGAGCGGGCTGGCCGCTGCTAATAAAAGAGCTGCAAGAAGATAACATTGGCCAGCCCCGAAGAAAGCACCAGAGAGCGGGAGAAGAACCGGGGAGAGCGGAGAAGATCCCCGAAGGCAGAAGAAGACCCCCGGAGCTGGCTAATAAATGATTTTAAAAACCTGTGTTGTGTTTTTATTTTATTGACACTTTTCCTCCCGGGGAATGGGTAGGGGTACGATGTACACCAGTCGCCCCCCGCAAGTCGGATCATCTTGATCTGACTTTTGGTGCGACCTCTATTCAAATCAATGGGCTCCCATAGGAAACCATTGATTTTGAATAGAAACAGAAAAACGTGGCTGAAAACTAGCGCGGCAAAACGTGCATTGAATTCAATGCAAAACGTGGGAAAAATCGCGTTAAAAACGCTTTTTTTCCTGGCGTCTGTACTAGCTTTACAGCCCGTTTTTTAAAACGTTCATGGAAATGAAGCCTTATTGTAGATAGTCACCGTGGACTTTTGCAGACACTTATTCACCGATTTTTTTGTATTCAATATTTATTTCAATCATTTTTGGAATTTTCTCACGTTCGTTTGTGAACCTAAAGCAGCCATACACGGTCGAATTTCAGACAGAGATTTTCTTTTCAAAATCAGAAAGTTTTTTTTTTTGTGATCCGATGATGCCACCATTGATTTTTGAAATTCGGTCGACCAAAAGTTACGTTGTTTCCGTACGGCGTGTTTAGCGTAAGGCTGTCCCTTCTAATAGTAGGGGCAGCCAATGCTAAAGTATACCCGCAGTTCCCGCATCGCGAAATTTGAATTTCACGTCGTTTGCGTAAGTGATTCGTGAATGGCGCTGGACGCCATTCACGTTCACTTTGAAGCAAATGACGTCCTTGCAATGCAAAGTTTCCCGACGGCGCATGCGCTTTACGATCGGCGCGGGAACGCGCCTAATTTAAATGATTCCCGCCCCCCTGCGGGATCATTTAAATTGCGCGCGCTTACGCCGGGCAATTTTGCCGGCGCGCCCTCGCAATTTACGGAGCTACTGCTCCGTGAATCGAGGGCAGCGGCGCAAATTTGCGGGGGCGCAGGGCAAAATCGTTGCCCTGGGCCTCCGTAATTTATGCGCAAATCTTACTGAATCTGGGACATTGTTTTTTCACAGTGACTGCGCAGTATTTTCTCTTTACACATTTGTTTAAACACGCCCCGCAAAGACGTGTAGTATATTGCTAATATCACTCCCAAGTTATCAGCTCTTCCTATCAATTAAAAACTCGGTCTCTTCTGTAGTTATCCGCCCCTTAGACGATATAACAGTAATGCACCCGCTCCCTTGCAGAGTAGCACGAGCGTGTGGTAGCGTATGTCACAATATTGTTATCATTGCGCAGGCGCCGTGTTCAGCTGACTGAGCTATTTATCTTCGGCTATTTCCGTTGGCCCCGTTGTGGTTCATACTGTACAAGCGCTGCGCCTGCGCAGTACAGGGGTGGCATTATCGATCGGGGGGACCCTCATCGGCAGAACACCGGCCCTGCTTCTATCCCCTTTGTGTGAGTGGAGATTACCCCATCTTTAAGGATATACAGTAATAGCCGGATTCAGGTAGGGGCGCGTATCTTTAAGGCGGCGCAGCGTATCGTATATACGCTATGCCGCCTTAAGTCAGAGAGGCAAGTACTGTATTCACAAAGTACTTGACTCCTAACTTACGGCGGCGTAGCGTAAATGGGGCCGGCGTAAGCGTGCCTAATTCAAATGAGGATGAGGGGGCGTTTTTTTATGCTAATGGGGGTGACCCGACGTGATTGACGGTTTTTACGAACGGCGCATGCACCATTCGTGTACATATCCCAGTGTGTATTGCTCCAAAGTACGCCGCAAGGACGTATTGGTTTCGACGTGAACGTAAATTACGTCCAGCCCCATTCACGGACGACTTACGCAAACAATGTAAAATTTTCACATTTCGATGTGGGAACGACAGCCATACTTAACATTGACTACGCCTCCTAGGGGGCAGCTTTATCTTTACGCGGCGTATCTCTTACGGAAACGGCGTATCTTTACTGCGACGGGCGCACGTACGTTCGTGAATCGGCGTATCTAGTCATTTGCATATTCTACGCCGAACTCAACGGAAGCGCCACCTAGCGGCCAGCCTAAAAATTACACTTTAAGATACGACGGCGTAGGAGACTTACGCCGCTCGTATCTTAGCCTAATTTAAGCGTATCTGGTTTCCAGAATACGCATAAATTAACGCCGGCGTAGATTCAGAGTTACGACGGCGTATCTATCTATGAATCTGGCTATATATACACACACAGCACAAGGCCGTGTTCACACTGCAGTTCCTCTGAAATCCACAAGGTGGTGATCTCATGTCTATGAAGGAAGGCAGAAAGTCTCTATGGAAGAAAGGAAGTGATGTCAGCTATAAATAAAAAGTTGCGGGTGAGAGGTGAGTCGCAAGGAAGTCGTGAGGAGACATTGCTGGAAGTGGCAGCAGAGGAGGTAATAAGATCTTATTTTCTATTTACACCCAGTAACCCCGTCATGTCCGTCCTCTTCCTCCATAGTCACTGTGACGTCTTTTATCTCCAGCAGATGATGATACACACATATATATAGTGTGGAAACCTAGATTAACCCCTTCAGGGACAGAACATTTCCCTATTTTTGGGGCCGGAACATTCTCCTCCATAGTGGAGATAATTTCTAGTAATATGTCCTCTAAACAAACAGCACTGACAATAAATAGACAAGACAATGACTATCCTGACCATACATGGCCTACAAAGGGCAATTATTACACTACACAGGCAACCAATGGACAATCATTACACTATGCAGCCAACACAATGATGGAGTGCAGGGGTCAGGAGTATGGAGCATAGAGCCCCTTACATTGCTGGTCAGGAGGAAAAAAACATTCCCCAGCCTGCCATGAAGAATATGTTCCATTGTTGGTGTCAGAGGGAGGAAAATACTGAAAGACCTGAGGAAAGTAGAGGAGCTGAAGGGACTTTGTGGGGTGCTGTGGCTGAAATTCTCTTGGGCTCTTGAGGGGGTAGTGGGGTTAAATGGCTCTAAGGGGGATGAACAGATCTGAAAGGGGAGTGTAGCTGAAGGACTCTGGTCCCTTGATAGGGTTGTTGGGCAGCAGGGCTCTGAGGGATGAGGAGGTTGTAGGGCTCAGGGGGATTCTAAGGTAGGAAGGGTGGAGGGGGTCTTGGTCTATGATGGTCCTCCCACCTGAGCTTACTGTTCAGGCATTCTTACAGAACTCCTGCCAGGAAAAAAAGGCAACCTTCACCTTCTTACCATCTCACAGGTCAACTATAATTTCCAAGATACCAAGTGGAATGAAGAGGGGCAGTCCTTCACACCTTGATCGGCACTTGTTCCGTTTGTGCAGTATTGCCTAATAGGTGGCCAGGGATCGGTGCTGTGCATCTGGGGAGGCAGCCCATAACCTTCCCATGACCCAGGCTCTGGCAGTGCCCAGTGCTGAAATTTAGAACACCAGTAACCCACTGCCACTTCGTACAATGTCCTGGTTACTACAGTATACTTGCCAACCTAGAGAACAAACTCTCTCCCCCCTCTGTCCTCTTATCCACCCTGGGCTGTTATTGGAAGTAAAAGAACAGATTCCTCCCTCACAGCTCCCTACTCCACCAGCACCATCCTCCTGCTATCCAATCCAATCCCTCCTCTTATTGCAGAGAGTGACAGTGACATCACTTTTGTCAGTCAGCAGGCTGTCGGAGATTGGAGCCTTGCAGCCGGATTTTTGGCAATTATCCTTATTATCCGGCAACTCCGGCCAAAAGTCAGCAAGTTCCTCTTCCTGGACATCATGATGATCCTATATTGACCTAAAAGCACTGCCTCAGAGCAAACAAGAATAGAGAAGAAGAGTCATATCTATCATTCCTTGTCCGGAGATCGAAAACAATGCAAAACCAGTTCAGAAACAAAACAGACCCAACAGAGTAAAGGGAATTTATGATCTGAATTACTGTTTTCTCATGGGGGTAGTGGTTACTAAATGTAAAGCAAACCTCCTATTAACCTCCCACCCTCACATCTGATTATTGTGTGACCAATACCATCCAAATAATTCTTACTTTCATTCCCAAAGGTATCCGTCTACAAGGAGATCTGTCACTGTCTATTTCCCCATGGAGGAGTGGGAGTATTTAGAAGGACACAAGGATCTCTACAAGGACGTCATGATGGACAATCAGCCGCCCCTCACATCACCGGGTAAGAGGAGACTTTATTGTAAAGGAGAGAGCAGTACGGAGGCTCCACCTAGATCCCCCATCATCTGATAAACACATAGAAACAATGTATTCAGTCAGTGTGTGTGTTTCCTACAGATGGATTCAGTAATGGGAACCCACCAGAGAGATGTCCCTGTCCTCTGTATTCCCGGGATTCCACACCGGAAGGTCACACCATCCCTCACCATCATCAGGTAGATGAGGAACAATCACTGATAGTATCATTAGGATCTGTACATTATCTGCATTGTTACCATTGATGTCATTTTTATTCTATATTCAGAGTGGAGACCTGAGAGATTCTAAAGTTGAGGCTAAAGAAGAGATAAAAGAGGAGGATAATGAGGATGGGGTGATGGAGGAGTCGGTGTGTCTAAAAAGTCACAAGGATCCGTACCAGGACACCATGGTGTCCACACAGGAAGATCACACCATTCCTCACCATCATCAGGTAGATGACTGACAATCATTGGTAGTTCTGATTTATACACAGCATGTTTGTTATAATGAATGTTTTTAATATCTTTCAGAGTGGAAATCTCGGAGATTATAATATCATTGTTAAAGAAGAATATAAAGAGGAGGATGAGGAGTATGGAGTGATGGAGGAGTTATCAGAAGGACACAAGGATATGATGGAGATGCCTAATATCAGGAACCCACCAGAGAGATGTCCCCGTCCTCTGTATTCACGGGATTCCACACAGGAAGGTCACACCATCCCCCACCATTACAAGGTTGGCTGGATGAAGTATACAGAATATGGACTTGTGGAGATATGTGGACTTTTTTATATGATGTCAGAATATTAAAGCTTTTATTTTAAAGGTAATATTTTCTATCCTTCTCTTGATTTAGGGTGAAGATCTGATGGCTATAAAAGTTGAGGTTAAAGAAGAAGATACGTATGTGAGGGATGATCAGCAGTCTATGGAGGAGGATGGAATAACGGGGACATTTATAGAGGAGGACACTCCTACAGAGATCAGCACAGGTGGGTCATTAACACTAAATGCATTCATCCACCCATACTGCTCACTGATTGGTCCAGAGTAGGGCAAGGACTGGGTGATATCAGCCTGTAATACTCTTTTACTTTCCTGAGCTGTGTTCCCCGACCTGTATTCCTCTCGGATAATCTTCCTTCTCTTTGCTGCAAACACAATTTATGTGTCTAGATTGGATTTATGGAGATTCTTGGGTTCGACTGCTAGAAAATGGTTGATTTTTACCATAGGTGCTGTTCGACCTAGGTACCTGGTGCATGTAAAGCAGGAACAAAGATTGTCTCTGGACAGCCGCACACTGAACAAATTGTAGCCTTTATTGAAAAAAGGACAGCACTACAAGTCACAGCAAAGTGAAATAAAATAAAACCCAACTGCTGACGCGTTTCGCACTAACGCCAGTGCTTAGCCATGACTAAGCACTAGTGTTAGTGCGAAACGCGTCAGTAGTTGGGTTTTATTTTATTTCACTTTGCTGTGACTTGTAGTGCTGTCCTTTTTTCAATAAAGGCTACAATTTGTTCAGTGTGCGGCTGTCCAGAGACAATCTTTGTTCCTGCTTTGCTAAGTGCATTGCCTGCACCTGAGTTGTCTGCAACGGTGGATGTTTGTCTGGGTTCCCACCTGGAGCGGCTATTCCCCTTTCTACCTGGTGCATGTACCTTGGGTCTAGCGCCTGAAAAAAAACCTACTCTGCAATCCGCATGTGAAAGCCCATGTGCTTTCACACTTTGGCGCTGCGCTGGCAGGACGTCAAAAAAAGTCCTGCAAGCTGCTTCTTTGAGGCGCTTTAGGAGACGTGTATATACTGCTCCTAAAGCGACCCACCACACAGTGTAGATGGACCATCATATTCCTCTTATCCTGAGGAACCTCAGATGCACGCCGTTGAGGTCAGAAGTGCCCCGCTACGGGAGTGGACCCTATGGCTGACTGCTGCGGATGGAACTCTGGGTGGTTAAGGAAGGCAGGTCACCTGGAGCACCAACACAGATCCAGGGAGCTAGAGCATAAGATTCCCCAGGGTGCAGAGTCTAGAGCCAGCAGGTGTTCACCAGAGCCTTTAGTGGTGAGGATGGACTGGGCTGCAACTGGCTCCAGGTTGCGGCCCCCAGAGTCTCCCAGCTCACGCTCACAGTAGGCTACAGGAAGATAGAGAGGAAGCAGCATCCGAGGATAACAAGATATAGTAAGGGGATAAGCCAAAGATCGGGGTGACTAGCAGACAAGGGCAAACATAGAACTCGCCAAAGATCAGGGTCACAAGCAGGCAGGGAAAGTCGAGAACAAGCCAAGATCGGAAACTGGAATCAGATGTAGAAGGCACAGCAAGATACACACAAAGGTTAACAAACAATGTTGACCAGCACGGCTGGCTTGCAGTGTACAGGTTAATATAGAGTTCCCTGATATGGCCTGGGGTGGAGCCATGCTTAGAGGAGAAATTACTTAAGCAGTGAGGTGAGAGTTGCTGGCCTCTTAATCAGCACATGGAGAGGTAAGCTGACAGACAAACATTACTGCATAACCATGACAACATCGATCAACACTCTCTGCCATTGTCTGAGAGCGCTGATCGGGAGTCGTTTGGCTGCTGATTTTCCAGAAGCTGGCTTCTGTCGGACTAGATGGCATACACACGGGCCGAATGTCCGAGGTTTTTATTTTTAACTGGCTGATGTCTCTCGACATTCAGGATGTGTGTACGCGGCTTAAGAATGAGACTATGTAATTGAAGCTTGACAGAAAAAGGGTCCAATGACCCTTATAGGAGATAAGCGTTCAGCCTCAGACAAAATTGTAAGATTGTTATGGTCGGTCAAAATTAGGATACGCACAGTAGTATCCTCAAGAGCTAAAGTGATAGCCAATAATTCTCTGACCCCAATTTCGTAATTGCATTCTGCTGGAGGCAGTTTCTAACAAAAGTAGCCACGAGGATTCATAGAGCATTCAGAGGTTGGACGTTGAGAGTGAGGGTACATAGGATCTCAAAGAAAATCGTGCCGTGCTAAAGCAATAATTAACTAAACTGAGAAAATTCAAATAGTCCATATATTAGATTCCCCAAAGTGGTGAGCACTTGTGATTTATATTTATAACAGTAACTTAGGATCAGCATGTGCCAGCACTGGAGCTGTAGCAAAAGCAGCCTTGAGGGAATCAAAGGCTTTAATCGAATCCTGGGACTGATTCTGTGGGTTGCCGTCTTTTCTGGTCATATGTCAGGGGTTTGACCAGAGAAGGGAAATTACTATTACTAATACATTTCTGGAAAAAACTGGCAAAGCCAAGAAAACATTGAGAATGTAGACCTGTCGGTCTAGGCCACTGTAAGGCCCCGTACACACGACCGAGGAACTCGACGTGCCAAACACATCGAGTTCCTCGGCGAGTTCAGTGTGGAAGCCGCCGAGGAGCTCGGCAGGGCGACTTTCCTCATTGAACCACGAGGAAATAGAGAACATGTTCTCTTTTCGGCCCGACGAGTTCCTCGACGGGTTCCTCGCTGAAAAGTGTACACACGACCGAGTTTCTCGGCAGAATCCAGCTCCGACCGAGTTTCTGGCTGAATTCTGCCGAGAAACTCGGTCGTGTGTACGGGGCCTAAGACTGCAGATAATTTCTCTGGGTCCATCAAAAACCTGACAGCAGAAATTACCTAACCCCAAAATTTTACCTGATCACTACTCGCACATTTTTCTAACTTGCAATACAGGTTGTTTTCTATCAACCTCTGTGGCACACGGGCGACGTCTGTGTGGTGGTTCTCTAGGGATTTAGAGTATATGAGAATATAATTGAGGTAAACCACCACCTATTGCTGCAGCATATCTTAGAGGACATTGGGGTAGATTCAGGTAGCTACGCTATAATTTACGGCGGCGCAGCGTAGTGTATTTACACTACGCCTCTGCAACTTACAGGAGCAAGTGCAGTATTCACAAAGCACTTGCTCCGTAAGTCGCGGCGGCGTAGCGTAATTCAAATGGGGAAGGGGGGGCGTGTTTTGTGGTAATATGTGATGACCTGACGTGATTTAAGAACGGCGCATTGCGCCATCCGTGTACATATCCCAGTGTGCATTGCTCCCAAGTACGGCGTAACGACGTATTGGTTTCGACGTGAACGTAAATTACGTCCAGTCCTATTCGCGAACGACTTACGCAAACAACGTAAATCAAATTTCGAAGCGGGAACGACGTCCATACTTAACATTGGCTGCGCCTCCTAATAGCAGGAGCAGCCTTACGCAAACGACGTAAAAAACTACCGCCGGGCGCGTGTACTTTTGTGAATCGGCGTATCTAGGAAATTAGCATATTCTACGCCGACAACAACGGAAGCGCCCCTAGCGGCCAAACTTATATTGCACACAATTCTACGCCGCCGCAATCAAGTTACGTCGGTGGAGGAAGACTATTTTTTCAGCGTAACTGCCTTTGAGAATCGGCATAACGCTACGCGGGCGCGAATTTCAAATTACGGCGGCGTATGTGAATCTACCCCATTGTTAATAAATTACTGAAAATCTGCAGGAGTGTTGCAGAGACAAAAGGGCATTACAAGGTATTCGTAGTGTCCGGTCCTTGTATTAAATGTAGTTTTCCATTTGTCCCCCTCTTTAATACTCACAAGATTGTATGCCCCTCCCAAATCAAGCTTAATAAATACCGTTGCTCCCTTGAGGGGGTCAAAAAATTCCAATATCAATAGGATCGGATAAGAATTTTTTAAGTTATGCGATTGAGACCCCTATAATCGATACAGGATATCAGTTCACCACTGTTCTTTTTCACAAAGAAAGCCAGCACCGGCAGAAGAAGAGGATTTTCAGATGAACCCCAGAGATGGTGAATCTGCAAAATACTCCTCCATAGCCTTCTTCTCTCTGAGGCAGACAGAGGGTAAACCCAGCCACGTGGAGGAATGGCACCAGGTTGAAGGTCAATTATGCAATCATAAGGCCGATTTGGTGGCTAAATACCGACCTGACCATTGTCAAAGACATCACTGAATGAGCAGTACTCTTCTGGCAATGAAGAGACTGAAGACGTGCACAAGACCTCAATCACTTTCTCAAAACACGTATTAGTGCATTGTGGCAACCATGACAGAAGCTCAGCACTATGCCAATCAAATGAGGGATTGTGCCTCTATAGCCAAGGCTAACCAATGATAAGTGGGTAATGAGGTGAGGAAATGACTTGGAATTGGATTATCTCATGGTTAAGAGCCCCTACAGCCATGGTTAATGGAGCGGTTTGATGGGTCACATGGGCAGGCTATTGAGGTCTCCTATCAATAGCCTCAATGGCAAATTGAAAGACATGAGGCTGGAGCGGTCTCGAGTGCTTCAACACAAAGGCACTATCTATGAACAAGCAAGCAGCCCCAGAGTCGATTAGTACCCCTTTAGTATCGATGGAAAATTCAGATCAGGCAAGAATAGCCGGAACTAGAGGCTTATCCTTTAGGATAGCTGGGGACGCAAAGACGCCACCTAAGGTCTGTAACCTACAGGACCTCGGATGTGGGCGTTTCCCAGGACAGTTTGGGCAAGACTTCAATAAGTGACCTGCCTGGCCACAGTAAAGGCAAATCTCTCCCTCCTCCTAAAGGCCCTCTCTTCGGCAGAGAAAGACATGTGAAGCCCAGCTGCATGTGTTCTACTTCAGTGGAGAACTCAGGGCCAGGAGGCATGGGTGGGAAAGCAAGGCTCAAAGCCAAAAGTGGTTTGACTTGGTGCAAGTGCTCCTTAAAGGAAGGTCTCTTTCGGAGTCGGGAGTTAATGAGAATGGCAAACAAGATCAACGCCTCAAGATTCCTAGCTATATTCCGAGCTGCAATCTTATCTTTAATGTTAGAGAGGCCATAGGAATAAAGTAGCCACGACAGCCTCATTGTTCTAAACAACCACTGCTGCCAGAGTACAGAATTTAATGGCGTAATCTGCAGCAGTTCCCACTCTATGTTTAATGGACATAAGGCTTTTAGCAGCAGATGTGGAGTGAGTGGGAATATCAAATACCCATTTAAAGGAAGTCAAAAACTCAGGGCAATTCTGGGTGGGTTTTTGTGTTTCCCATAGAGAGTTTGCCCAAGCCAAGGCTTTGTCAGAAAGCAAAGAAAAAAAATGAAACCTACTTTGCTTCTGTCCGTAGGGAATGCCTGGGACATCTCACGCATCTCAAAATATATTCCGACCTGGTTTAGAAAGCCTCTGCAGTGAGCTGGATCGCCCCCAAAATGCTGGGGAAATGAATCAGAACCATTCATACCTCCTACATTAATTGTATTAGAGGCAGCTGCCTGAACAGAGACAGGAGCAGCAGCAAGGGATGGCTTGCAACACTGGTTGTACTGGAGCAGCCAGAGTAGGAGGATCCAGATGAGCAGTGCGAATCAAGAGCATTTGTAACGCTATGGCAAACCTATTCATGCGGTGGTCCTGCTTGTCCAATATGGAGAAAATATTACAACTAAGTGGATTACCTGCATCTTCTGGATTCATGGCCATTGCGTAATGTCAGTAACCATAAAACAGGAGTCGGAAAATGCAGTTAAAATCACACCTCTAACGAAAAGGCAAAAAATAACACGGTTCAAGAATGTAGTCAATAACTGAAGCCAAGGTTTGGATGCCAGAGCGGGTAATCGGACGAGCCGGGGTCAGGAAGCCAGAAGTCAGCGTAATAAGGAGCAAAAACAGGAACAGGTATCGGAAGGTAAGTCAGCCAGTCCAAGTCATACACAGGAACACAGGCAGGAACACACTGGAGATCATAGACCACGCAAGGGCAGGGAGGAAATGAGCAAAGCTGTTTGGCCAAAAGGGGCTGGCTGTAGGCTGGACTAATGAGGCAGGCAAATAATTGTAACTAGGTGAGTCACTGTGGAAACAACGAGTGTCTGGTAATTAACTGACAGCCAAGCAGCTTCTGTGCACTGAAAGAAAAGAGCTGCTCAAAAAATAGCAGGAGCCCAGCCCTGACATTATTTTATGTTGTACATTACATAATTCTGATGCTATATAGTCCTCCCTGTTGTATACTACATAACCCTGACTTTTGCTCTCACCCCTCTACCCACTGATATATATATATATATATATATATATATATAAGGCCAGTATGGTGGCCTGAGTTTATGGGAGGAGCCCGGAGGGTATTTAAGCAGCCCACTCACACATGCTCTTTGTCGGTTCAGTGTGCGGTACTACACGTCACTGGGCCGACTCTTTCCAGCTCACCTCATGTCCGTGAGTCTGCGCATTCAATCGCATTCAACACCCTCCCGCCCTTCCCTTTTTCAGGGCACTTCTCAGCATGTCCTTCTTCAATTAACTACCCATTACTTACCTTGGGTATGCCCCCTTTTCTTGGCATACTGACCAGACCACCAAGGCACACTTCAGGTCTATTTATGTTGTAAGTCTTATGTGATCCACATCTCTCTCTCAGAGGGTAACGACCATAAATATACACACACAAAGGCCCGGATTCACATACATTGACGCATATTTATGCCAACGTAGCGCATCGAATATACGCTACGCCGACGCAGTGCAGAGAGGCAAGCACAGTATTCACAAAGCACTTGCTCCCACTTGCTTCCGAATCTACGCTGGGTTTTGAAAGCGTAAGTCGTCGTAAGTGTAAGTGGGCGTGAGCAATGCAAATGAGGCGTGACCCCATGCAAATGATGGGCCGAGCGCCATAAAGATACGAATAACGAACAGCGCATGCACCGTCCCGTGGACGCATCCCAGTGCGCATGCTCAGAATCACCTCGGAACTACTCCCTAAGATTCGATGGATCACTGCCTACGACGTGAACGTAACCTACGCCCAGCCCTATTCACGTACTACGTAAACAACGTACAATACGACGGCTGTGTTCCCTGGTCCATACCTTAGCATAAGTTGCGCAAACCGCGTATATTATGCGCCGGGCGCAAGTACGTTCGTGAATCGACGTATCTCCCTCATTTCCATATTTGAATAGGAAATCAATGGGAGCGCCACTTGCGGCCAGCGTAAATATGCGCCCCCGATACGCCGGTGTAGGAAAGTTACGTCGGTCGGATGAAGCCTATTTTCAGGCGTATCTCAGTTTATGGGCACGGCGCATAGATACGACGGCGCATATATACACTTATGTCGGCGTAAGTGCTTTGTGAATCCGGGCCATAATATGTATTCTCTTTTGTTGCACCCATTTCCTATCAGCTGGACATTTTGGGCTAGATTCAGGTAGGGGCGCGCATAGTTACGGCGGCGCAGCGTATCGTATTTACGCTACGCCGCCGCAACATACAGGAGCAAGTGCAGTATTCACAAAGCACTTGCTCCGTAAGTTGCGGCGGCGTAGCGTAAATGGGGCCGGCGTAAGCGCGCGTAATTCAAATGTGGAAGGGGGGGCGTGTTTTATGTTAATCTATGATGACCTGACGCAAGCGCTGTCCGTGTACATAGCTCCCAAGTACGCCGCAATGACGTATTGGTTTCGACGTGAACGTAAATTACGTCCAGCCCTATTCGCGAACGACTTTCGCAAACGACATAAAAAATTAAAATTTTGAAGCGGGAACGACGTCCATACTTAACATTGGTTGCGCCTCCTAATAGCAGGAGTAACCTTACGCCGGAAAAGCCTAACGTAAACGACGTAAAAAAAATTGCGCCGGGCGTACGTACATTTGTGAATCGGCGTATCTAGGTCATTTGCATATTCTACGCTGAAAACAACGGAAGCGCCCCTAGCGGCCAGCGTTAAAATGCACACAATTATACGCCGCCGCATTCAAGTTACGTCGGCGGAGGAAGCCTATTTTTTTGACATATCTGCCCTGGAGAATCGGCGTAAAGATACACCGGCGCAGATTTGAAATTACGGCGGCGTATCTGGAGATACGCCACCGTAACTGCTACCTGAATCTAGCCCTTTATATCTAATGATTTGATTGGAGCACAGACTTTTACATGGTGATAATAATGTGATAACATCCTCATACTTTGGAACCTTAACCAGAAAGTGATAATGAGGGAGGAGTCAATAACCCAATGATGGTGGTCTTAAGGATCAGTCCAGTCTTTATCTTGGTTGTTTCATTACTAAATCATGGACTAAATAATGAAGTGTAGTACTTCTTGTGTTTGGGAAGATGGCAATGAGTGATAGAGGGGGTGGGGACACTCATCCTAGACTCATTTACTAGTTACCTTGAGGGGGGATTGTAAGATCCTCAGAGACAAAGCTGCCTGATGTGGGCGGAGTCCTGGTTTAGGGGAACCAATCTGCTCATGTCTAGTATTAATCTTTTTATATCTATTTTAGTAGATGGACGGGAGATGAGGAAAACCTCAGAGGATTGTCTCACTTTGTCTCCAGACTGTAAAGTAGAAGATGAGGACATCACACAGTATAGTTCAGGAGAAAACCCGACTACCTCAAATGTCCATCCGGCACCACACAGTGTAGATGGACCATCGTATTCCTCTTATCCTGAGGAACCTCAGACTGTGAGGGTCGGTGTCGTCCTTCCGAAAGATAAGAGGTTTTCCTGTACTGAGTGCGGGAAGTGTTTTTCGAAGAATGACCAGCTTTCCATTCATCAGAGATCTCACTCAGGAGAGAAGCCATTTTCTTGTCCTGAGTGCGGGAAATGTTTTTCACAGAAGTCCAATCTTTATAATCATCGGAAACTGCACACAGGGGAGAAGCCATATTCCTGTCCTGTGTGCGGTAAATGTTTTGTACAAAAATCAGTACTTGACGCACATCAGAGATCTCACACAGGGGAGAAACCGTATTCCTGTCCTGAGTGCGGTAAATTTTTTTCACAGAAATCCCATCTTTACAGACATCAGAGATCTCACACAGGGGAGAAGCCACTTTCCTGTTCTGAGTGTGGGAAATTGTTTTCACAGAAGTCCCATCTGTACAGACATCAGAGACTGCACACAGGGGAGAAGCCTTATTCCTGCCTTGAGTGTGGGAAATGTTTTGTAAGAAAATCAGAAGTTGTCGTACATCAGAGATCTCACACGGGGGAAAAGCCATATTCCTGTCCTGCATGCGGGAAATGTTTTTCACAAAAGGCACATCTCGACAGCCATCAGAGATCTCACACAGGGGAAAAGCCACATTCCTGTCCTGTGTGCGGGAAAGGTTTTTCACAGAAGGTACATCTTGACATCCATCTTAGATCTCACACGGGGGAAAAGCCTTATTCCTGTTCTGAGTGTGGGAAATGTTTTGCAAGTAAATCAGATATTGTTGCACATCAGAGGTCTCACACGGGGGAGAAGCCGTATGCTTGTCCTGAGTGCGGTAAATGTTTTTCGGGGATGCCCAATCTTTACAGACATCAAAAATTGCACACGGGGGAGAAGCCTTTTTCCTGCCCTGAATGCGGGAAATGTTTTTCAAGGAAGTCCCATCTTTACAGACATCAGAAATCTCACATGGGGGAGACGCCACTTTCCTGTTCTGAGTGAGGGAACTGTTACTCGAAGTTCTGTCTTCCTGTACATCAGGGATCCCACACAACCCTTGAGGTGTATTAGTGCCTTGAGTGCGGGAAATGTCTTGTATATGAATGTTGCTGGACATCACAGCTCTCATGTGGGGAAGAAGCACACCCTGATATACACCTCAGATATACTCCATGGCTGATCTTCATCATGTAAGAAACACTTTATAAGGAGATCAGAGATCACCAAAGACATGGATGAAGTGTTGTACCGTGTTGGCCATTGATAGCAGTATAAAAATAAAAATTGAGTCATTACCTTTCATTAGCCGAGTATGAGTGGTGTGGTGGTGTAAAATTTCACAAACACTGAGGCCCCGTACACACGGTCGGTTTGGTCCGATGAGAATGGACCGAAGTTCATTTTCATCGGACCAAACCGACCGTGTGTATAGGCTATCGGTCTGTTTTCCTTCGGTCCAAAATTTCTAAACATGCTTCAAAACCGAACCGATAGACCGCTGCCCCATCGGACCAAACCGATGGTTAGTACAGAAAAGCATCGGTTCTAAACCTGCGCATGCTCAGAATCAAGTCGACGCATGCTTGGAAGCATTGAACTTCGTTTTATTCAGCACATCGTGTGTTTTACATCACCGCGTTCTGACCCGATCGGATTTTGAACTGATGGTGTGTACACACGTCAGGCCACTTCAGAGGTGAACCAATGAAAACGGTCCGTCGGACCATTCTCATCGGTTTCGTCCGACCGTGTGTACGGGGCCTTAGAGGTCTGTTAAAAAATAAAATAATAATTAGGGGTGCACCGATATATCGGTGCCGATACATATCGTTTTTTTAGGGGCATGACGAAACAACAAAATACTGGCCGATAATGTCCCACCTCAGCGCGGGACTTAATTACCGTGCGTACGGCTCGTTTCCTGTTTCCCCTGACCTTTGGCTCTGCTACGGCCAGCATTGACGTCATGACATCGCAGCCAGTCACTGGCGGGTGCGAGTCTGACCATCGGCGGCTGTCCATGCAGCTCCCCCTCAGACTCAGTCAAGTCCGCGCTCTGTGGGGGCTGGGCGCCATCCAACCCCTCGAGCAAGCTGCTGATTTCATCACCCGACGGCGGGACTCGCTTATGCCAGCAGTTAAGGTAAGGTCTGTGACTGACTGTCACAGACCACCAGTCCCCTAGTGCAATTGAATTTTATTATTAATGTGCCCCGCGCCTCGGCCTTTTTAAATGCTATATCATGTACCATTTTTTTAAATATAATGAATGAATGAATGCCTCGTTATTAATCCACCAGTCCTCATACCTCACCTAGTGCAGTACACACAGACATCTAAGATCTGTTATATATTTTATATGATGATATCATTAATTAATTATTTAAAGATGTCTGGCAATACACAGACATCTATATTATATGATAAAAGATGTGACATCTGTGTATTGCACTAGGTGAGGTATGAGGCAGTCGAATTAAAAGGGACAAATAAATAATGTCACACATATTATATACAACATATTGCATAATGAGGCACTGAATCTGTATATGAAGATGTGCTGAGTGAGGTCTGATATCAATTATATGTATCAGTTCAGTGCAGAATGCCTCAGTCAGTGCAATGGCCAACTTTATATTATCAGCCTTCCTAGGTCAGTGACCGTGCCTTGCGTCTCACTCAGTGCAATCTGCATCTTTAAGATCAGTACCTCATACCTCAATCAGCACATTTTCATATACTGATTCAGTGCCTCATGCAATGTGTGACATTATGTGTGTCCCTTTTTAATTTGACTGCACCAATGTCAGGTCAGTCCATTATACTGTACTTGGGTAAATAAATGTGAAACGCTTTTTGTAATGCATTCTTGCTAAATCTATGCCTCGCTCCCCACTGAGTGCAACATTACATTTTTACTTACTGCAGCCTTGCTAGGTGCCAGTGCCTCATACCTCACTCAGGTCAATGTACTTAATTATATCCTGCATCAGTGCCAGGTCAGTGCCTAGCGCCTCATTCAGTGCAACATGCAACTTTATATTTTGCACCAACAACAGGTCAGCACCTCGTGCCTCAATAGATGCAATGTAGAAGTGTATATAAAGCTTTCCTAAGTCAGTGCCTTGAGCCTTACTGCATATAATGGACAACTCAACTTTATATGCAGCGAAAGCAAGTCAGTGCCTCGTACCTCACTGAGTGCAGCTTCAACTAAACTGCACCAGCCAAGGTGCTGCCTACCCTGACTGTAAGCGCCTAATGCCCAGGCATGTCCAGATTCCAGGGATTTTTTTTGGGGGGTTTACTACACTTGATATTTAGTTCTACAGTTTTGCTTTTAATTTTTTTTTCCAGATTTCACTCTGTCTTGCTGTTATCCCTGTGCTACACAGGAAAGGTCAATGGCCCAGATTCAAGAAGCACTTGCGCCCGCGCAACTATAGGTTACGCAGCGCAAGTGCTTACTTGCTCCGGTGTAACGAGTGCTCCTGATTCAGGAACCTCGTTACACCGACTGCAGGCTAAAATCTGCACGGCATAAGGCTCTTATGCCTCGCAGATTTTAGGCTGCATTCTTGCGGGGGCCGCTAGGGGGCGCTCCCATTGTGTATCAGCGTGTAGTATGCAAATTGCATACTACCACTGATTCACAAGCTTGCGCGGGCCCCGCGCAAGCCAGGTACGGAGTTTCCGTACGGCTACTTTAGTGCAAGGCTTCCCTTTCTAATAGCAGGGGCAGCCTGTGCTAAAGTATACCGCCGCTCCCGCGTCGCGACGTTCAAATGTTACGTTGTTTGCTTAAGTGCTTCATGAATGGCGCTGGACACCATTCACGTTCACTTTGAAGCAAATGACGTCCTTGCGACGTCATTTGCCGCAATGCACATCGGGAAAGTTTCCCGACGGAGCATGCGCTGTACGCTCGGCGCGCCTAATTTAAATGATTCCCGCCCCCGGCGGGATCATTTAACTTGCGCGCGCTTACGCCGGGCAAATTTGCTGGCGCGCCCTCGCAAGTCACGGAGCTACTGCTCCGTGAATCGAGGGCAGCGCAAAATATTTGCGTGGGCGCAGGGCAAAATCGTTGCCCTGCTCCCACGCAAATATCGCGCAAATCTTATTGAATCTGGGCCATTGAGTGCAACGCTCTGTACTGCATCGCAACAGTACTAGATCCCAGATTTAAAGATCACTATTTTGATGTGGAGAAAAAGCAGCGTGCAATGGAAATGATAAAGGCACAGTTGGAGGTGATGGAAACATCTGGTGAAGCAGAGCCGACATGCAGCACAGAGGTGCCAGGGAAACGGTCTCGTACAAGTGACAAGGAGCACACTCCCTCAATTTCCGACATGGTTGATGAAATCCTACAGGAAAGAACCCCAATCCACAGCAGTCCCACATCAAGTGCAGCTACGCAACAGCTGGAGATTTATCTATCCGAACAACCTATTTCCAGAAGTAGCAATCCCCTTGACTACTGGCGCATGAACAAGAACCGATTTCCATTGCTTACACTGATGGCACGCAGATATTTACCTGCCCCAAGCACCAGCACAGAGAGTGAGAGAGTGTTCGGTGCAGCATCCCACATTCTTGATGAGAAGAGAAACCGACTCTCTTCACAGAAAGTTGAACAACTTTTGTTCTTGAAGAGAAATATGTCACTTTTACTGAAGTAAAAAAAAAAAACGCATTCCAATTTGCTTAAAATCATGTAGCCATGTTACTTAAGGCTACATGTGGTGGTAATGTTTACACTTTTATGTTGATTTCAGTTCTTGTATTAGTACTTTTGCACTATAATGTTTTCTTAAACTAGTTAACTTAATGAGACAGCTGTCTAATTTTTCAAACACAATTAAACCACTTTTTTTTGGGCTTGTACTTACCAGCCACTGGTCTTTTCCCCCACATCTTAGTCACATTCCAAGGAAATAGGAATGCAAAAAGGCAGCATCCCCCTGATACGAGAAGATTACCCTCTGATGGTTCTTCTTAGGCCCCGTACAGACGACCGAACATGTCCGCGGACCAGTTTCAGCAGACATGTTCGGTCGTCTGTACAGCCGAGCGGACAGGATTCCACCGTACATTTGCCCGCCGGGCCTTTTTAGAGCGGGCAAATATTTCTAAACATGTTTAGAAACATGCCCGCTGGAATCCTGTCTGTCGGACATGTTCGGTCGTCTGTACAGACCTACCGTACATGTTCGAGCGGCCGCCATCCCTCGCATGCGTCGAATGACTTCGACGCATGCGTGGAAGCATTGAACTGCCAGGGCCGCGCACGTCGCCGCGTCATCGTCGTGGCGATGGCACGGCCTCGTCGCCGCGTATCGAGTACGCGCGGATTTCTGTATGATGGTGTGTACAGCCATCATACAGAAATCTCCGGGCAGACATGTACGCTGAAAACGGTCCGGCGGACCGTTTTCATCGTACATGTTTGCTGGTCTGTACGGGGCCTTATGCACACTTTTGGGATTCCAATTTCCCTAAAATGCGACCAAGATGAAAGTGGACCCAGTGGCTGGTAAATATAAGCAAAAAAATAAAGGATTTATTAAACTACTGAATGAGACAATTGTTTCAGCTGGTGTTTTGAAGGGATGCATGTCCCTTTAAAGTGGAATAAACACAATGGTATTTTTGCCCATTTACACTGAAACAAATTTAAGTCCAGAGCTGCTGTTTGAGTTTATTACTGCATTTGTTGTTCCTGTTTTGCAACAATAAGTTTTATATACCGTATTTTCCGGCGTATAAGACGACCCGGCGTATAAGACGACCCCCTAATTTTCCAGGAAAATTTTTGATTTTGGGATATACTCACTGTATAAGACTACCCCCTTCCTTCTAGTCTTTCTGGAAGCTGAGGGGGAGCCAGAACCGCTGACAGAAACAGGCTTTTTCAAATCTCACTGTGCCATTACATTCCTCACTGTGCCATTACATTCCTCACTGTGCCATTACATTACATGCCCAGACTGTGCCATTACATTACATGCCCAGACTGTGCCATTACATGCCCCCACATTGCCACTGTGCCATTTCATGCCCCCCACATTGCCACTGTGCCATTTCATGCCCCCACATTGCCACTGTGCCATTACATGCCCCCACATTGCCACTGTGCCATTACATGCCCCCACATTGCCACTGTGCCATTACATGCCTGAACTTGTTGCCCCCCCAGTGCAATAACTCACTTTTTTTTCCCCAGCGGTGACAGTCTCCATACGGCGAGTGCGAGCGTGAATGATTTCAAAGCCGCGCCTTCACTTCAGAGTGTTCTGTGATAGGTGGCACACAAATCTTCCCAGCAGCGCCTCTGTTCTGTTTCCGCCTATCACGGACGTCTTCTCATCTCGTCCGAGGATGAGAAGGCATCTGTGATAGGAGGAACACAGAACAGAGGCGCTGCTGGGAAGATTTTTGTTCCTCCTATCACAGAACACTCTGAAGAGAAGGCGCGGCTTTGAAATCATTCACGCTCGCGCTCGCCGTATGGAGACTGTCACCGCTGGGAAAAAAAAAGTGAGTACTGAGACCGTACCCGGCGTATAAGACGACCCCTGACTTTGGATGCATTTTTTTGCATCCAGAAAGTCGTCTTATACGCCGGAAAATACGGTATTAATATATACTATTTGTGTCCAATTTTTAATTAAAAGTTTGGATTTTATTATATTGACTTGGAGCTTTTCAATTCTGGTTATTTTAAATCAATGAAGCTAATTAAAATGTCTCATGTAATACATACAATTATTTAAAAAAAAAATGAAATGGGTGAAAAAAAAAGAAAAGTCATTTTCGGTTTCGGACTGAATTTTTTTTTTAATTCGGTTTCGTTTCGGTTCTGAAATTTCTATTTCGGTGCACCCCTAATAATAATAGTTGAATGGTTGTGACCAGCATTTGTCCAGCCATGACAAATATTGGTTGTATTTTTTTATCCACATGCCCCCTGGGCACTTTCACCCCCTTCCTGCTCAGGCCAATTTTCAGCGCTGTCGCACTTTGACAATTGCCCGGTCATGCTACACTGTATCCATATGACTTTTTTATCATTTTTTTCACACAAATAGAGCTTTCTTTGGGTGGTATTTACTCACCACTGGGTTTTTTATATTTTTTGCTAAACAAACAAAAAAGATTGAAAATTTTGAAAATAAATGTTTTTCTTCGTTTCTGTTACACGATTTTTGCAAACGGGTCCTTTTTCTCTTTCACTGATGTGTGCTGATGAGGCGGCACTGATAGGCAGTACTGGATTTGCAGCACTGGTGGACACTGATTTGCAGTACTGGTGAGCAATGTTGGGACCAATGTCCCTGTAACAGAAGTCGGTAACTGTTTTTCTCCTTACGCTGTCAGCATAAGGAGGAAGAAAAGCCGATAACTGGCTTCTGTTTATTTTCGTGATCAGCTGTCATTGGCTAACAGCTGATCACGTGGTAAAGGGCCGCTGTGATGGGCCCTTTTCCCCCCATCTGTGATCAGCCAAGTCTGAACGACCCAGCGATCACAGGAGGATGCCCTCCAGCAACTGGAAGCCTACGCTGTAGCCGTCTTTCAGCTATAGCATGGGTGGAAATTGGTTAATATATTAATTTCCAATAATCGTCAGCTCCATCTGATGGCCATAATGTGTTATTTCGCTATTGTTCCGATTGAGGTAGTTAAAAAATACAGCATTATGGTCACTAGATGGAGCTGACCATCATAGAAAATCATGGTCTTAACTAAAAAACAGCCAGCATTTGTCATGGTTGGACAAATACTTGTCACGTTCATTCAACAATTGTTTTATGAATAGACCCTACTGACACCTTCCTCTGCCCTACTGACACCATGCTCTGCCCTACTGACACCATGCTCTGCCCTACTGACACCATCCACTGCCCTACTGACACCATGCTCTGCCCTACTGACACGGTCATCTGCCCTACTGACACCGTCCTCTGCCCTACTGACACCGTCCTCTGCCCTACTGACACCGTCCTCTGCCCTACTGACACCGTCCACTGCCCTACCGACACCGTCCTCTGCCCTACTGACACCGTCCTCTGCCCTACTGACACCGTCATCTGCCCTACTGACACCGTCCACTGCCCTACCGACACCGTCCACTGCCCTACCGACACCGTCCTCTGCCCTACTGACACCGTCCTCTGCCCTACTGACACCGTCATCTGCCCTACTGATACCATCCTTTGCCCTACTGACACCGTCCTCTGCCCAAAGTGTAAAAAAGAAGAAAAGTGCAGCACAAAATTACAAGTAAATAACAATAATGTCCAAGTGTATAATATAATGTCCTTAAGTAAAAACAAACAAACAAATCCGGCAGGGGTGAGATTGAAGAGGAGGCACCAGAGGAAAATCCACCACCAAGGTAAAGATGGACTCTCACCTCATTGCTTCGACCCATAAAGAGTCACAAAGCATATCAGCATCCAAATCTCAGTCAGGACCAGCCTCCAGCTTTTTCACCATATCACATAGATATCCGCAGATCACCATCAAAGAAAACACAAAGATCTAAGTGCTCTCTGTATGTACCGGTAAATTTAATAAGGAAAAAATGGTACACTTACATTTAAAATCACTCAAGGCCGAGTGCAAGCAAAACAGCATGTACAGCAGGTGCCAAACACAGCAGCGATGATCGAGGGTGACGTCCGTGCGTAACTCCTCCCCCTTCGTACGCGTTACGTCCCGTGGGCGGGACTTCCTCAGCGACGCTTGCACTCGGCCTTGAGTGATTTTAAATGTAAGTGTACCATTTTTTCCTTATTAAATTTACCGGTACATACAGAGAGCACTTAGATCTTTGTGTTTTCTTTTATGGTGATCTGCGGATATCTATGTGATATGGTGAAAAAGCTGGAGGCTGGTCCTGACTGAGATTTGGATGCTGATATGCTTTGTGACTCTTTATGGGTCGAAGCAATGAGGTGAGAGTCCATCTTTACCTTGGTGGTGGATTTTCCTCTGGTGCCTCCTCTTCACTCTCACCCCTGCCGGATTTGTTTGTTTTTACTTAAGGACATTATATTATACACTTGGACATTATTGTTATTTACTTTATTTACTTGTAATTTTGCGCTGCACTTTTCTTCTTTTTTACACTTTGGGAATTGTTTTATGAATACATTCACAGTGTTGGCTCGCATATATTTTTTATTATTGATTGTTATGTTTATTTCCCAGCGCTGAATTTTTCTAATTTCACCGTCCACTGCCCTACTGACACCGTCCTCTGCCCTACTGACACCGTCCACTGCCCTACTGACACCTTCCACTGCCCTACTGACACCTTCCTCTGCCCTACTGACACCGTCCACTGCCCTACTGACACCTTCCTCTGCCCTACTGACACCGTCCACTGTTCTACTGACTAGTGTTGAGCAGAATACGCCATATTCGATTTTGCGATATATCTCGAATATATATTCGAATATTCGAGATATATTCGCTAAATTCGAATATTCGTGATATTTTATCGAAATTAAATGATTGCGATTTTTCGCTATTGCGAATGCGAAAATAATTGCGATTTTTTGATAACTGCGGTAGGAGCACTCTTATTGGCTCAGAATATTCGTGATATTTTATCGAAATATCGCAACATGCGAATGCGATATTTATTGCGCAATTTCGAGAAATGCTGGAGGAGCGCTCTGATTGGCTCAGAATATTCGTGATATTTTATCGAAATATCGCAACATGCGAATGCGATATTTATTGCGCAATTTCGACAAATGCTGTAGGAGCACTCTGATTGGCTCAGAATATTCGTGATATTTTACAATACAAAATAATTGCGAATATTCGGCAAATGCGGAAGGAGCACTCTGATTGGCTCAGAATATTCTTGATATTTTACAATACAAAATAAAAAGTGTTTTGCATTGGTGGTGATTCTTTACTCTATCCATCTGTCACAGCCGTTTGTCAATCAAACACCTTGAAGATTAAACACGTTCATGCTGCATGCTTTGGACTTTTTTTCACTTCACATATCAAAGACATTTTTATGAAAGATTATTTTTCTATTATTGGGACTATATTTCTTTATATATTTGTTTCACTGTGTATTTCACAAGTTATTTGCGCTTGCTTATTTTATAATTTGCCCACATGTCTTGTCACTAGACATATTTTTTATTCTTGTAGAGCGACTCCATTTTCTGTCTTGTATTAATTTATGTTGTATAACATTTTTGAGTTGCTGCTGTATTCTCCCCTTTTTTAAGGTATGCGCAATTTTTTCCTTCTTACAAAAAATAATAATATCAAACATACAAATATTCACAACAGAAACATACACAAAGCCCCCCCCTTTTGCATCAGAGACCATCAGAGTTCTACCACAGTTATCGAAAATTCGCAATCATTTTCGCATTCGCAATAGCGAAAAATCGCAATTTTTTTTTTTTCAATTTGGCAACATAAAAGGATCACCTCAGCTTAGCTACTCGGCCCAGGGTCTCTAATCATACCAGCAATGCTTTTAGACGTCGATAGGATGTGATCTGTTTTAAAAATCAAATTGAAAAAATGCGAATATTCGGAATTGCGAATATTCACCGCGAAATTCGAAATATAGTGCAATTTCTCGAATATGCTATATTCGAGTCGAATATTCGCAATGCGAATATTCGTGAGCAACACTACTACTGACACCATCCTGAAGGATGAAGCGTACTGCAGGGTGGAGCTATAGCGCTGATGCTGCTGGGTGCTTTGCAGCCGCTTGTTCTGTGATTTTGTTTGCTTTTCTTTCAATATAATGCTACAATATGAGCATATTTTACTGGCTCGTGTGGTGACCTTTTTCTTTTTACAGAGTGCGATGTGAATTCACATAGTGCAGAGTAACTATTGCAGGTCTTATTTCATGGTCACATGATAGTTTACGTTTTTGGGGTTGTATTTGATTTGTGCAAATACAGCAAAGAGAGATCACACAAATACTTTACATTTACGTTTGATATATACACTATATTGCCAAAGTATCGGGACACCTACCTTTACACGCACGTGATATACACCTCAGATATACTCCATAGCTGATCTTTATCATGTAAGAAACAGTTCATAAGGAGATCAGAGATCACCAAAGACATGGATGAAGTGTTGTACTGTGTTGGCCATTGATAGCAGTAGAAAATAAAAATGGAGTCATTACCTCTCATTGGCTGAGTACATTTTGTGGTGTAAGATTTCACAAACACTTATGCCACGTACATCATGTAAGAAACAGATCAGTTTCACCCCCATTCACACAGAAAGAATGTACATGCACTTTCACTGGGCAAATTGCTATTCAAAGTTTTTCATGAATAGACCCCTAAATGTCAGAAGACTTTTATATAAAAATGTATGTACAGTATCTCACAAAAGTGAGTACACCCCTCACATTTTAGTAAATATTTTCTTCTATCTTTTCATGTGACAACACTGAAGAAATGACACTTTGCTATAATGTAAAGTAGTCAGTGTGCAGCTTATATAACAGTGTAAATTTGCTGTCCCCTCAAAATAACTCAACACACAGCCATTAATGTCTAAACCCCTGGCAACAAAAGTGAGTACACCCCTAAGTGAAAATGTCCATATTGGGCCCAAAGTATCAATATTTTGTGTGGTGGCCATTATTTTCCAGCACTGCCAGTAGAGAGAGATATCATGTTGCCCCTGTTCAAATCATTAGTAAGACCTCATCTGGAATATGCAGTTCAGTTTTGGGCCCCAGTTCTCAAAAAGGATATGGGAGAACTGGAGAAAGTGCAGAGAAGGGCAACCAAACTGATAAGAGGCATGGAGGGGCTCAGCTATGAGGAAAGATTAGAGGAACTGAATTTATTCACTCTTGAGAAGGAGAATTAGGGGGGATATGATCAACGTGTACAAATATATAAGGGGTCCATATAGTGAACTTGGTGTTGAGTTACTCACTTTACGGTCAACACAAAAGACAAGAGGGGACTCTACATCTAGAGGAAAAAAAATTTCATCTCCAAATACGGAAACGTTAACTCTTTCCTTTCTGGCACAGTTTAACACCACGACAATTCTTTGCATTAATGGCAGAATAAAACTTCTGTATTCGGGTATTCGAGGTAACAGCCTATCCCGGACGAGCCCCCACGTGTAGCACTGCCCCTGGAGAAGCTGCTGGTTTGTTTTGGGTGGCACATTTACCTCATGGCTCTTCCAAATTCCTAGAGGTGAATGGTGCATATAGCAGAAGTAAAGGAACGTGCGCAACAGGTGCTCTTTATTACCTAGCCGGGTAAAAACAATAAAACTGGTGATGAGGAAAGTAGAGTTGAAGGAAGAAAGGAGAATAGCTAATTCAGGCGTAGCAATAGGGAAACAGTCCTGCTCCCAAGTGTAACACTTCTCTGGGAATAGCGTACCTAGACAGGCCTCTCTCACTGACCTGGCAGCCAGAGTATCACTTGAACCTTTGAGGAAAAGTCTCTGCCACAGACCCTCCTTGGAATGAACTTCAAGGAGACACCTCTGCCACAGGCCCTCTCTGATTGCAAATACGGAGGCAATCCTCCTTGGTAGAATTATGCCTGGATCTCCTTCTTAACGTCACCCTGGTACCGACTGACAGGTGATCAATCCTTCAGTGTCCGGCTACCTTGATCCCCGGTGGTTTGTCAAAATCCTTTTGGATCGCCAGCCTCTCATTGGTGCTCCTCAGACAGACTCCCCACCGAACAGCTCTACCACTTGGGATCCTCAAAAGTGGGAACCCAGTCGATCACTGGGTCCCCTTCGCTGCTCAAATGTTCCGGACCAAACATGGTCCCGGAACCAGGAACACTGCATGGCACGCACGCCCTGGCCAGGTAAGCCATAACGCCGGGGCGCTGTGATGTGGTCACCCTAAAGGTGGGTGCCACACTGGAAGAAGAAGACCCAGAACTAATGGCGTCTGCCCCATAAATACCCTCCCCCAGCATGCACAGCGAGGCTCAACCCTCATGATTGGCTGCTGGGGAAGAGCACCCAAACCTTGACTCCACTGCTGCCATCTACTGCACTGGGCTGGACGAACACCCCAGTACAACAGAATGAGCCCACAGCACAGCCAAGCTGAGACAGAGACCCAATTTAACCATTTCAACCAGATCAGAGTTTAACTACACTCTGATGTCCCTATAAATTTAAATAGCACCGGTACTTTGAAGTAACCAGGAGCTACATATATGTAGCGCCCCCTTACTTTCAGTATGGGCACTACGCTAAAGTTAGTGGGGAATGGGAGAGTTACTTTGCTCCCATTCACAATTTGTTAAAATTTTGGGACTTCTGTCATTCCAGAAATGTCCACTGGGTCAGTCTGTGGTCCAGGGATGCAGTGCCATCCCTGGCCAGCAGTTGGCGCCAGAGGGGTTCTGGCAGAGTAAGTTTCTCCAGCAGCCAATCAGAGGCACTTTTTCCATTGCGGGGCGTGCTGGAGAGGAGTATATCTGTGACAGGTGTCATGTGTTCTAAAATCTTTGCGGGGTCCCGGTTCCAGGTGGGGCATCCACCTTCAGGGTGCGCGCATCCATGGACCCCGCCGGCGCGGCCCACCTGGCCAAAATTGCAGACTACTTGGAACCTCGTCCGGAGGTACAAGGGGATCCCAGTGACTCACTGGGTTCCTGGTTCTATTGAGAGGATCCCAGGCTGGGTGCCGTTCGATTGGGGAGTCGGTTTGAGGAGGACCCGGAGGCAGGTTGTCCAACAGAGCCTGAACAAACCAATTGGGGATCCGGTGACCAGAGTACTGACAGGTATGCTTGCTGTCATCTGGTGACCAATGCAGAAATCTACTGGGAGGATTAGCTCCATCTATCTATCTAGCTCAGTTATTGTAATTGGCCTGTGGCAGAGGCCCTAGAGCCAGGTCTGTGAGAGAGGCCTGTTCCTCCCAGAAATCCTAAGTGACATCTCGGTTGCCAGGCTTGTGAGAAATGTCTGTCCGGGGGCACTTCACCCATTCAGTTGGAGTGGCGACGAGTTACAAATTGGTACTATGCAGAGCAGTACTGACTGCTCCATTTAATATCCAGGCCTGATACTACAAGGTTCTCTCTCTCTCTCTCTTCATCAACCTTGTCCTTCCCAAATGATGTTGATGTTGGCCGTGTTGGCCTGGAAAATAAAGCATTGGAAAAAACCTTTATTCACTGTCTGGACCTTCGCTCACTGTTTGTTTCTACAACTGCACCCCTGGGCCATATCAAGGTAACTCAATATGCCGATCCCAAAAACAAACCAGCGGCTCCTGCGGGGGTAGCGCTACATATAGAACCTGGTAAAAAAATATCTTCTATGTATGATGCTTGGCTCCCGCCGAACAGCCAAAGTTCACTTTGAACCAGCTGCTCATCCCTACTCTCTAACAACTATCCTGATTGAGAAGCATTTAACAGCAGTAGCAAAAGACTGACCTTGGCTGAATTTTTATTTAGTCTGACCATTTGCTAAATATTTGAACACGCAAAGGTCAGTCGGAACCCAGAATCATTCCTAGTGGTCAGTGTAGTGGTCTTTTAAATTGGTGACCAATAAATGGATCTCCTTATTCCTGTGGTCACTGGTTGGTGTAGTGGCCCCTTACATTGGTGACCAATTTGAGAAGGACCCCCTTATATCAGTGGTCAGTGGGAGACCGACATTCTTATATTGTCATAAGTGGGAAGACCCCCCCCCCCCTACAGATTATTGATACTAGTTTAGGGTGACCAGACATCCCCAGTTTCAGGGGACAGTCCTCTGATTGAGGACACTGTCCCTGGTTTTGTCCCCAGATTGGATTTAATAGGGGGCAGCAGCAATTTCAAAGACAGTCAGTGCCGAATTAAAATAAAAAAAATTGAATTACACTCCCCCGCTTTGCCGTGCCTACTAACATAGGGGGGTTGTATTTTTCCCATTATCTGTGCCCCTTTCTGATGATCATGTGCTGGTCGGAGCGGAGGGAATATTTCTTCATTTTCGGGCGCATGCCCATTCAGCTTCGCTCGCATGTTCTTCTGCCTTGGTTCAAATCCTGGCCAGCCACCTGCCTATCTCCTTGCCTTCCCTGGCGGAGTGATCTTCCTCCGCTCCCCACCCAGTAGTAACCGGGGCCCGAAGAGTAAGACTTGAGAGGCTGTGAGGCGGGGGGCGACGGGGAGAGAGTGCTGATTGTTGCCATTACTAGTAAAGAAAAAATATGTCCCCGGATTTCATTTTAAAAATCTGGTCATCTTATACTAGTTTTTACTGAGAAACAGAAATTGTTAATTGAACAAGAAACCCCTAGAAACCTTTGGAGGAATCCTGGCTGAGAAAGGCTGGACTAGTCAGTAATATATTTCTATCCCCCTTGGTGGGAGTGGAGATGACCCATCTATAAGGATATACAGCACACACACAGCACAAGGACGTGTTCACACTACGATGTTTCTCTGGGCTGCAGTTCCTCTGAGCTCCACAAGGTAGTGACTTCTATTCAGACAGGAAGTCTCTATGGAATGCCGACAGGAAGTGATGTCAGGTATAAATACGAGGTTCCAGGTGAGAGGTGAGTCGGGAAGAAGTAGAGAGAAGACATTGCTGGAAGTGGCAGCAGAGGAGGTAATAAGATCTTATTTTCTATTTACACCCAGTAACCCCGTCATGTCCGTCCTCTTCCTCCATAGTCACTGTGACGTCTTTTATCTCCAGCAGATGATGATACACACATATATAGTGTGGAAACCTAGATTCATTTCAGAACATTTCCACTCTTATGTAGGGTTGCCACTTTTTCTTCAAGCCAAACCTGAACACTTTTGTGGCACAGGGCACAGTTTTCTTTCTGTAGTATACACTAAAGCAGGGGTATGGAATTAAAAATTCACGGAGGTCCGCTTAGTAAAATATTCTCCCAGCAGAGGTCCGAATCGCATGTTTGCGATATGACTCGGATCCTTTACATCACAGCACCCTAGGTGTTCCCATCTCTGCAGCTGGGGAACGAACCCAGGCAAAATTGCACATGTTCCCGACCCGCAGAGGAACACGCCACACTTTAGCACATGGTCATGCAGCTTGGTGCTGCGCATTTAAAAAAAAGGGGCAGGGACTTGTTTCCCCACATTTCTCATGGGTAGTACAGCCCGTTAAAATTTAATGGGCTGACCTACCTGTAGCACGCGCAAGCAAATGTGCATGCACAGATATGAGCCCCATATAGGGTTGCCACCTTTTCTTCAAGCAAACCCGAACACTTTAGCAGCTGCTTTTTTTTTTTTTTTTTTTAGGGGGGGGTTTATTTAGGAGGGATTTGAATATGTGTTTTTTTTTTTTTTTTTTATATGATTCGTATAGAAAGAGAGAGGAAAAATGTAATTTGTAGTAACTGTCCTGAATGACCTTGCAGCTCCTCCTCCCTATGTCCCTCCGTCTAGAGCCATAGAATCCTATGACATCACACTGACCTCATAACTTCTCCTCCCAATGTCCTTCAATACAACTCTTTATTCAATGCTATTAGGATGTGGGGAAACCCTGCGCCTCTTCACTTGCAAAGAAGGACTGATTCCTGCATTGTACGTAATGATGCCAGAATGCCTGCGACCAGCTTTAACTGCTTCCCGACCACCCGCCGCAGTTATACTGCGGCAGGGTGGCAGGATAGTGCGAATTGCCATCACGTCGGTCTGTGCATGTGATCTAGCGGGTGTCCTGCGGGTCTGGCAGACTCGATGTCTGCCTGCAACCCGGGTTTGCGGTATACAGAGGCAGAACGATGATCTACCTTTTGCAAACAAGGCGGATCCCCGTTCTGACAGGGGACATGTCGGAGATCTTCTGTCCACAGTGATCGGGAACAGGGATCTCTGTCATGTCTCTGGCAGCCCACCCCCCCTACAGTTAGAGCATGCGGGGGGAACACGGTTAACCCCTTGATTGCCGCTTAGTGTTAACCCCTTCCCTGCCAGTGTCGTTGTTTTAGCACCGATCAATTTTATAATGTCACTGATCCCCAAGAAGTGTCATTTGGGGTCAGATTTGTCCGCTACAATGTCGCAGTCCCGCAAAAAATCGCAGATTACCTCCCATTGCCAGTAAAAACAATAAAAAAAATAAGTCTATTCCACAGTTTTTAGACGCGATAACTTTTGCGCAAGCCAATCAACATATATCTATTGCGATAATATATATATATTTTTTACCAAAAATGTAGAAGAATATATATCAGCCTAAACTGATGAATACTTTTTTTTATATATATATATATATATATATATATATATATATATATATACCCGGATTCACGTAGAATCGCGTATCTTTGTGCGGGCGTAACGTATCCTATTTACGTTACGCCTCCGCAACTTTGACAGGCAAGTGCCGTATTCTCAAACCAAAGTTGCGGCGGCGTAGCGTAAATAGGCCGGCGTAAGGCCGCCTAATTCAAATGTGGTAGATGTGGGTGTGTGTTATGTTAATTAATGTGACCCCACATAAATGACGCTTTTTACGAACGGCGCATGCGCAGTCCATGAAAGTATCCCAGTGCACATGCTCCAAATTAACCCGCAAGAAGCCTATGCTTTCGACGTGAACGTAAATGACGCCCAGCCCTATTGGCGAACGACTTACGCAAACAAAGTAAAATTTTCGAAATTCGGCGCGGTAACGACGTTCATACTTAACATTGGTACGCCGCATGTACGCCTCATATAGCAGGGGTAACTTTACGCCGGGAAAAGCCTAACGTAAACGGCGTACGTTCGTGAATTTGCGTATCTAGCTGATTTACATATTTCTAGGCGGAAATCGGCGTACACGCCCCTAGCGGCCAGCGTAAATATGCAGTTAAGTTACGACGGCGTAAGAGACTTACGCCGGTCGGATCTAATACAAATCTATGCGTAACTGATTCTAAGAATCGGGCGCATAGATACGACGGCTCGGACTCACAGTTACGATGGCGTATCTGGAGATACGCTGGCGTAACTCGTACGTGAATCCGGGCCATAGTGTTTTTTTTTCCCCCCAATTGTCGCTGTTTTTTTTTTGTTTAGACTGCAGAGTTGATCAGATGCCACCAAAAGAAATCTCTCTTTGTGGGGGAAAAAAGGATGTCAATTTTGTTTGGTTACCTCGTCTCACGACTGCGCAGTTGTCAGTTAAAGCCATGCAGTACCGTATCGCAAAATAATGGCCTGGTCATTAAGGGGGAAAATCTTCTGGTCCTTAAGTGGTTAAACCTATGGGGTTGGGTTATGACTAAGGCCTTATAGGCTTAAACGCATCAACTGTTCATATTTGCATTTGTTCACTGTGGCTTGTCAATAAAAAAGATTTTTCAAAGAGCAACGACTGGAGTGCGGATCATCTTTTCCTCATTGGGTAAATTATACCTCAGCCTTAAGTGGGGCTTTATTATAATGAAGTCCTTTCCAGATAATAAGTTGCACTAATCATCTAAATGTATGAATCAAATCAGTAAGAAATTACAACAAATAAAGTCCATCCAATGGACATAGTGACATCAGCGTGGCAATAACGAATATTACACCCAAGAAAACATGATGTGAAAAAAGAGACGACTTCCACCACTATATTCACTGCCGCTTACCGACTCCCTATGATCTCCTATTATGGGAGATCGTAAGCGCTTTTGGCTCAATACCCAGCCAGGGCTAGTATGTGCCCCTGGACGATGTCGCTTGTGACGAAATGTGTATTAAGGAACGACGTGCTGACGTCACCGCATTAGCGCAGGTCCTGGAGTGACGGGCTGCAATTTTGGGCCGGCTTGTTTTCTATGCTGTATTTTATCTATATAATTGTAAGTGCATTACAGCTTACAGCTTTTTACGCCGTGCAGACAAGGGATGTGTCTGGATGGTGACTGTATCATTGTGTGTGTCAGGTTCCTATATGGTGTCAGGATGTCACTGTCTATTTCTCCATGGAGGAGTGGGAGTATTTAGAAGGACACAAGGATCTCTACAAGGACGTCATGATGGACAATCAGCCGCCCCTCACATCACCGGGTAAGAGGAGACTTTATTGTAAAGGAGAGAGCAGTACGGAGGCTCCACCTAGATCCCCCATCATCTGATAAACACATAGAAACAATGTATTCAGTCAGTGTGTGTGTTTCCTACAGATGGATCCAGTAATGGGAACCCACCAGAGAGATGTCCCCGTCCTCTGTATTCCCGGGATTCCACACAGGAAGGTCACACCATCCCCCACCATCATCAGGTAGATGAGGAACAATCACTGATAGTATCATTAGGATCTGTACATTATCTGCATTGTTACCATTCATATCATTTGTATTCTATATTCAGAGTGGAAACCTGAGAGATCCTAAAGTTGAAGTTAAAGAAGAGATAAAAGAGGAGGATGATGAGGATGGGGTGATGGAGTCGTCAGAGTTTCCAGAAGTTCTAAACTATCTGTACCAGGACACCATGGTGGAGTCATCTAACTACAGGAACCCACCAGAGAGATGTCCCTGTCCTCTGTATTCCCGGGATTCCACACAGGAAGGTCACACCATCCCCCACCATCATCAGGTAGGTGACTACCAATTATTGGTAGTTTTTATTTATACACAGCATGTTTGTTACAATGAATGTTTTATTATTTGTTCAGAGTGGAAACCTCGGGGATGATAATATTGTTGTTAAAGAAGAGTATAAAGAGGAGGATGAGGAGTATGGCGTGATGGAGGAGTTTTTAGAAGGACACAAGGATATGATGGAGCCACCTAATACCAGGAACCCCCCAGAGAGATGTCCCCGTCCTCTGTATTCCCGGGATTCCACACAGGAAGGTCACACCATCCCTCACCATCATCAGGTAGATGAGGAACAATCGCTGATAGTATCATTAGGATCTGTACATTATCTGCATTGTTGCCATTTATATCTTATTATATCTTTCAGAGCAGAGACCTCAGAGATTATAATATTGTTGTCAAAGAAGAGTATAAAGAGGAGGATGAGGAGTATGGAGTGATGACGGAATTTTCAGGACACAAGGATATGATGGAGCCACCTAATACCAGGAACCCACCAGAGAGATGTCCCCGTCCTCTGTATTCCCGGGATTCCACACAGGAAGGTCACACCGTCCCTCACTGTTACAAGGTTGGTGGGACGGAGCTTATAAAACACAGACTCATGTAGACAATGTGTGGATTTCTTTTTTTTTTTTATGTGATCTCACAATATTAAAGCTTACAGTTTACTTTCTTTGTTTTTAGTGGAAAGATCCAATAGATATAAAAGTTGAGATTAAAGCAGAAGAAGAAGAAGTGAGGGATGATCAGCAGACATTTAAAGAGGAGGACACTCCTACAGAGATCAGCACAGGTGGGTCATAATTAACACTAAATACATTCCTTCACCCATACTGCTCACTGATTGGGTGATATTAGCCTGTAATCCCCTGGTCACTTTCCTGAGCTGTGTACCCCGTCCTGTATTTCTCTTTCTTCTCTGTGCTGCAGACACAATTTATGTATCTAGACTGGATTTATGGAGATTCTCGGTTTAGCTGGCAACAATATGTTGATTTTTCACCATAGGCGTTGCTTGATCTAGGTACCTGGGACATGTACCTTGGGTCTTCTTCTCCATGCCCGGGTCCAGCAAGATCTCTGACAGACAATTCTCCCAGGATTACTTGCTCTGTTGTCTGCTGGCTGTGTCGGGTGGAGGGATATGTCTGTATAGTCTCAGACCCAAGTCACTGAGTGTAGTCTCAGGAGGCAGGAATGTAGTACCTCTCCAACTTGTTTAATAAACCTTAACCACTGGCTGACCCACTCAGTGAATCTACTGTAAGTGACAAGTATCCAGGTTTATTTGTACTATCCTGGCATTTTAGGGCTTTCGAAACTGTAGGTAGTCAGGAAATCAAATGCACAAGTTACGCTCTTTGGAAGCCTAATGGCGCGTACACACGATCGGACATTCCGACAACAAAACCAAGGATAAATTTCCAACCGATGTTGGCTCAAACTTGTCTCACAAATGTTGTCAAATTGCGAACGTCAAGAACGCGGTCACGTACAGCACGTACGACGGCACAATAAAACAGAAGTTCCATACCAAGTGCGCCACCCTTTGTGCTCCTTCTGCTAATCTCGTGTTAGTATAAGTTTGGTGAGAGACGATTCACGTTTTTCAGCTTTGTGCTTTTCAGTCCGTTACTGCTCTTTGCAGCGCGACAAATGTGCTATCTCCATTACGAAAGCTAGTTTTTCCCAGACCGAGCGCTTCCATCTCGTACTTGATTCAGCGCATGCGTGGAATTTTGTGCATCGGAATTTACGAGAACGGATTTTGTTGTCGGAAAATTTGAGAACCAGCTCTCAAATTTTTGTAGCAAATTCCGACAGAAAATGTCCGATGGAGCCTACACACGGTCGGAATTTACGACCAAAAGCTCCCATCGAACATTTGTTGTTGGAAATTCTGAGCGTGTGTACACGGCATTAAAGTTCTCATTGGATTTTGGGCCTCTGTGCGTGGCTAGGCTCTCAAAAAGCCTACACATGTGGGATCCCCATACTCGGGAGAAGTAGGAGAAAGTATTTTTGGGGTGTAATTCCACATATACCCATGGTATGTGTGAGAAATATATTGGTAAAGGCACAACTTTGTATAAAAAAAAAAAAAAAGACATGTGGCAACAAATTAAATCTTCCATGGACTAGGGGTGTCTACTTTCCAAAAAGGAAAGGGGGGAAAAAAAAATGTTTTAACGTTTTTTTTATACTAACCTGGCATTTTCGGGCCTTCTAAAATGTAAGTCAGGAAATCCAATGTGTAATTAACACCCCTTGAAAGCCTGAAGGTAGTCATTGGATTTTGGGGGCATGTACATGGCTAGGCTGTCAAAAAGTCTCTTACATGTGTTATCCCCATACTCAGAGGTTGTAGCAGAATGTGTTTTGGGGTGTAATTCCAGGTATATCCATGGCATGTGTGAGCAATATCTAATTAACCACTTCAGCCCCGGAAGATTTGGCAGCTCAATGACCAGGCCATTTTTTGCGATACGGCACTGCGTCGCTTTAACTGACAAACAAAATTGACGTTCTTATTTACATTCAGTGTCATCCTGATCCATCAGAAGAGGTGGGTCTTCAGTTTTTTCCTGAAGGCCCGATGGTTTTCTTCCATGCAGATGTTTATGGGTAGAGCGTTCCATAGCCGTGGTCCTTGGACTGCAAATCTTCGTTCTCCCTTCGATTTGTAGCGGGACTTGGGGATATGGAGGAGGTTTTAGTTGGTTGATCGGAGAATGCGATTGGGGGTGTAGTGTTCCTTATTTTCTCGCACAAGTATTGAGGAGCGTTTCCTTGTGTGCACTTGTGGGTGAGACAGAGAGTCTTGAATGTGACACAATCCTTTAAGGTTAGCCAATGAAGGGGTGATGGATTCCCAGGGTTTTTTCCCCGTTACCAGTCTGGCTGCCGCGTTCTGGACGACTTGTAGGCGCAAAATCTGGTATCTAGGTAGTTCTATGTAGAGGGAGTTTGCATAGTCAAGTCTGGAATTGATGATTGTTCCAACTACTACTGCTATGTCCTCTTCTGGGAAGAAGGGGATGAGTCTATGCAGCAGGCGGAGGAGATGGTGAGATCCACTGACTACTGATCCTATTTGTGCGTCCATCGACATCTCAGATTTAAAAATGACTCCGAGTCTTTTGACTTTGGTGCTTGGGGTAATGGTCTGTCCAACGATGGTAGGTGGTGTCCATGAAGTCTTAGCTTTTGTCTTTCGGTTTGCGTGGAGGAGAAGTTCTGTTTTGGATCCATTGAGTTTAAGGGAGCTCTCAGTCATCCAATCATCGATCAATGTGAAGCAATTTTCCAGTCCGTGATATTGGTCTTTTTTTCCGGTGATGCGAAAGTAGAGTTGAGTGTCAGCACAGGTCCTGTTTGCTGATGATTTTGAGGAGTGGGCAGAGGTAGATGTTGAAGAACGCAGGCGACAGGGGTGATCCTTGAGGGACTCCACAAGAAATTGCGGTAAACGATTTTCTAGGAAGGATGCAAACCTGGGTAGATCTGAGTCTGTGACTCCAGCTACTTTAAGGCGAATGAGCAGAGTTTTGTTATCTACTGTATCGAATGTTGCACTAAGATCCAGGAGACATGATTTTCCGCCATCTGCCGCTGCGAGGGCGTCATCCCATATTTTGAGAAGTGCAGTTTCTGTCCCATGGCCTGGGCGGAAGCCTGATTGTAGTGGGTCCAAGAGTTTGTGGGTGTCAAAATGGAGTTGTAGCTGTTGTACTACTGCTTTCTCCATGATCTTGGAGAAGGTGTTAAGACTCGTTACCAGTCTGCGGTAGTTTGGGTTTTTGGGGTCGAGGTTAGGTTTCTTTAGTTTGATTATGCCTTGCTTGAGGGAGATCGGAACAATACCTTATTTGAACGATTGGTTTACGAGATGTGCTATGGTGGGTGCCAAGATGTCGGTACATTCTTTCAGGAGTTTTGTAGAAATGATGTCATTTGGTGATGTGCTGTCACAGAGGCTTCTGAATATGTTTTTGGTGGTGTCGATGGTGATCGGGACAGGGGTAATGTTGTCGCTTGTATAATGTTTGTATCAATTTCCTTTTCTTGCATTGGCTGAGTGAGGTTGGTTGTTTTTTTTTCTGTTGAATTATTTCACAAATGTTTTCGATTTTGTCGATAAAAAAATCCGATGGCTCATTACAGAATTCTTGAGTTTCGTTTGCTGGAGGTTCTAGGCAGGTAGGGTTCATAGTCTGAGCGAAAATGACATTGCGTCGGACAGATCGAACACTTTTGGCACATTTTTGGGACCATTGACATTTATACAGTTATCAGTGCTATAAAAATGCACCGATTACTGTGTAAAATGTCACTGGCGGTGTAACGGCTACCCACTGGTAGTGAGTGGGTATCACCCGTTGGAGACGTCCTTTTCCCTGACAAGTTGTGATATGCAGGTACCGCCGGTATATCCCATCGAACGCCCTTCCAAGAACGGGACGAGGCTACGTTTGAAGGGTCAAGTAAACTGACTTTAATGGTACATTTCCCCTCGCTTATATGTGGTTACAAGAACAATGACACTCTCCGCCCCCCCCCCCCCCCCCTCACACAGGGGGGGCTTCAATACACATGCTTTGAAATAATGACATTCCCTTGAGCCACTCAGTCTCTAGACCGTTTTGGCTCCAATCTTACACTTAACATGACTTGATCAGACAATAGAATTCAATTACCCTTTAAAACAATTAAACACTCACACATAACCCCTCAGCATACACCTGACAGGAGGCTGTAACTACACAAAGGAGAGTCCATTAGCTATGCAAAGGGAATATTAGCATTCAGCAGTGGAAGAATCCCTTCTATAATTAACCCTTTGAGCTCAGAATACAATCTGGTAAATCCAATTGTAACAAGCCATGCAGTTCTTTGTAGTCCTCACTGCATGATGTATATAAATGTCCAGGCAGAATACATAGGTCTGTTACAGGCGGGGAAGGGGTTAACGGTAGGGTGCGATCAAGGGGTTAATTGTGTCTCCTAGGGAGTGATTCTAACTGTGGGGGAAGGGACTTCCTGGGTGAGGAGAGAGATCGTTGTTCATACTTAGTATGAACAGATCGCTCTCCTCACCCCAGACAGCACGGAGATCTGTCTCTTTACATTGAAAGATCTCCGTTCTGTCTCTGTGTGGAGCGATTGTGGGTGCCCGGCAGGCATCACGACTGCCAGGCACGCGCATTGGCTCCGGCATCGCCCTCTAGTGGTCAAAAGGCGAACCAACGTAAGGTAACGTCATTTTGCCCAAGGGAGCCAACCTGCCGCAGTACAACTGCGGCGGTTTGTCAGGAAGGGGTTAAAGTGACAACTTTGCGTAAAGAAAAATTGCACTATAAAATTTGTATTGCACATTGTATAGTCCTGAGCCTTGCACTATATGTTGTACTTTGTATACTCCTGATACTATATAGCCCTATCTGTTGTATCTTATACAATAAGTTGTACATTACATAGTCCTGACTTCTGCTCTCTCCCCCCTGCTATATATAAACATAATATGTATTCTCTTTTGTTTCACCCATTTTCTACCAGCTGGACATTTTATATTTAATGATTTGATTGGAGCACAGACTTTTACATGTTGATAATAATGTGATAACATCCTCCACATATTGGAACCTTGAACATAAAGTGATAATGAGGGAGGAGTCAATAACCCAATGATGGTGGTCTTCAGGATCAGTCCAGTCTATATCTTGGTTGTTCCCCCCCCCCCCCCATCCTCACTCTCTGACCTCTGGTAGGGCTCAGCCCTGCTGTTTTTCATGACTAAATCATGGACTAAATAAGGAAGTGCAGGACTTCTTGTGTTGGGAAGATGGCAATGAGTGATAGAGGGGGTGGGGACACTCGTCCTATAATCCCCCTCATCACTGTCACTTCTATAAAATACAGTTCTCGTTGTTTCCTCACTCTCTGACTAAGGTTCATAAGTAAAGATGTTTTTTTTTTAAATCAGATAATTTTTATTGAAAACAAACACAGACATTTTTAAAAATATGCTACAAAAATACAATACAATAGCCACATATCATCGGGGGCACAGAAAAAATCAATACAGAACAGTTAGATTCTCCAGTATCGCATTTGGTTCATCCACTATGTCTAGAAGCAGTAATATAAGTAAAGATGTTAATGTTGACTGACTGCCCTGCATGTGGAGTGATGTGGGCGGAGTCCTGGTTTAGGGGAACCAATCTGCTCATGTCTAGTAATAATCTTTTTATTTCTATTTTAGGAGATGGACGGGAGATGAGGAAAACCTCAGAGGATTGTCTCACTTTGTCTCCAGACTGTAAAGTAGAAGATGAGGACATCACACAGTATAGTCCAGGAGAAAACCCGACTACCTCAAATGTCCATCCGGCACCACACAGTGTAGATGGGCCATCGTATTCCTCTTATCCTGAGGAACCTCAGACTGTGAGGGACGGTGCCGTCCTTCCAACAGATGAGAGGTTTTCCTGTACTGAGTGCGGGAAGTGTTTCAATTTTAAATCCAATCTTAATGTGCATAAAAGAACTCACACGGATGAGAAGTCCCATACCTGCCCTGAGTGTGGGAAATATTTCCCAAAGATGTGCCATCTTACCAGACATCAGAGATTGCACACTGTGAAGAATCTGCTTACCTGTCTTGAGTGCGGGAAATGTTTTTCAGATAAGTCCAATCTTTCTAGGCATCAGAGATTGCACACGGGGGAAAAACCATATTTCTGTTCTGAGTGCGGAAAATGCTTCGTACAAAAATCCAATCTTGAGGAGCATCAGAGATCTCACACAGGGGAGAAGCCATTTTGCTGTACTGTGTGCGGGAAATTTTTTTCTCAGAGGTCCTATCTTTCTGTACATCAGAGATATCACACAGGGGAAAAGCCGTATTCGTGTTCTGAGTGTGGGAAAGGGTTTTCACGGACATGCGGTCTTTACAGACATCAGAGATCTCACATGAGGAACAAGCTCTTTTCCGGTCCTGAGTGAGGGAATTGTTCTTCACTGAAGTCCTGTCTTCCTGTACATCAGGGATCCCACAAAACCATTGAGGTGTATTAGTGCCTTGAGTGCGGGAAATGTCTTGTATATGAATGTTGCTGGACATCACAGCTCTCATGTGGGGAAGAAGCACACCCTGATATACCCCTCAGACATACTCTATGGCTGATCTTCATCATGTAAGAAACAGTTCATAAGGAGATCAGAGATCACCAAAGACACAGATGAAGTGTTGTACCGTGTTGGCCATTGATAGCAGTATAAAAATAAAAATGGAGTCATTACCTTTCATTAGCTGAGTACATTTTGTGGTGTAAGATTTCACAAACACTTAGAGGTATTTTTTATTTTATTTTTTTAAATAAGTTGAACAAATGTCACTTGTATTCAGCCAATTATGATAAATGTTGGTCGTATTTTATTTCATACAGTGATTTCCTGTGATCATTGGCTCCATCTAGTGGCCATTAGGCATGAGCTGAACACCCCCTTGTTCGGTTCGCACCAGAACACACCATATGTTCGTGTGAACTTTCGAACCCCGTTAAAGTCTATGGGACTCGAACATTTGCAATCTAAAGTGCTAAATTTAAAGGCTAATATGCAAGTTATTGTCCTAAAAAGTGTTTGGGGACCTGGGTCCTGTCCCAGGGGACATGTATCAATGCAAAAAAAAGTTTTAAAAACAAATGTTTTTTTCGGGAGCAGTGAATTTATTAATGCTAAAAAAGTGAAACAATAAAAGTGAAATATTCCTTTAAATTTCGTACCTAGGGGGGGGTGTAAAGTTAACATGTGAAATATCGCATGTTTCCCGTACATAGAACTGTCCCTGCACAAAGTGTCATTTCTGAAAGGAAAAAAAGTCTTTTAAAACCGGACTTGCGGCTATAATGAATTGTCGGCTCTGGCAATTCAGAGAGAATTCATTCATAAAAAAAAAAAGCGTGGGGGTCCTCCCAAATTCCATTACCAGGCCCTTCAGGTCTGGTATGGATATTAAAGGGGAACCCCGCCGTCAGTTTAAAAAAAAACAATGACGTGGGGTTCCCCCCAAATATCCATTCCAGACCCTTCAGGTCTGGTGTGGATTTTAAGGGAAACTCCACCACAAATTTTAAAAAAAATGGCGTGGAGTTCCCCCAAAAATCCACACCAGACCCCTTATGCAAGCATGTTAACCTGGCTGGCCGCAGAAAAGAGGGGGGAGACAGAGTGCGCCCCCCCCCTTTCCTGAACCGTACCAGGCCACATGCCCTCAACATGGGGAGGATGTCCCCATGTTGATGGGGACAAGGGCCTCATCCCCAGAACCCTTGCCCAGTGGTTGTGGGGGTCTGCGGGCGGGGGGCTTATCAGAATCTGGAAGACCCCTTTAACAAAGGGGACCCCCAGATCCTGCCCCCCTATGTGAATTGGTGATGGGGTACATTGTACCTCTACCATTTCACGAAGGAAGTGTAAATAGTTGGAAAAAACACACACACACACACACTGTAGAAAAAAGTCCTTTATTAATAAAAATAAATAAAAAAACCTTGTCTCCATACTAATGAGGACAAAGGCTTCATGTCCACAACCCTGTCTAGTGGCTGAAAAGATCTTCAGGTAGAGGGCCTTTTGAAATGTGGAAACCCTTTTAAATAATAAGGGTACCCCCAAATACCGCTCCCACATAAACCAGTATGGGGTTCACAGTACCCAATGGTACTACTAGCCAAATGACCGCTCCCTGTGGGGTGGGATTAATGGTGATATCATTGGCAAATATGGCTAGTGGCCTGTTATGGGCCATGATGCGACTGCTATCCCCACATCTTTGCTTATATAAAATGGATTTCTGGTGACATCAGAGGTTCATGTGCAAGCACCTACTGGTTCAATGGGAACCAGTGACAGCGGGAGCCGTTATAAAGAACTGGTAGAACAATCACTTCTATGGGGGCCGGAACAGTCAAAGTTCACTTTGTACCAGCGGCTCATCCCTACTCTCTAACAACTATCCTGATTGAGAAGCTGACACATTGAGCAGCAGTAGCAAAAGACTGAACTTGTCTGAATTTCCATTTAGTGTGGCCATTTGCTAAATATTTGAGCAAGCAAAATTCAGTCTGAGCCCAGAGTCATTCCTAGTAGTCAGTGTAGTGGTCCGTTACATTGGTGACCAATGGGAGAAGGACCTCCTTATTTAAATGGTCAGTGTAGTGGTCCCTTTCATTTGTGACCAATGGGAGAAGGACCCTTTTATTTCAGTGGTCAGTGTGGTGGTCCCTTACATTGGTGACCAATGGGAGAAGGACCCTTTTTATTTATCGTACATCACGGGACACAGAGCAGCATAGCCATTACTATATGGGTTATAGAGTCTACCTTCAGGTGATGGACACTGGCAATCTCAGACAGGATGTCCTCTCCCTATATAACCCCCTCTCATAGAGGGAGTACCTCAGTTTTTTCACCAGTGTCTTAGGTGTTGGTCATGGAATAGCTATGCCTCTACGTCCTTGGGACCAGGGCAGGCTAACCGGATTTGTCCCAAGTGCTTCAGAGCCAAGGTGGACAGTACCCGGGCCCCAAGCCGTGGGGTTTTGCCTATAACGCCTCTCCTTGGAGGGCTGGATCCTGGGTTCCAGAGCTTTGGACTTTTTAAAAAATCCAAAAGTTCCTGCTGCCAGGATGCTGTATAGGTCCAGGGGAGTGGTGTTCCTTCCAGGACCCCGGTCCCTGAAGGTCTAGCACAATACCCACGGAGATGGGGGAAGATTGGGCCTCTTGCTATGCAATACCCTGCGGCATGGAGCAGGTAAGAGGGGGGCCTGCGGGACTTGGTTCGACAGCAGGACTCTCTGGGGGGGATCTTGGTTGGGTATGCTCTGCATTGGCAACTTTCTCCACTATGTCTGCTTAAGACGGGATGGTTAATTATTACCCACAAGCACAGGTCCCCCTAACTGTGTTGGCGTTTTTGTTTGCTGCTGCTCCGCATGGTATAGAGGGGGTAGGGGCTTACTCCTGTTTCTGGGCGAATAACAAGGACAGTCCACCCCATCTAGTACAGACATTTTAGGTTCCATATTGGGCTATGGTTGTCTTACCTATGTGCCGGGTCCGATCCGCCCCATGTGCTTCCGCGTGTCCCACGTGGTTCTTCCTCCAGCGCGCCACAGCACTGCTGCTCCTCCGAGTCAGGTACGCGCGCGTGAGCACGTGTTTATGCACGGCGGCGTGCGGCGGAGGCGTCGTCGAAGGGAGGAGGCATTCCCTCCTCGCTGACATCACGCAGGGAGAGCACATTTGAAGCCTGAAGCAGTGGCTGACGGCTGGAGGGACACAGAGCGGCGGTCGTGGGCTGCCGAAGAAGGGACTGCGGCACCAGGTGGCGGTAAAGAGACCTGCGGGTCTGGAGCTAGCTCCACACTGACCAAGTTGTTTTGTTAAGCCGAGGGTTTCTTGCAGCAGCCTGGCTCAGCTGACACAGTCCCTGGGAGGGTGGTATTTGAGAGTACTCTTGTTACTTCCTTTCCAGAGGCTTGGGGGCATTAGATTATTCCTATTTTTACCCTAGCCGTATTATTTGTCTTCTTGCTACAACAGTTAGTTGTTGTCAGCGGAGTACCTCAATATTGTATCATGGCTCCCAAAGGCTCGGGAACAGCTAAAGGTGCAAAGAATGTTAAAAAGCAAAAGGGTCCCCCCCCTGTCTCTTGAGGATCTTAGTCAGGCTATGCCAGTTCTGTCCTCACCTGAAAAGCCAGAGGGCGTCGCCTTGGATGAGCTATTAGGTGCTATGGCTGGCCCTAATCTACCCAACCCTGTTTTTGTTACAGAGGAAATGCTAGCTGCCACCTTGGGTGGGCAAGAGCAAAGATTGACAACTTTGATTGCAAATTCTATTCCAGGCAGGAAGCAGATTAGATCCCCATCGCCTAGATTCGTATCCTCGGATGCATAGGTTCTCTCCCCTGAGGAATTAGAATCTCAAGAGGATCAGATGGAGCAGAACTTAGAGGGTTTAGACATCGAGGAATCTACTATAGAGGAACCGTTCTCGGCCTCCCAAGCGGAGAGTTTGTGGATCCAGTCCTTGATGGACATGGTCCGTTCGGCATTTAAACTGCCTTTACCAGGACCTCAGGTCCCTGCAGTGTCTTCTTTGGGCTCCTTGAAAGCGCCACTAAGTAACGCGGTCTTTCCGGTCCATCCTCTCTTGGAGGACTTGATTTTTCAAGATTGGGTACGGCCTGACAGAATTTTTATGCCTCCTAAAAGGTTTTCGGTCCTCTATCCTATGGAAGAAAAGTTTTCAAAGAAGTGGGCGCTCCCGACTGTGGACGCAGCCATCTGCGTCAATAAATCCCTAACTTGCCCGGTAGAGAACATACAAATGTTCAAAGATCCGGTCGATAAACGGTTAGAAACTCTATTGAAGGCCTCTTTTTCTACGGCAGGAGCAGTCGTGCAGCCGGCAGTAGCTGCGATTGGTATTTGTCAGGCATTAAAGGACCAGACAAAACAGATGTTAAGGGACGTTCCGGCTCAGCAGTCGCGAGAACTGGCCGACCTCCCCAGAGCCCTGTGTTTTGCGGTGGACGCTATAAAAGATTCCATCCAACAGGCTTCCCGTTTGTCACTGTTTTTGGTGCATATGCGAAGGCTCTTGTGGCTAAAGAACTGGTCGGCCGAAACTCTGTGTAAAAAGCTCTTAGCAGGCGTTCCCTTTCATGGAGGAAGATTATTTGGAGAAGATCTAGATAAGTACATACAGACAATATCGAGTGGCAAGAGTACTCTCTTGCCTGTCAAGAAGAGATCTTGGGGTCCCAGGTTTAAGCGACAGCTGTCTCCAGCCCCAGGGCCCTCGGCCTCCAGGCAGTATCGACGGCCTCCTGCACGATCAAACTTTGGTAATAAGTCGCAGGGGCAGGCCTCAGGTGGCAAGAGACCTTGGTCTTGCAAGCCAGCAAAACCAGCCCCCAAATCAGCGTTATGAAGGGGCGCCCCCACTCACTCGGGTGGGGGGAAGGCTTTGATTCTTTTCAGAAGTTTGGGAAGCCAAAGTCCCCGACAAGTGGGTCCTCTCTTCGGTGTCCATAGGCTACAGACTGGAATTTTTGGAATTCCCCCCTCATTTTCAGGAGTCAAGTGTGCCAAGCGATCCGGTAAAGAAGGCATCACTTCTGACAGCATTGGATCACCTTATGTGCCAAGGGGTAATCATAGAGGTACCAGCCCAAGAATGTGGGCTAGGGTTTTACTCCAATATTTTCGTCATACCAAAACCCAACGGCGACGTCAGGCCAATTCTGGACCTAAAGGGTTTAAACTTTTACCTAAAGGTTCGCTCCTTTCAGGTGGAGTCCATACGGTCATTTGCCGCTGCCTTACAGCAAGACGATTTTTTAGCCTCGATAGACATAAAGGACGCATACCTACATGTACCGATTCTTCGGGCACATCAAAGGTTCTTGCGCTTCGCAGTGGCACAACGCCACTACCAATTTGTAGCTCTCCCGTTCGGGCTAGCTACAGCCCCCTGGGTGTTTACGAAGGTCCTAGCTCCCGTCCTAGCCAATCTAAGGACCCAAGGAGTTACGATCCTGGCTTACTTAGACGACCTCTTAAAGCGGTCCTCCACCCTAAAGTGGAGTCCCGCTGATCGGAACCCTCCCCCCCTCCGGTGTCACATTTGACACCTTTCAGGGGGGAGGGGGGTGCAGACACCTGTCTAAAGACAGGTATTTGCACCCACTTCCGGCCACACGCTACGGGCGAAAGACGGGCATTCCGTCACATCCCGTCTGTCGCCCGTTGTGTGCTGGGAACACTCGGCTCCCAGCACACAGCGTGTGAGCCAATCGGCGGGCGCAGCGCGACTCGCGCATGCGCCGTAGGGAACCGGGCAGTGAAGCCGCAGCGCTTCACTTCCTGGTTCCCTCACCGTGGATGGAGGGGGGAGCAGCAGGGTGACGAGCGATCGGCTCATCCTCTGCTGCGATCACCGCTGGACTCCAGGACAGGTAAGTGTCCTTATATTAAAAGTCAGCAGCTGCAGTATTTGTAGCTGCTAGCTTTTAATATATTGTTTTAGTGGCACATCCGCTTTAATCATAGATCACTGTAATCCAGTTGGTTCTGAGCAAGAGAGAACCAACCATTCACTTATGTATGCGACTACTGGGCAAGCTAGTGGCCACCTTCGAAGCAGTACCATATGCTCAGTTCCACACCCGAATCCTACAGGCGGCCATTCTTTCAGCTTGGAACAAAAGGGCACAAGCCCTGGATCTTCCTTTGACCCTCTCGTCAAGAGTACGGCGAAGTCTTTGCTGGTGGTTAATCCCTCAGAACCTACTGAAGGGAAAATCTTTCAGCCCTGTTGCCTGGAGGGTAGTGACCACAGATGCCAGCCTAATAGGTTGGGGAGCAGTCTTAGACGGACAGACTCAACAGGGTACTTGGGCAGAGTCGGAGAAGCTCCTACCCATCAATGCCTTGGAAATCAGGGCTGTGCGGTTAGCTTGGACACCCAGTTTACGAGGGTCTCCGGTGAGAATGCAGTCCGACAATGCCACAGCGGTGGCATATATAAACCACCAGGGGGGCACAAGGAGTCGAGCCGCCCAGAGAGAGGCGAACTTAATTTTCTTATGGGCAGAGACTTATGTGCCCTGCATCTCGGCAATATTTATCCCCGGAGTGGACAACTTACAGGCGGACTTCTTAAGTCGCCAGCAATTATTCCCGGGGGAGTGGTCTCTCCATCCCCAGGTTTTTCAGGAGATTGGCCAGAGGTTGGGGTTTCCGGATGTAGACATCATGGCATCAAGGTTCAACAAGAAACTGGACAGGTTCATGTCCCGGACAAGGGATCCGTTGGCCTATGGAACCGATGCGTTGGTTTGCCCCTGGCATCAGTTCAGTCTACTTTATGCATTTCCCCCGTTACAGTTGCTACCCCGCCTGCTGCGCAGAATCAGAGTAGAGCACAGGCCATTTATTCTGGTGGCCCCCGGCTTGGCCCCGGAGGTAATGGTACTCGCCAATCGTAAGAATGGCAGTGGGGAAGCCCTGAACATTTCCACTTCGTCCAGACCTACTCTCACAAGGCCCGATCCTCCATCCTGCCTTACGGCATCTAAATTTGACGGCCTGGCGGCTGAATCCCTGATTCTCAGGGGTAGAGGCCTGTCTAGCCAGGTAATTTCTACTCTGAATAGGGCTAGAAAGCCAGTCTCCAGAGTGATTTATTACAGGGTTTGGAGGGCCTATGTAGTCTGGTGTGAGTCCCAGAAGTGGCACCCCCGCAAGTAAACCATTGACAGGGTTTTACGTTTTCTACAGCTGGGAGTGGACAAAAACCTGGCAGTAAGCACTATCAAAGGACAGATTTCGGCCCTGTCGGTCTGGTTTCAGAGGCCTTTGGCCACCCACTCTCTGGTTAGAACCTTTTTGCAGGGGGTCTTAATTCCCGTGATCAAGACGCCCCTTTGTTCATGGAACTTAAACCTGGTCTTGTCAACTCTGCAAAAGCAGCCCTTTGAGCCTCTGGCCGAGGTTCCGTTGTTGTTACTGACTAGAAAGTTAGTATTTTTGGTCGCTATGGCTTCTGCTAGAAGAGTGTCAGAACTAGCAGCTTTGTCTTGTAGAGAGTCATACCTCATTCTGCATAAAGACAGGGTGGTTCTCCGTCCTCACCCGTCCTTCCTACCAAAGGTTATATCAAGTTTTCACTTAAACCAGGATTTAATCCTACCATCCTTCTTTCCAAAGCCCACGTCGAGAAAGGAAGGGTTGCTGCATACCTTGGATGTTGTTAGGGCCATGAAGGTCTATCTTAAGGCCACAGAAGGGATTCGGAAGACGGACACGTTATTCGTCCTACCGGATGGGCCTAAGAAGGGTCAGGCAGCAGCAAAGTCCACCATCGCTAGATGGATTAAACAGTTGATTATTCAGGCCTACGGCTTAAAGGGGTTACCCCCTCCTTTGTCAGTAAAGGCCCATTCTACTAGGGCCATGGGCGCCTCCTGGGCAGCACACCACCAGATCTCCATGGCTCAGGTTTGCAGGGCGGCGACCTGGTCGTCAGTCCATACGTTCACAAAGTTTTATCAGTTGGACGTTAGAAGGAGTGCCGACGCAGCCTTTGGGCAGGCAGTTCTGCAGTATAAGATCCTCAAGTCCGGGGCACCCTTGGTTTAATTTAATCTAATTTGAATACATTTTTCTTGGTTGAGATGTCTCCCTCCCCTCATTAAGCATTGCTTTGGGACATCCCATACAGTAATGGCTATGCTGCTCTGTGTCCCGTGATGTACGATAAAGAAAAAGGGACTTTTATATACAGCTTACCTGTAAAATACTTTTCTTGGAGTACATCATGGGACACAGAGCTCCCTCCCCTCTTATGAGGAAAATTTTAGGAGGCATACTGCCTGCTACAAAACTGAGGTACTCCCACTATGGGAGGGGGTTATATAGGGAGGGGACTTCCTGTCTGAGAATGCCAGTGTCCATCACCTGAAGGTAGACTCTATAACACATATAGTAATGGCTATGCTGCTCTGTGTCCCGTGATGTACTCCAAGAAAGGGATTTTACAGGTAAGCTGTATATAAAAATCCCTTTTTTATCAGTAGTCAGTGTCATGGTGTCTTACATTGGTGACCAATGGGAGAAGGACCCCTAATATCAGTGGTCCCTTACATTGGAGACCAATGGAAGAAGGACCCCCTTATATCAGTGGTCAGTGTAGTGGTGTCTTACAATGGTGACCTAAGGGAGAAGCTTAATAAAAACATGCACAAGAGCACAAAAAAGCACAAGCTTCTTGAAGCTGAAATAAAAGCTCAAATGCCTGTAAAAGCAGCTTTTTTTGAGCTGCAGTATGCATAAGCCCTTAAGCCTCGTACACATGCTTAGATTTTTGGATGACCGAACGTTTTTTGTGGCATGCTAGTCTCATGTCGAAAGTGAAGAGGTTACTCACAATACGAAAATGTTTGTAGGACAGAATACGTCAAAAGCGACGTAATGTGTTGAATAGTTTTGTATGTGTTCTTGCGTAGTCTTGCTCCTATGATTTTTTTCGCACGAAAACCGTATTAATGGAATGGAAATCGGACCTTGAGTTCACATCCGTCAAAAAATGTATACTCTGCACATCCAGCTTTTTTTTTTGACAAAAAAGCTAAATTGTCTGTCAAACACCGTACTATTGATCCGAAAACTGTCAGACAGCTTGTCGTACAAATTTTCCATCCGATTTTCGTATAGTGTGTACGGGCCTTAAAGAGGAAGTAAACCCTCCCAAAGAAAAGGAAGGGACAATAAACCCTGCAAGGCAAAGGCATAATCAGCCAGTATGCATCGCATACTGGCTGATTATGTATTACTTACCTTAGATTGAGGCCCCCGCAGCGGTCCACATCTCTCCCTTTGGCCACGACATGTTGTTTCCGGAGTGACTTCCGGGTCTCGTGGCTCCGGCGCTGTGATTGGCTGGAGCCGCAATGACGTCACTCCCACGCATGCACACGGGAACGGCACAGTACAGCTGAAGCAGCGCCACATAGTGGCTTAAGTGCGCATGTGCTGCATGACGTCGGCACGTGCAAATACAGGAATATCTCCTAAACCGTGCAGGTTTGGGAGATATCCTTGTTAGTTACAGGTAAGCCTTATGTAGCACTACCCCCGAAGGAGCTGCTTGTTTGTTTTGGGTGGCATGTTACCTCGTGTTCCTCCGCCGTCTAGGGGTATTTGGTGAAAGTTGCAGTAATGGAATGTCCACTAGACAAAAGTGTCTTTTTCTGTGCTCTTTATTACCCAGCCGGGTAAAAACAGTAGAACTTGGTGAAGAGTAGAGATTAAGTAGAAATGGAAATGGCATATTCAGGTGTGAGCAATAGGGAAACAGTCCTGCTTCCAACGACACTGTCTCTTTTCACCACTCCAGCCTGTAAGGGCTTACCTTGAGTGGAGTCCATTTTGCAGGTTTGTATGCTCACCCTTACAAATACACACAGCCCACAGTAATAAGGTAAGACACTACCTGGGCTGTGAGTCTGTGCACGGGGGCTTGATAGGGATTTGCCAAGGATAGCCGAAGTATAGCCGTGGTCCAGGATTCCAGAGAGAGTCAGGTAACTACTGACGGAAAGTTCAGGGTTGCAGACAGGAACCAAAGACAAGTCCGGGGCACAAGCCGTGGGTCAAGGGCTGGAGAAGGCAGGGAAAGTCCGAAAGTACAGGCTGGGGTCAAAGGGCAGGAGACAGCAGCATTCCAGGGTACGTAAGCCAAAAGGGTCAGAAGCCGGGGTCAGTCTTGTAGCTGAAGACAACCACAGGAAGCTTTGGCACAGACAGGACATTCACAGAACAATGAACTGACAAATCCCTCAGAGTGAGGCAGTGCTTTATACCCTGGTTGATGGACCAGGATAGGCAGGTGCAGATTGCAGGGAGATCCAAAGACAGGCAATCAGCACATAGTTCAGAACCAGGCTTTGATGGACAGCAAGCAGAATATCAACTTGAGAAGTGGCTCAGAGGCAAAGACCTGGAGCAGCAATGGAGAAGTCCTGGGTTCAATACCACTTGGAGCGTGACCACGCCTCGCTGTCTGTTTGGCACGGTAGCGATCGTGACACAGCCAGAGTGGGTATAGCACACCTGGAGAGGCCTCTCTCACCAGCCTGGCAGTCAGAATGTCACTCGGAACTTGGGGATAAGTCTCTGCCACAGACCCTCCCTATGATTGAACAGCGTAGAATATCCTCCTTAGCAGACTTGACACCTGGACCTCCTTCAGGTAATTGTAGCTAGGTTACCATCTGATAGGCGATCGACATCCAGCCTCTCAGTACCCGGTTACCTTGATCCCCGGTGGATGGTCGAAACCCTCTTGGAACGCCAGCCTCTCTTGGCACTTCTCAGGCGGACTTTCCACCGAACAGTTTCCTCTAGCAGGACTAACGCTTGGGACCCCTTTAGATTAGGGACCAAGTCGATCGATGGGCCCCAGCCGCAGCTCAGATGTTCCGGACCAACATCATCCTGGAACCAGGAACACCGTGTGGCACACACACCCCGACCCGGAAGGCCATTTTGCTGGGGTGCCGTGGTATAGCTACCCTGAAGGTGGGCACCACACGAGAAGAAGACCCAGACCAATGGTGTCTGCCTCATAAATACCCACTCCCAGCATGCACAGCAATGGAAACTCCTCCTGATAGGCTGCTGGGAAAAAGTACCCAATCCTTGACTCCACTGCTGCCACTCGTCGGCCTGGGGTGTGATCAACACACCAGAAACTACATTACTAGTGTAGTTCCGATAGCGCAATCTTCCCTTGACCCCCCCATTGTTACCTTCCCCCTTTACCCATATTCACCTCCCCCTCTTTCACCAGTAACAAGATCGACAGTAAATTGGAGTAAAATTGGCCACAACAGCCATTTTATTTTATAACAAAAATTAAATATTTAACCAAAATTTAAATAATTTTCCAACAATTCCAACTTTATTTATTAACAATATTTTACCAAACCACTTTATTATTAACACCAGTCCCAATTGGTCTTTGACAGTAAACCCCATTAACCTTTTTTCTTTCACCACCATACTGCGGTACCATTACCATACCCGGACTCCAGCTCGGAGACACCCCCTTTTAACCCGCAGTGCACCGTAACCGTATTACAGCGGACACCGTTCCACTGAAATAACCCCATAAGGGGCCCATCCCACCGATGCGCCCCCCAACCATTTCCATTCCATCAGTTGACTGTCACCATCAAAGACCAAGGACACCGCCACAGCCCGAAAGGGAAAAAACCCTTTCCCTTACGGGCCCCTCCACACCCGCAGGGCCCTCTGAATTCCCTCCTGCACACCCAGCACCCACAAATCCATACCCACATCAGTTAGGTGAACACCATTCCTGAGTAGGTATAGACCCACATTCAACTCCAACTTCATGTGTCGAACCACCAACCTCCCCAAAACCTTATTCACTTTGATCCTCCCCTTGTTGATCCAATCCACTGACCTTGCCATACGCCAAGTGGTCTGTGCGACAATGTCGGACCACAAGATCAACATCCCTGGGAAAGACGCCCGGAACGTCAAGACATCCGCCTTAACCGCCGAGATCAAATCCCCTATGGGCCGTATCCCCACGTCGTTCCCCCCGACGTGTAACAGTAACACATCCGGGGGTCGATCGAGCCGAGCATCCGGCAGCACCCTGCCCCACCCCATCCCAGGGATACCCAACCACCCAATCGTTGCCTCGCGCCTGGAATTCCCCAACTGCATACCATCTGGCCTAGCATCTGCTCTCCTGGCCCCCCGACAAACATAAGAATGCCCCATGATCCAGGCGTGCCTGCCTTCCACCTGAAAAACAAAACGGCAATAGTGACAATCAAGAATCGCCACCAAACAATATATCCCGGAACCTGTGACCCCCCCAAAAACAAAACCCCCAATCACAAACACACCCCGAACCCCCTTTAATCCATTACCATGTGTGGGCGTACATAAGAACAAAATCTCCTCGATTCCCATCTCCCAATCCTTTTGACTGTCGCCTCATCCAACCCGCACCGGGCCGCCTCGGTAGCCATCCCGATACGGAAGGAGTGCGAGGCAAACAGTCGCTCATCTAACCCTGCATTCTTTAGACATTTCCTAAAAATCGCTACAAATTGAAACCGCGACACGAATGAACCGTCCCCATGCATCAAAAACGGCCCATCATCCCCAGGGCGCACCACCAAGAACTCCCTTACCACCCTTACCGGACACACCTCCGAACTCGGCAACGAATACAAAAACACGTCCACCCCTTTTCCCCTCTGATCTGTCTTAGACCGCCGCAGCCTAAAAACCACCCTGTCCTCCGACGACCTGACGTCTTCCATCAAAAGGCCCCCAGCCACCAGTTTAGAGGGACTGACTAGCTCCCCCACCCGAAAAGCCCCAAAAAATGCTACCGAAAAAAATGCCCGAAACAGCAGCACCTCGTAGTCCGAACAAACCTCCCCCAGTACCCCAAAAATCTTACGCAATACCGAAAACGACACAGGCCTCCGCGCATCCCTGCTCGGATGTCCTTTCTTGTATCCCTTAACCGCCTGTTTCACCCAAAAACTTTTCGTAAGATCATCCCGGCCTTTCAACTTAAACAAAAATGCCAGGCCCGCCAATTTTTTCTCCAAAGATAACACGGATCCTCCACTCTCCATGTGTCTAGCCACAAAATACACCACTAACCAGCCCATCTCCACCTCCCCCAGCTCAGCGTCCGCCACCTGTTTGAAACCAGCCCAATCCTCCCATACCTTTGTGTACGTAGCCCATGTCGGCCCACTCACCGACCCACCTGAACCTGTCCCACTGAAACCGAGACAAGGCATCAGCGAGTCTGTTATCCACCCCCGGAATGTGCACCGCATACAGAAAAATATTCCACTGTAAACAGCGCAACACGAGGTGGCGCAGCAACCGAACCACCGGCAAAGATGAACCGGAAATACGATTGATGACCTGCACCACCCCCATGTTATCGCAGTTCAATCTGATCTTTAAATCTCTGCATTCTGCACCCCACAGCTCGATTGCCACCACCACTGGGAACAGCTCCAGCAGCACCAGGTTCTTTTCAAAACCCGCCGCCACCCAGGACTCTGGCCACGCCTCCGTGCTCCATTGTCCCTTAAAGAAAGCCCCGTAACCTGTGGACCCAGTCCGTGACCAGATCCAGGTCAAAGTTACTGACGGGCCCCGACATCCAAATGGCCCGCCCATTGTAGGTCTCCAGAAACGTGTGCCACACCTGCAAATCCGCTTTTAGGTCCCCTGTTAGGCGAACAAAATGCGTGGGAGCCCTCACGCCCGCCGTTGCTGCCGACAGCCGTCGGCAGAAAACCCTGCCCATAGGGATGATGCGACTGGCAAAATTCAGCTTGCCCAATAAGGACTGCAACGCCCGCAACTGAACCTTGTTCCGCCCCAGCATCCCCCGAATCTCCAGCTGAAGATTCTCCACCTTGTCTACCGGAAGCCTGCACTCCATCGCCTCGGAATCAATCATGATCCCCAAAAAACTCAAGGCGGTGGCCGGGCCCTCCGTCTTGTTGGCTGCCAACGGCACCCCAAACCTGTCCGCAATGTGCTGCAACGTTGCCAACAAGATCGCACACACATTGGAGGACGGAGGACCCACGCACAGAAAATCATCCAGGTAATGAATGATTGAATCCGAGCCTGCCACATCCCTGACTACCCACTCCAAGAATGAACTAAACATTTCAAACAACGCGCAGGAAATACAGCAGCCCATAGGCAAACATCGATCCACGTAAAACTCGTCCCGCCACCGGCAACCCAACAGCCTAAAACTGTCCGGGTGAACCGGCAGCAAGCGAAATGCAGCCTCAATGTCCGACTTTGCCATAAGAGCCCCCCTTCCGTACGCTGAACCCACCGCACCGCAGCGTCAAATGACGTGTACGACACCGTGCATTCCTCGGGGGGTCTATAGCATCATTCACCGACCACCCCTTCGGAAAGGATAGGTGGTGAATAAGGCGAAACTTGTTCGGTTCCTTCTTGGGTACCACACCCAGAGGCGACACCACCAAATCCGGCAGTGGCATCTCTGCGAACGGCTCCGCCATCCTACCCAGCTCAACCTCCTTCGCCAATTTTGCTGACACCACAGCAGGGTTCCCCAAGGCAGACCGTAAGTTCTTCGCCAAGGGTGGGGCCTTCGACAAAGAACAGGGAATGACAAAACCCTCGGAAAACCCTGCCGCGAACAGCCGCGCCGCCACCCTGTCTGGGTACCTATTTAGAAAAGGTTCCATCCTTTCCCCCCTCACCGACGTTGTCCCCTTTGCTAGCAGCATCCCCCGCCCGTTTACCCTTTTTGAAGCACGGTGACAGGGGGTGAGCACCCCCGCATCTGGAGCACTCGTTCTTAAAACGACAGATTTCCCCAAACTTCGAGGAACCATTGTTGAACTGCCAACACACCCCCACTTTTTCCCGGCCGGCGATCCAGAGGTGGGCGTACCCCCGGCCCCTCCCTGAAAAAACGGGGTATTACATCATCCGCATCCACAAACCAATATCCTTGTGGTCCCATCGCAGCGTCGGGCGAACATCCCACCGCTGGCGAAACTGCTTGTCATACCTTAACCACCCTGTCCCCCCATAGACCCGATAAGCCTCCCCTATAGCGTCCATATAGCAGAACAGCGCAGAACAGTGTTCCGGGCTCTTCTCCCCTATGACGCTGGCCATGATCGCAAACGCCTGCAACGAAATTGCTAAACGTACGAGGAATCAACCTATACCTCCTCTTCTCCTCGTGTTCCTTTTTAGAACTATCTGGCTTCACCCTGTTTAAATTGAACTTTTCTAACGGCAGCAGGGAAAAAATCTCTACATACTCACCCTTTGCAATTTTGTCCCTGACCTCCTGCTTCAGATGCGCACCTAGCGGCCCCTCAAAAGATACATACACATCACATTTCGCGGCATCGGCCATCCGTACAACGTCCGTCCTGACCCCCGCTGGCTTCTCACCCCCTGTGTCACTTCCGGAACGACTGTCCGGCACCACCCCGGTAACCCCCCCCACTGGGGCAGGTGCCCCCAATGCCACGGGAACCCCACCCCCTGCAGATCCCCCAACCCAAGGTGCATCCTGAGGCGGTGTCCCCACCCCCCCCACAAAACGCTGTACCAGGTCCCTCAAGCCTCCCAACAAATCTTGCAGGCCCCCAGGGGAACCCTGGGCGGCAGGCGACACTCCCGCCACCCTGGGACCCCCGGTTGGTGGCAACACGATACCCCCCCACATCACCCCCAATCACCGGAGGACCCCCGCCCCCCACCCCCAACAATTTACACAATGCAGCAGCAACATCACCAGAAGTAAAATTAATGGACTTACCAGGCTGGCCGGGAACGTCCCTCACAGCCGACACCGGCACATCCATCGCTGGCGAATCTTCCATGAGACCTTCCTCCTCCGAACCGGATGCTTCACCCTCCGCGTGGGGATATTACCGCGGTGGCCTGCGACCCCCCCGCCTCGTCCGACAGCAAGTCCCCCACCTGCTCCTCGAGTCATCCTGGCCGCGGCCCGCAGCCGCGCTAAGATTAGGTCAATGTTCTGCATATTGAAACAGGGAGCAGAGAAAAAACCTGCCTCCCTGTGTGATTCCTCCCGCACTGTGCCACGTGGGACTCCCCACCCCCCATATATATAAGGCTCCTCCCCCGTTTTAACTCAGCCTACGACCACTCCCCTGAAAGCACCTCCTTCTCCTTAACCCCTCGTTCACATCCTCCACGGAGCTGTGTGGTTAGAGAGCGTCCTGACTTTTCTGTATTCCAGGGGAGGGGTCGAGCACAACACTCCACACCAGGGAGAAAGACTCATATTACTGTGTGGAGTTACAGACAGAAGAACAGGAAGTGAGGATTTCTCAGAAGAAATAAGGACATTTAAAAGCAAAATCGAAGGATGAGGTAAGTGAAGGAGGACTGCACTAAGGTAAAGGAAGCTATTTAGGATTTTTTTTTTTTTTACCTTTACAACCCCTTTAACCACTTAAGCCCCGGACCAATATGCAGCCTAAAGACCCAAGGTGTTTTTACAGTTCGGGACTGCGTCGCTTTAACAGACAATTGCGCGGTCGTGCGACGTGGCTCCCAAACAAAATTGGCGTCCTTTTTTCCCCACAAATAGAGCTTTCTTTTGGTGGTATTTGATCACATCTGCGGTTTTTAGTTTTTGCGCTATAAACAAAAATAGAGCGACAATTTTGAAAAAAAAGCAATATTTTTTACTTTTTGCTGTAATAAATATCCCCCAAAAACATATATAAAAACATTTTTTTTCCTCAGTTTAGGCCGATACGTATTCTTCTACCTATTTTTAGTAAAAAAAATCGCAATATGCGTTTATCGATTGGTTTGCGCAAAATTTATAGTGTTTACAAAATAGGGGATAGTTTTATTGCATTTTTATTTTTTATTTTTTTTTTACTACTAATGGCGGCGATCAGCAATTTTTTTCGTGACTGCGACATTATGGCGAACACTTCGGACAATTTTGACCAATTTTTGGGACCATTGTCATTTTCACAGCAAAAAATGCATTTAAATTGCATTCTTTATTGTGAAAATGACAGTTGCAGTTTGGGAGTTAACCACAGGTGGCGCTGTAGGAGTTAGGGTGCACCTAGTATGTGTTTACAACTGTTTGGGGGTGTGGCTGTAGGAATGACGTCATCGATCGTGTCTTCCCTATAAAGGGAATGACGCGATCGATGTGCCGCCATAGTGAAGGACGGGGAAGCCGCGTTTACACACGGCTCTCCCCGTTCTTCAGCTCCGGGGAGCGATCGCGACGGAGCGGCTATAAACAAATAGCCGCGCCGTGGTCCCGGATCGCTCCCCGAGCGGACCCGACCCCCGCATGTAGCGGGGGGGGTCCCGATCGGACCCCCCACCCGCTAATAGGCGAGGACGTACGTGTACGCCCATGTGCCTGTACGTGCCATATTGTGGACGTATATGTACATGCGGGGGTCGGGAACTGGTTAAGGCCGTGTTCACAGTATGAGATATTTCTCTGTTCCTCTGATCTCCACAAGGTGGTAATCTCCCTTCTACCCAGACCGGCTGTCTCTATGGAATACAGACAGGAAGTGATGTCAGGTACAGACAGGAAGTTTCGGGTGAGAGGTGAGTCGGGAGGAAGTAGAGAGACGACGTTGCTAGAACTGGCAGCAGAGGAGGTAATAATATCTTATTTTCTATTTACACCCAGTAACCCCGTCATGTCCGTCCTCTTCCTCCATAGTCACTGTGATGTCTTTTATCTCCAGCAGATGATGATACACACATATATAGTGTTATATGTAGCCCACCTCACGTAGGAGCCGCTGGTGAATAGGGATCCCCTACCCTGCTCAATTAGGCACACCGAATTTCCACAATATCCCAGAGTCGGGAATCAGTCCAGTGCTTGTTTTTATGTTTTATTGAGGGATTAGAACTTGGATAGGGAAATTATGTGATGCCCACTTGACTTCAGAACTCTTCAGGAAAAACTTTCCTATATACAGTCTCTATACACTCCTCTTCCTCCAGCACTTGCTTGCAGAAAAGAAATACAGACTGGAACACTGTTTGAGGGTCTGACAAAAGCTCTCAGTCAGATTAAAGCGGAGTTCCACCCAAAATTGGAACTTCCGCTTAACCCACTCCTCGCCCCCTTACATGCCACATTTGGCATGTCATTTTTTTGGGGGGTTAGTGGGGGCTTCAGGAGGAGTGGGACTTCCTGTCCCACTTTCTCCTTCCGCCGAGGGGCATCGTAGGCGAATAGCTTAATCGCCTACAGGGAGGGGCTGCAGTAGGCAATCGCCTGGGACACATGACAGGTCCCATGCGATCGCCTGTCCAATGAGAGAGCGCAGCGCCGCTCGCCCATGCGCAGTGGGTGCCCGGCCGTGAAGCAGAAAGCTGTCACAGCCGGGTGCCCACACTTAGGATGAAGAAGCCGGCCGGGGAGGGGGGGAGAGGAGCGGAGCCCCGGTCGGCGCGTCGCTGGAACGTGGAGCAGGTGAGTGTGTGTTTATTAAAAGCCAGCAGCTACACTTTTTGTAGCTGCTGACTTTTAATAAACACAAAAAATGCCTGGAACAACCCTTTAAGCAAAATCCCCTTACAGGCAGGGACCCCGGGCCCCTTGGTTGTGTAGCAAAGTCCAGTTTCCAGCTTCCATCCCTGTGGCTACTGATCCCAGAACCACCTCTTCAGGCACTGCAAGCCTGCCCGGCTAAAGCTGCCTCTCTCACTAGCCTGCCCTGCTAACTTTTGTAGACTCCTGGACGTGCTAGCTGACTCCTGCTGTCCTCACTCTTGCTCCTGTGCCTCCAGGAAGGGGTTCCTCTGTGTGTTGTAATGGATCCTTCCAGCCCCAGGCCTGAGGTCACCCCCCGAGACTAGGGGGCACCCTCGAGGGTCACCCACAGCCTCCTCAGCACCCCTTCTCCATCTTCCACCCGACTGCCTCTGCAGGCATAATTTAGGAGTATTTAACCACTTGCCGACCGCCGCACGACTATTTACGTAGGCAGAATGGCACTGGCAGGCAGATTGGCGTACAGGTATGTCCATTTAAATCTGACGCCCCGCGGGTCCCGGGAATTTGATGAGCAGAACAGGGGAATGCCTTTGTAAGCAAGGCATTCCCCTATTCTGCCTAGTGACACTGTTCCCAATCACGGGGAACGGTCATCAGTGACGTGTCACGTGTAGCCACGCCCCCTAACAGTAAGAATCACTTCCTAGGGAACACTTAACCCCTGCAGTGCCACCTAGTGGTTAACCCCTTCACTGCCATTGTCATTTTTACAGTACACAGTGCATTTTTATAGCACTGATCTCTGTAAAAATTACAATGATCCCAAAATGGTGTCGAAAGTGTCCGATGTGTCCGCCATAATGTTGTAGTCACGATAAAAATCACTGATCCGGGGGTGTGGCTTGGACATGGCTGAGTGAGGCAGCTTTTCTCAGGAGCTCCCGGTCCGAGCCCACCTTTTATCGGTCAAACAAGCTGATTAACCGGCATGTGCTCTGCCAAGAAACACAGGACTAGGGCAGCAACGAGAGGCACACCCGCGGGTAAAAGCCCGGGCGAAAAACAGCGGTATTACGAGCTGTTTCAGGGAAAATCTCAGGGAGCCAGAGCGACGGCACCAAGAGGCCCTCCACGTGGGATACCTGTGCAGATCCAGTCCCCTGCTAGGGGAGAACAGCTACCTGCAGTGGCCAACATACACCCGGGACCATCCGACCCTGACCAGAACCCCTGCCGACCGAGGATGGAAGGTGATCCCTGCCCGGAGGCCCCCATGCTGGAACGTGACATTAGGGCCCTCTTGCAGGTCCTCATCCTCCGCCTGGAGGAGACCCACCATCGAGACATCCAGGAGGTCAGGGGAGAGGTGTCCAATCTTGCAGAGAGGATCACGATTGGTGAATCCTTAGTGACCGCTTTGGAGGCACGGGTGGCAGCTTTGGAGAGCTCCAGAGACCAGCATAGGGACGCCGTGGTCTCCCTCCAGCTCCATGTGGAAGACATTGAGGACCGGAGCCGCCGCAACAACCTGCGGCTCCGGGGGATACCTGAAAACCTGGCGATGGCGGACGTTGGGGAGGCGGTCAGGACCATCTGCCACGAAGTCCTGGAAGAACCGGAGGCGGAGATAGAACTAGACAGGGCCCTGGGCCCTGTACCGACAGACCCAGCGAGACCGCGGGATGTGGTCTGCAGATTCCACCGCTACACCCAGAAAGAGGCCGTCCTGCGCCGTGCCTGGGATCACGGCCCAGTGATACTTGAAGGGGCAGAGGTTACTCCCTGACCTGTCCAGGGCGACGCTGCGGCGGAGTGCACTTCTACGACCCCTTTTGGAGCTGGCTAAACGGAAGGGATTTACATACCGTTGGGGATATCCCCTCTGTCTCCTTCCGCAAAGACGCAGGCTCCTTCACTCTGCAGACCACGGCGGCGCTGTTCGAGTTCTTGGAGGAGGAACCATTCCCGATGCCCGACTGGCTCCAACTTCTTCTGCGTCTAGCTGGCAGATCAGGTCGCTCGGCGCAACGAGGCCCGTGGCCACCGTGACAACTAAGAGGAAGGCGGGGGAATCGTTCCGCATCCCGCGAGGAGCCACGTGAGTAGGCCTCTGGTCTCTAGTCCCTGCTTTTAGCTGTGCGGGCTGCCCCCTGCCCCCCCCCCTGACCCGTCCCGCTTGTGTCCTGAAGTGTCCCGTTGATGCGCCGATCGTACCCCTCTACCTGCCACCAAGCTGGAGAACGAGGCCTGGAGCCTGTTCTGGCCATGGGGGTGGGTGTTTGACCTCCCGGTCCTGCTGCTGCCTGTTTGGATGGCGCCTTCCCCCCCCCCTGATCCCCGTCCATGCCCTGGAGAACTGCAGCGGAGCACCGCCATGGCCCCCGCGCACACCCGTGGGAGAGAGACGCGACCCGGTGGGGGCTCTGCCCTGCCGGCGGACCATGATCCTGAGGCCCTACTAGGTATCGGGGCGCTGGCCCCCTCAGGCCTGTGACATTAGTAGTTAAACAAATATGGATCCCGGGGCGGAGCTTTGTCCTTTGGGGGGGTGTGCGGTGACCCCGGCTCAGAAGATGACTTGCCCGAACCCTCCTTCACCCCAATTCTGCCCCTGGCTCCCTGGTTTGCTGGTGGGACAGGAGCCCCCCGGGGCTTGGGATACGAACGATGATGCACCACTGGGGGATGGGGGGGGTCCCAGATACAGGGAGTGGAGGGAGGAGGCTTGGCATGGGCCCGGAACCTTCGCGGGTGATTGTGTGGGTTGATGTACCTTGGGGCGGGCGGGGCTGGGGATTTAGACCTGGCCGAGATGCCTGCTGGGGTCCCGAGCAGGTGGCGCGGGTAATGGCTCTGATATACATATTTGTCAGTTCACATGTTCTGTTTGTATGCATGCACTTAACTTACCTTGATTTTACATGCTGACTGAACCAGGGTTGTATTGTTTGCTCAGGTTACTCATTTAAATGCTGCGGCGGTTTCTACGTTAAGTGGGTTCCTGACATGCTACCAGTTCACATTTACTTTACAAATACACCGGTGTGGGGTGGGGGAGGCCCGGGGGCTCGCCTCTGGGCTTTGTTCTCCCATCACCCCACGTAGGACGGTGCTCAATACCCCGGGAGCCCTTTTGGAGTTCCCGGTGAGTACCACCGTCATTTAGGCGCTATTAGTTCCTTAAACTAGCTGCACATACTTGGGACAGCTCTTTCTGGTTTCTCATTCTTTCTTGCTTTCTCTCCTTCCATATCACACTTTCTTCTCCACTATCCCCTTCCTTTCTTTATTTTATAAGATTCAAATAGAAAGAAAGAGGGAACATGCCATTTGTAGTAAATGTCCTAAATTACCTCACAGCTCCTCCCAGTGTCCCTCCGTCTAGAGTCAGAGAATCCGATGACATCACACTGACCTCACAGCTCCTCCTCCTAATGTCCCTCTATAATACAGGACTGACTCCTGGATTGTACGTAATGACGCCAGAATTCCTGCGACCAGCTTTATACCCTGTGTGGGTAAACTAAACCTCAGCATGAAGCGGGGCTTTATTATAATAGTTAGGACCTGACCGGAGAGGTGAGGAGGATTCTGGGAATATCATTTGAGTTTACTATTTGTGTTCAAATCTAGAGTTTCCTCCTGTGAAGTCTGGAGATCGTATGACCATCACATTGCCTCCACCTCCCTCCCTGATAGAATAGAGAAATACAAAGAAGATTATAGAAGTCACCAGAGAGAGGATGGAGGAGAGGTGAGCGGTGCCGGGAATTCTGGGACATTATCCAGTAACAGACAAGGGATGTGTCTGGATGGTGACTGTATCATTGTGTGTGTCAGGTTCCTATCAGGTGTCAGGATGTCACTGTCTATTTCTCCATGGAGGAGTGGGAGTATTTAGAAGGACACAAGGATCTCTACAAGGACGTCATGATGGACAATCGGCCGCCCCTCACATCACCGGGTAAGAGGAGACTTTATTGTAAAGGAGAGAGCAGTACGGAGGCTCCACCTAGATCCCCCGTCATCTGATAAACACATAGAAACAATGTATTCAGTCAGTGTGTGTGTTTCCTACAGATGGATCCAGTAATGGGAACCCACCAGAGAGATGTCCCCGTCCTCTGTATTCCCGGGATTCCACACAGGAAGGTCACACCATCCCCCATCATCATCAGGTAGATGAGGAACAATCACTGATAGTATCATTAGGATCTGTACATTATCTGCATTGTTATAATTGATGTCATTTTTATTATATATTCAGAGTGGAAACCTGAGAGATTCTAAAGTTGAGGTTAAAGAAGAGATAAAAGAGGAGGATGATGAGGATGGGGTGATGGAGAAGTCAGAGTCTCTAAAAGAACACAAAGATCTGTACCAGGATACCATGGTGGAGTCATCCAGCTACAGAAACCCACCGGAGAGATATCCTTGTCCTCTGTATTCCCGGGATTCCACACAGGTAGGTCACGACTAGGGTTGTCCTGATACCACTTTTTTGAGACCGAGTACAAGTACCGATACTTTTTTTTCAAGTACCTCGCCGATACCGAATACAGATACTTGTTTTAATGTCATGTGACAGTGGCAGTATTTTTATTTTTTTTTTACAATTTTCTTCTTCTTTTTTTTACAGTGATTTTTTTTCTTTTTTTGGGGGGGGGGGGTGGATTGTCAGTGTGTGTGTTGTTTTTTTTCTTATATTTATTGCAATTTTTTTTTTAATCAGCCCTGTTGGGGGTCCTTGGAGAGATATCAGGGGTCTTAACAGATCTCTGACATCTCCCCTTTAAGACAGAGAAAAGGGACTAAGGACACAGATTCCCCAGTCCCTTTCTCAGCAGCCTCAGCTGAAATGAATAGAGAAGCTTCTCTCCATTCATAAACTGAAGCATCGTAAACACAGGTTACGATGCTCAGTTATGTGAATGGACAGAGTCAGTGATCACTGACTCTGTTCATTCTGAAAAGGTAGGAGCCGGGTTTAGCGGCTCCTACCTCCGCTCTCCATTCTGACAGATTGAGGGGGGAGAGCGGCACGGGGGGGGGGGGGAGAGCTGCACGGATGGGGGGAGAAGTCAGCACGGGGTACTAGGCGGCATGGAGCACAAGGCGGCACGGAGCATGGGGGACAAGGCGGCATGGGGGACAAGGCGGCACGGGGGACAAGGCAGCACGGAGCACGGGGACAAGGCGGCACGGGGGACAAGGCAGCACGGAGCACGACAAGGTTGCATGGAGCACGGGGGACAAAGACAGCACGGAGCACGGGGGACGAAGGCAGCGCGGGGGGAGAAGACAGCACGGAGAAGACTTGCAACTCCCCTGCCGCACTGATCGCCCCCCAGGTATCGGGTGAAGTATCGGAGCATTTCCCCCGAGTACAAGTACTCGGGGAAATGCTCAGTATCGGTTACGATACCGATACTAGTATCGGTATCGGGACATCCCTAGTCACGACTATGCACAGCATGTGCAGGTAGATGATTGACAATTATTGGCAGTTCTGATTTATAGACAGCATGTTTGTTATAATGAATGTATTATTTATTCAGAAGGGAGATATCCTGGATAATAATATTGTTGTTAAAGAAGAGTATAAAGAGGAGGATGAGGCGTATGGGGTGATGGAGGAGTTATCAGAAGGACACAAGGATATGATGGAGCCACCTAATACCAGGAACCCTCCAGAGAGATGTCCCCGTCCTCTGTATTCCCGGGATTCCACACAGGAAGGTCACACCATCCCTCACCATCATCAGGTAGATGAGGAACAATTATTGGTAGTTCTGATTTATACACAGCATGTTTGTTACAATGAATGTTTTATTATATATTCAGAGTGGAAACCTCGGGGATTATAATATTGATGTTAAAGAAGAGTATAAAGAGGAGGATGAGGAGTATGGAGTGATGGAGGAGTTTTCAGAAGGACACAAGGATATGATGGAGCCACCTAATACCAGGAACCCACCAGAGAGATGTCCCCGTCCTCTGTATTCCTGGGATGCCACACAGGAAGATCACAACTATGCACACCATCATCAGGTAGATGATTACCAATTATTAGTAGTTATTATTTATACACATGTTTATTACAATGCATGTTGTATTATTTATTCAGAATGGAAACATCATGGATAATAATATTAGTGTTAAAGAAGAGTATAAAGAGGAGGATGAGGAGTATGGAGTGATGGAGGAGTTTTCAGAAGTACACAAGGATATGATGGAGCCACCTAATACCAGGAACCCCCCAGAGAGATGTCCCCGTCCTCTGTATTCCCGGGATTCCACACAGGAAGGTCACACCATCCCTCACTGTTACAAGGCTAGTAGGACGGAGCTTATAAAACACAGACTCATGTAGACAATGGTGATTATTTACTAAAGGAAAATCCACTTTTCACTACAAGCGCACTTGGAAGTGCAGTTGCTGTAGATCCGAGGGGGACATGCAAGGAAAATAAAAAACAGCATTTTAGCTTGCATATGATTGGATGATAAAATCAGCAGAGCTTCCCAACATTTCAGATCTTCCCCTGAGATCTACAGCGACTGCACTTCCAAAGTGCACTTGGTAAATAATCCCCAATGTGTGGATTTTATATGTGATGTCACAATATTAAAGCTTATAGTTCACAAATGATATTTTCCATCATTTTCTTGGTTTAGAGTGGAGATCCAATCGATATAAAAGTTGAGGTTAAATCAGAAGAAGAAGAGAGGTATGTGAGTGATGATCAGCAGTCTATGGAGGAGGATGGAATAACGAGGACATTTATAGAGGAGGACACTCCTACAGAGATCAGCACAGGTGGGTCATTAACACTAAATACATTCCTCTACCCATACTGCTCACTGATTGGTCCAGAGAAGGGCAAGGACTGGGTGATATCAGCCTGTAATCCCCTGGTCACTTTCCTGAGCTGTGTTCCCCGTCCTGTATTCCTGTATTTCTCTCGGATAATCTTCCTTCTCTGTGCTGCAGACACAATTTGTGTATCTAGACTGGATTTATGGAGATTCTGGGGTTCAGCTGGCAGTTGTTATATATACTCCATGTTGTACTTTGTATACTCCTGATACTATATAGTCTCAACTGTTGTATCTTATACAATAAGTTATACATTACATAGTCAAGACTTCTGCTCTCTACCTTCTACCCACTGATATATATAAACATAATGGGGTTAATTTACTAAATGTAAGTGCAGTTGCTGTAGATCATTGTAGATCTGAGGGGAAGCTTTGAAATTAGGGGAAGCTCTGCTGATTTTATCATCCAATCGTATGCAAGCAAAAATGATGTTTTTTATTTTCCTTGCATGACCCCCTCAGATCTACAGCAACTGCAATTCCAAGTGCACTTGCTGTGCACTTGTAGTGCAAAGTGGATTTTCACTTCGTAAATAACCGCCAATATGTAATTTTCTCCCAGCTGAGTGAGTGAGTAACTTGTATAGCGCTGACAAATGCGAACCGAAACGCCTCAAGGTGCTTGTACATTTTATTTTTGATGATTTGATTGGAGCACAGACTTTTACATGTTGATAATAATGTGATAAGCTCCTTACACGTTGGAACCTTAAACAGAAAGTGATAATGAGGGAGGAGTCAATAACCCAATGATGGTGGTCTTCAGGATCAGTCCAGTCTTCATCTTGGTTGTTCCCCCCCCCCCCCCCCCCATCCTCACTCTCTGACCTCTCGTGGGGCTCAGCACCGCTGTTATTCATGACTAAATCATGGACTAAATAAGGAAGTGCAGGACTTCTTGTGTTGGGAAGATGGATATGAGTGATAGAGGGGGTGGGGGACACTCGTCCTATAATCCCCCTCATCACTGTCACTCCTATAAAAGACAGTTCTCGTTGTTTTTTTCCTCTCTGACTAAGGTCCATGAATAAAGAAATGATCTGGTAGGAGATCAAAGGATCCATTTACTAGTTACCCTGAGGGTGGAATTGTAAGAACCTCAGAGACAAAGCTGCCTGATGTGGGCGGAGTCCTGGCTTAGGGGAACCAATCTGCTCATGTCTAGTAATAATCTTTTTATTTCTATTTTAGTAGATGGACGGGAGATGAGGAAAACCTCAGAGGATTGTCTCACTTTGTCTCCAGACTGTAAAGTAGAAGATGAGGACATCACACAGTATAGTCCAGGAGAAAACCCGACTACCTCAAATGTCCATCCGGCACCACACAGTGTAGATGGACCATCGTATTCCTCTTATCCTGAGGAACCTCAGACTGTGAGGGACGGTGCCGGACCATCGTATTCCTCTTATCCTGAGGAACCTCGGACTGTGAGGGACGGTGCCGGACCATCGTATTCCTCTTATCCTGAGGAACCTCAGACTGTGAGGGACAGTGCCGTCCTTCCAACAGAGAAGAGCTTTTCCTGTACGGAGTGCGGGAAGTGTTTTCATTTTAAATCGAATCTTAATATGCATAAAAGATCTCACACAAATGAGAAGGCACATACCTGCCCTGAGTGCGGGAAATATTTTTCAAAGAAGTCCCTTCTTTTCATACATCAGATATCTCACATGGGGGAGACTCTGCATTCCTGTCTTGAGTGCGGGAAATGTTTTTTCAAGAAATCTTATCTTTGCAGACATCAGAGATCACACATGGGGGAAAAACCATATTTCTGTTCCAAGTGCGGCAAATGCTTTGTACAAAAATCCAAACTTGCCATACATCAGAGGTCTCACACGGGGGAGAAGCCATTTTCCTGTACTGAGTGCACAAAATGTTTTTCGCAGAAGTGCAGTCTTTCTACACAGAGATTGCACACGCATGAGAAACCGCATTCCTGTTCTGAGTGCGGTAAATGTTTTTCACGGAAGTCCTATCTTTCCATACATCAGAGATCTCACGCAGAGGAAAAGCCATATACCTGTTTTGAGTGTGGGAAATGTTTTTCACAGACATCTAGTCTGTACAGACATGAGAGATTGCACCTGGGAACCCACTTTCCTGTCCTGAGTGAGGGAATTGTTCCTCACTGAAGTCCTGTCTTCCTGTACATCAGGGATCCCACACAACCCTCGAGGTGTATTAGTGCCTTGAGTGCGGGAAATGTCTTGTATATGAATGTTGCTGGACATCACAGCTCTCATGTGGGGAAGAAGCACACCCTGATATACACCTCAGATATACTCCATGGCTGATCTTCATCGTGTAAGAAACACTTCATAAGGAGATCAGAGATCACCAAAGACATGGATGAAGTGTTGTACCGTGTTGGCCATTGATAGCAGGAGAAAAATATAAAACGGAGTCATTACTTTTTACTGGCATTTACATTTTGTGGTGAAAGATTTCACAAACACTTAAAGGTCTATTTAAAAAAAAAAAATTGGATAAGTTTGACAAGCATCTGTCGAACCATGAAAAACCCTGGCTGTATTTTAATTAACATGGTGATTGCCTATTATTGCCAGCTCCTTCCAATGGCAATAATGTGGTATTCTGCTATTTTTCTGATTGAGGTATTATGGGCAAAATACCTCCTTATGGCCTAAAAACACAGGGGAAGTGCAGTGCTAATAAAGTGATGAAATTGTAAACCAACAGTCAAAAAACACCCATGATAGAAGTAGTGTATAAACAATGAATATACCACAAAAATGATGCCAATATATAAAGACAAGTGAATGACTTATTTATATACAAAATAAGTGAAAAGATAAATAATGAATGCAGAGTCCACATGTGGTGCAACATAATCCATGCGAGGTCGGCCAATCCCCAGCTGAAGTCCTGTAGTGACGAAACGCGTAGGGGCCGCTGACGTCATCGCGCAATACCTGAACGAGAGTTGGTGCCTTTGATGATACGGGAACGAGAGGAAGGGACACTGAGATGCCGCAGCTCTCATTATATACATCGCCATTTGATATCTGGCGTTTTGTAAGTGCATCAATTACCTTTTATTAAAACATCTGGGCCCAGATTCAGGTAGATTTGCCCCTTAGTTTTTGCCCTGCGCCCCCGCAAATTTCCTGCGCTACCCGCAATTCATGGTGCAGTAGCTCCGTAAATTGCGTGTGCGCTGTGTAAACTTGCCCTGCGTAAGGGCGCCTAATGTAAATGATCCCGTAGGGGGCGGGAATCATTTAAATTAGGCGCGTAGAGCACATGCTCCGTCGGGAAACTTTCCCGACGTGCATTGCGGCAAATGACGTCGCAAGGACGTCATTTGCTTCAAAGTGAACGTGAATGGCGTCCAGCGCCATTCACGAATCACGCAAATTACGTAAAATTCGAACGTCGCGACGCGGGAACGACGGGTATACTTTAGAATTGGCTGCCCCTGCTATTAGAAGGGGCAGCCTTACGCTAAACACGCCGTACGGAAACGACGTAAATTGCGTACGCAGGGCTCGCGCAACATTGTGAATCGGTGTTAGTATTCAATTTGCATACTATACACGGAGCACAATGTGAGCGCCCCCTAGCGGTCATCGCAAGAATGCAGCCTAAGATATGCGTGGCATAAGAGCCTTATGCCACGCAGATTTTAGGCTGCAGTCGGCGTTACGATGTTCCTGAATCAGGAGCATTCGTAACGCCGGAGCAAGTAAGCAATTGCGCTGTGTAACCTATGGTTACACAGGTGCAATTGCTTCTTGAATCTGGGCCCTGGTGTTTACATACTACACTATGCAAGCCTCTATTTTTCCTTTATTAGCGTTTGTGGATAGCAATCATCACCACATCGACCACAGAGAGATACAGGTTGTGGGAAACCCTTATTCCCTGAGCTAGGCGAGACTGTTCATCACAGTCATGGCCATCTGGTAAGCAGATCAATATACACTTGGGTGTCACATCTGAAACTATCACGACTCTCTTGGGAAGATTGGTATCAACCATCACTTTTTCTGCTATTGTTTTGATGCAATTTGGAGGACCTCACTACATCCAGAATTTTTCTTTTTCACTTGTGTTGCACAGATTTTTCTTGTTGATTTAACCTTGCATGGATTATGTTTCATCACATGTGGACTCGTTTTTTCTTTTTTTCACTTATTTTGTATATAAATATTTAATTCATTTGTCTTTATATATTGGCATAATTTTTGTGGTATATTCATTGTTTATACACTACTTCTATCATGGGTGTTTTTTGATTGTTGGTTTACAATTTTATCACTTTATTAGCGCTGCACTTCCCCTGTGTTTTTTTTTTTTTATATACCATATTTAAGTTTATTGTACTGAACTTATAGTGCTAGCAGCTTTTCTAATTTTTCAAGGTTCACATCAACTATTCAACTGTTCTTCATCTAGCGCAGCGTTAGCCTTAGGGCTTCTTCTTTTTACCTCCTTGTGGCCACTTGATGTATCTGACGATCCAATGAGTGAATACCTTGTTTTGTGGTGTCGTTAGTCAGGCTGCAAGATTTAACCAGCGATTGGATGTGGGACCCAAAGGAGAGGTCAGAGTCTAGGACCAATAATTGTGGTGTTCTGCTGATCTCAATGGTAAAGCCATGGCTGGGGGGGATCGAGGAGAAGGAAATATTACAAGCTCTGTCTTAAAGCGGAGGTTCACCCAAAAGTGAACCTCCGCTTTTCGGAACCCTCCCCCCCTCCCCCCTCCGGTGTGAGTCCGCCCCCTTCGTGTCACCCCCCCCCCCCCCCCCCCGATTTGTTCTGTGAAACACTTGGCTCCCAGAACACAGCAGGACTGCACAGCGTGACTGGGGCAGTGAAGTGGGGCACTTCACTTCCCGATTCCTTTACTGAGGATGGCGGCGGGGGAAGCCGAGAATAGAAAGAAGGAACCGCCGCTCCAGATGATGTACCTCAGTGGTAAATAAAATAGTCCAAAAATCCAGTGGGTGCAGGCAATGCACAGAGCATAAATGGGAGGAAAGAAATTTTGGACAGCCGCACTCCAATAAAAGGTAAAAAGGTGTTGCCTTTTATTCTGGTAAAAAATACTACAAAAGCAAGACTTGGACAGGTGAGTGTTAAGTCAGCAGCTGCTGTATTTGTAGCAGCTGGCTTTTAAAAAAAAGAAATTTCAGGTGAACCCCCGCTTTAAGGCCCGTACACACGATCCAATTTTTTAACAATAATTATCTGATGGACATGTCAGATAATCCGACGTGTGCATGATCCTTTAGACAATTATTGGCTAAATTAACGAAAACAAATGTTGGCTGTTCATGCTCACCAACTGTCTGACAATAAATCTGTTACATCGGTTTATCCGATGGTGTGTACGCATGTCCGTCCAACTAAAATCCAAAGTACAAACACGCATGCTCGGAACCAATGCTTAACATCAGACAATAGCAGAAGTTGCCCAAAAGGTGGCGGTAAAGAGCTGAAAAAACACGTGATTTGGTGAATGTTGGCTGAAAATGTCCTGCCGTGTGTATGCAGAACAAGTTCACGGCCAATGCCCTTCAGACCAAAATCCACGGAAAAGTCAGATGGAAGCCCGATCGTGTGTACGAGGCTTTAGAATGATTGAGTTTGAGGAAGTGGTGTGACATCCATACTGATATGTCGCTCAGTAAATTTTGTGATGCATGAGGAGATCGAGGGAGTGAGTTGGGGAGTGGAGAGATAGGTCCAGATTCACAGAGGAGATACATCGGAGTATCTCCTGATACACCGTCGTATCTCCTGATACACCGTCGTATCTCCTGATACTCCGTCGTATCTCTGAGAGTATCTATGCGGCTGATTCATAGAATCATTTCTGCATAGATAGCCCTAAGATCCGACAGGTGTAATTAACTTACACTGTCGGATCTTAGGATGCAATACTTCGGCCGCCGCTGGTTGGAGTTTGCGTCGTTTTCCTGCGTCGGGTATGCCAATGAGCATTTACGGCGATCCACGATGGTCTTCGCGTTCGTTAAGTCGTCGCTAGTAATTTTTTCCCGTCGCAAATTTACACCTGCTTTAACATGGCTTAACTTTAGTCGAGCCATGTTAAAGTATGGCCGTCGTTCCCGGGTCGAATTTCAATTTTTTTTCGTTTTGGCGTAAGACGTCCGGGAATATGAATGGACGCTACGCACGTCGCCGTTCTAGAAAATGACGTCACATCGCGCAAAGCACGGCAGGAATTTCGAAACTGAGCATGCGCAGTACGTCCGGCGCGGGAGCGCGCCTAATTTAAATGGTAGACGCCCCATTTGAATTGAGCGGGCTTGCGCCGGACGTGTTTACGATACACCGCCGCAAGTTTACAGGTTAGTGCTTTGTGGATCAGGCACTTACACTGAAAACTTGCGGCAGTGTAAAGTAAACGGGTTATGTTGCGCCGCCGCAAATGTACGAGAATCTGGCCCATAGATCTGGGTGTCTTCAGTGTAGAGCTGGTATTGAAAGCCATGAGAGGTATTTAAAGCCATTATCAACTGGCTCAGGGAAGTGGTATAGAGAGAGAATAGGAGGGGCCCAAGTAAATAGCCTTGGCGGTTCCCCAACAGAAAGTGGATGAGGGGCAGAGGAGATAGAGTTGTAGGTGATACTGAAGGTGTGTTGAAATAGGTAAGAGGAGAACCAGGAAAGAGCAGAGTCATGGTAGCCAAGGGAATGGAGTTTATTGAGGAGGAGTGGGTGGCAGTGGAAAGGTTTAAAGGTTTGGAGTAATGGCCAGAGGGTTGTATGAAAAAACAAAATGTCAGCTCCAGTCAGTGCCGCTGTACACACTATGCAAAGTATGTACAGCAATCTCTCCCGCTAAGCTCTTGTGTTCTGACCGGGGGACGACCCCCCACCAAAATACTTTAATCACCGCTCTCTGACATTGGCTGAGAGCGCTGATCGGGAGTCAGTCAGCTGCTGGATTTCCAGCATGCATGTCAAACAAAAGCCGGCCAAACGGCCCGCATCTGTCAGACAGACCAACATACACATGATCCGAATGTCAGACGAGCCAGCAAATAGACATGTGCACTGGTGAAAAATGTGTTTGTTTTTGTTTTACGTTTCATTTGTTTATATTTGTTTTTCGGGTCATTCTTTAGAGTCGGTTCACACTAGGGCGACACGACTTCCAGCGCGACTTTCAGAGGCGACTCCGACACAACTTGAGCATGAACCACAGGGCGATTTACAACACGACTTGAAGTCGTCTCCAGGACAGGAGACTTTCCAGTGGCCAATCAAACAACAATCAGCTCTAGGGGAGGGAGGGGGAGGGAGAGGTTTGCCTGAGAAATGTATGTTATCTTCCTGGAAAGTCGCTTCAGTTAAGACAGTGATCAGACTTGGATCAGACTTCCATTGAAATCAATGGGTACAAATTGCCTACAAGTCGGATTGAAGTAGTACAGGAACTTCTTCTGAAGTCGGAGCGACTTGAGTCGTGTGTATTAAAACCGCTCCCATTCACTTGCATTGTTTTTCTCGACAGCGCAACTTGGGACAACTTGAGGCGACTTCAAGTCGGATGCCAAGTCGCCCCAGTGTGAACCGGCTCTTAGGATCGAAATTCATTATTAATACATTCATAACTTCTGAAAAATTTGAATTTGTTTCGTTCCATTGGTTTAGTTGCGATATTCGGAAATTTCGAAATGAATAATAACTAACTATTATGCCGCGTACACACGATAGTTTTTCGCCATGAAAAAAAACGACGTTTTTAAAAACGTCATTTAAAATGATCGTGTGTGGGCTTCACATCGTTTTTCGGCTTCTGAAAAATGACAAAAAAAAAATCGAACATGCTGCATTCGTTTTTTGGGTTGTAAAAAAATATCGTGTGTGGGCAAAAACGACGTTTTAAACCCACGCATGCCCAGAAGCAAGTTATGAGACGGGAGCGCTCGTTCAGGTAAAACTACCATTCATAATGGAGTAAGCACATTCATCACGCTGTAACAGACAAAAAAAACTTTTACTAACAAGGAATCGGCTAAAAGCAGCCCAAAGGAGAATAGAACTTCCCCTTCAGAGTGCCGTCGTACGTGTTGTACGTCACCGCGCTTTGTTCATCATTTTTCAAAAACGATGGTATGTGGGCAACATTGTTTTTAATGATTAAGTTGGAAAAACATCATTTTTTGGACATGCTGAAAAACGTCGTTTTTTTTTTCATGCCGAAAAACGATCGTGTGTATGCAGCATAAGGTTATAGGTATTGGAATTTCCTTTTAAATTTGGCTGTTTATGTTATGAAGTTACGAATTATCCAAAATAACGAATGCCGCATCTGAATGAATGGAACGTAATGAATTAATAATAATAATAACAACTTTTTATTATTATTAATTAGTTACATTCCATTTGATTAGATGCGTCATTTGTTATTTTGGATAATTCATTACTTCGGATACATTTGTATTCGTTACGTTCACTAACAGCCAAATTTGAAATTAAATTTCAATACCTATAATTTAATAGCTAGTAATAGTTATTATTATTAGTTATTATGTCCAATTTACGTTCTTATACTCGGATTTTCGTTCTTTGGAATTTTTGGGGATTTTCATTCTGATTTTTAAATGTTTTCAAATTAAAGAATTTGTTGAATTTCGTCGAAAAACTAATTCAGAACGAAACGAATTGCGTATGTCTACCAGCAAATGAGCCCCACACATTTGTCCCGCGTGTACAGGGCTTAAGTCTATGTGAATAAGGACTCGGATTCATTCTGTGTGACACTAGGTGCCTGGTTCCTGTGTTTGTAGTTAGGCGCCCAAGGTGGCAAGGGTTTATTTTCTGTATTGTTTTATTGTTATTTTTTGCCATTTTGATACCTACGCTTTGTAAACACAGACATTGTAAATAAACCACAATTGTGTTTCACCAAGATCCTGATGTCTTGCTGTGCCTTATTTTTTTATCGTGTGGCAGTTCACCCAGGGAGTCGCATACAACCCGCTACTGAGGTGATTTCCTCACAATAGGCTCAGTGCCCTCCCAGTTGAAAGAAGGCATAATCCAACCCATCTTGAAGAAACCCACCCTAGACCCCAAGGACCCTCTTCACCGCCGGCCCATAACAGGCCTAAACGTTCTCTCCAAGGTAATGGAAAAAGTAGTGGTACAACCTCTGCAACAGCATCTAGATACCCATAACCTACTTGATCCATTTCAATCAGGGTTCCGTCCCGGACACGGTACGGAAACAGCATTGCTCAAAATATGGGACGACGCTCTCGAGGCCGCAGACGAAGGAGAATCTTGTCTTCTGGTTCTGTTGGACCTAAGCGCAGCCTTCGACACGGTGGACCACAAACTGTTACTAACTCGGCTAGCGTAAGTAGCCAGAGTCGCAGAAGATGATTTACCTTGGTTCTCCTCTTTTTTGGAAAACCGATCACAAATAGTGAAATTGGGACCTTTCACTTCTGAGAAACGCACGGTATCGTACGGAGTCCCTCAAGGATCGCCTCTGTCGCCAGTGCTGTTTAACATCTATCTTCGCCCTCTTTTCGAAATCATTAGTAGCCAAAAACTCATTTATCACTCCTATGCAGATGACACGCAACTGTATTTCCGCATTTGCAACAAAAAGGATCACCATCACAATCTAGAGACATGCCTCTCTTTGATAGAAGACTGGATGACAAAGAGTTATCTTAAACTCAACGGAGCGAAAACAGAACTTCTCCTGTTTCGCGCCAAGCGTAGAAATCAACCTGCAACAACTTGGATACCCCCGCCCATTCTGGGCAAAATCATCACCCCTAGCGCCAAAGTCAAAAGTCTTGGGGTCATCTTTGACTCGCACATGACATTGGACGCACAAATAGGGTCAGTAGTCAGCGGATCTCACCATCTGCTGCGCCTACTACGCAAACTCACTCCTTTTATTCCCAAAGAAGACATAGCGGCCGCAGTGGGAGCGATTGTAAACTCCAGACTGGATTATGCAAACGCCCTTTACCTCGGACTCCCAAAGTACCAAATCGCCCGTCTGCAAGTCGTTCAAAATACGGCCGCCAGACTTGTGACTGGGAAAAAAACATGGGAATCTATCTCACCATCACTGAGATCCCTTCATTGGTTGCCAGTAACAGATAGAATTGCTTTTAAAGCACTCTGTCTAACGCATAGATGTATCCATGGGAATGCTCCACGTTATCTATGTGAAAAAATAAAAGCTCGCAACTCCAATCGCGTTCTGCGATCCACCAACCAAAATCTGCTTCAGATACAGAAAACCAATTACAAGTCCAAAGGAGAAAGAAGGTTCGCGGTCCAGGGTCCCAGACTATGGAACGATTTACCAACCAGCATTCGGTTGGAGGAAAACCATTTAGCATTCAGGAGAAAGCTCAAGACGCATCTCTTTTGATATCAAAGGAGACAGGAACAACAAGCGCCCAGAGGCGATTTAGTTCGCAAGTGCCGCGCTATATAAGTTTTTCATTCATTCATTCAATAGGAAAAGGAAAGCTCCACCTTTACAGAAGGTGCAGTTTTGCTCTGCCTCGGAAATGTATATAATTTAGGCACAGGATTGTGTGTGTTTTTTTTTGTTGTTTGTTTTTCAGGTCCAGTTGATCTTCTATTAAGACTGTCGGAGAATGGGGCAGACTAGATGGATAGGAATAATACTGTAAAATTGTGATTTATAATAATGTTATGATACCTGTTGTGCTTTTATTTATTTATTTCCCCTTCTGTGTTGTCCTTTATTTGGGTTCAGGTGCTGGCGCTCAGGCTTGAGACGCCATGGTTCTTGACACTGGGGACAGTGTCTAATTTAGCGGGGGGAGTATGTAGCGGCCTGCTCCTGTTGAGCTGGCGCTGCTTTAAATTTAGGGGGAAGTCTGAGAGTTAATTGACTCAGACATGTATGATTTTGAGCAAATTTGATTTCTGTTCCAGCCATGGCTGTGCTGTGAGTGACCGCTATTGTTTGCCTGGGGTGTCGTTCTTACTCCAGGCCAAGGGTGGCAGCAGCAACTAGGTCAAGGTTATTTTGGTAGTTCCCCTTTAGCAGCCAATCAGTGGGGGTTGATCGTCCCGCTGTGCATGATGGGGGGATACTTAAGGGACAGATGTCATTGGACAGGAGTCGTCGATCCTGGTCTGTCATCCCACCACCCCGTGTGTGGCCATCCTGGCCGGGGGTGCGTGTTCCTGTAATCCTGGTTCTGGATCATGTTGGTCCGGGGGTTGTGATCTGTTAAGTAGGCCCAGTAAGCAGATTGGGCCTACGCTTTCAAGGGTGATCCTGTGCTATCTGTCCTGGAGGGAGGAAGCCGCTTGATGAAGGACCTATCTTGGAGAGGACCAAACACGAGGCTGGTGTCTCAAGAGAGGCCTTGAACTTCATCGAAGGATGCACCGTTTACGGAAAGGCTTGATGGTGATCGCCTGTCAGTTCCAAGTTCTGCAAGAAGTTAATCTGGAGAGATCCGGGTGCTGAATCCTGTTCTAAGAGAATTTTGGACCAAAAGTGTCTCCATCTGTGGGAAGGTCTGTGGCAGAGACTGTACCATATTCCGTGCGCCATTCCGGCTGCTAGGCTAGTGAGAGAAACCTATCCGGGTGCGCAATACCCACTCTGGCTAGAGTGGCGACGAAAGCTGCGTCGCAGGAAGCAGGAGTGTTTCCCGATTGAAATACTGCACCTGAACCTATATAACGGTTATCCTTCCACCTCTTCAATCACTTCTTTTATTTCTTTACAAAGTTCAGCAAATAAATCTTAAAAAGGGAAGTGTAAAGCGTGGACATTGAACTTTTTCAATTCTCATCCATTACCCTGGACGGCGAAGAAATAGAGGTAACATGCCGCCCAAAAATATCCAGCAGCTCCTTGCGGGGTAGTGCTACACTTGTATTGGGGAAGGTTTTTTCTTATACATCCTCTCCAACCATAACCTGCATAGGCGGAGATTCCCCCTCAAGAGGCCTTCTTGGGCTGTAGACCAACTACTACAGGTGCAACATCATCAGTATTCTCTAAAGTCATATTGTCCTGCCCTTCAAGGGGATCCAAAAAGTCACATTGTTTAGGAAGTACTAAGCTCACATAGTCCAATAGTT